>NC_143018.1:135003637-135309137 GCF_055824585.1 Amblyomma mixtum | reverse complement strand
TGGTGCATGTAGCCCGCCTCAAGCGATACCATCCCAGACGGTCTATTTAACTCGCCCGACGGGCTTCGTCTGCGAGGAGGGAAATGTCACGTGCTTGCACAGAGCCTCGACGGAAGAAGCAGAAGATGAAGGACCAGCAGAGAGAAAGGAAGAAAAAGAGCTGAGGGACGCTGGTAGGCTTCCTGCTTCCATCCTGCTCCGACCGATCCCCTCTGTGAATAACCCCCCGTGCGTGCTAAGCACGTAACAATATGTTTCACACATTCGACTCCTTAAAGTTCGTCGATATCTAAAACTTATGCAGTTGCCATTTACGGAACATGTTTTTCTCGAGTGGTGGTAGTGGTGAAAAGCATTTATTTAGTAATTTACAGAGAGGTGCTCGGGAAGAGGCCCCCAATGGGTCTCACCCTTTACAATACTAGGCGGAGTCCCTCATTCCGGGATCCCGTTGGTCGCGACCGCTACACAAGTCCGCCGAACCAGGGCCTGTTGGGCCGATAGTTCCTCGCAGCTGAGCAGGGCCGCCTCCCAGTCCTCTCGGGTAGGGGAAGAGGTGATTGGGGGGAGAGAAGGATTTTTTCTGCATGCCCAAACCATGTGGAAGGTGTCGGCCACCTCCCCACAGAATGAGCAGCGACCGTCAAAAGAAGGATTAAAGTGCTTGAGAACCGCCGGGCACAGCAACGTGTTTGTAAAGAGCCTAAGGAGAATTCTTTCGCCAGCTTTACCAAGTCCTTTCATTGAAACTGGGTATCGCCGGTGTTCGGCCCGATAGTGCTCTGTAATTTCTTTAAAAGAAAGGAGAAGGCTGTGATCTTTTTAAGCTCCTCCCAAGGGACGCCTGGTGCCCAGTGAGTGAGTGCGCGGGCTGCCTCATGGGCGGCTTCGTTACCTGGCATGCCTTGATGGCCGGGGACCCATATGATTGAGCGGTGAGTTGAATCGCCGTCGCGAGTACTGCGGTGTAAAATTTGGTGAGCGAGTGGAGTGATCCAATCGAACCAAAAGTTACGACAGGCTCCGCGAGAGTCTGTGAGGATGAATTTAGAGTCGGGATGGGAGGCTGCGAGGGCGATCGCCACCCTCCGCATGCGTTGAGTTGGGCACTCCGAACGAGAGGCCGTCCACCTGTTTTCTCTCGTGTATGACTGCAGCCGTGTACCTTTCCCCCTTGGAGCGGTAGGGGCCTGCAATGTCGACGTAGAGACGTGTTTCTTTGAGCCATAGTGGCGGTGCAGGGCAGTCGCCCGCGTCTGGCGCCGGCCATTATGGTCCTCCTTGTTCTTCTTAGTCGGAAGGGGTCGAACGTAGAGGGCGCTTCTCCACAGTTCTGGCACTCGAACCCGTTCCATGGTATGGTGATCATGTCTCATATGTAACCGGTCCAAGAGGCGGCGACCGGACACGGTCTGGGCGAGACGCGTGTATTGGTTAACGAGATGCGCCTCGCGGAGTTCTTGATAGGTGTTCACCACCCCCAACGCGAGGAGTCGCGCGTTGGAAGTGGATATCGGGAGGTCGAGGGCTCTCTTGAAAATTTTGCGGAGTACAATCTCCAAGTGATTTTCGTCATGTTTCCGTAAGCGGAGGTAAGGAGTCGAGTACAGTACTCGAATAGTTACGAAGGCATGCGCGAGCCGCATCGCATCCTCACTTCGCAACCCTCCTCGCTTGTTGGAAACGCGGCGAACCATTCGGCCTACCTGGTCGCCGACTTTGCGGAGTTTGGCAAGAGTTGTGTCTGCCTTACGATGTTGATTAATAAAGAGACCGAGTATTTCTAGCTCCTTCGCTTCACGGATGGGGCCGCTTGCGAGAGAAAGCTGAACGGAGATTTTGCATTTCGGAGAAGATCGAATATGCACAAATTCAGACTTGGACGGGGAGCACTGGAGGCCGCGGTACGTGGCATAGTGGTCAAATATGTTCGTCGCTGCATGCAGGCATTCCTCCATCTCTCCTATGTTTCCCGTAGTGGCCCAGATGGTGATGTCATCGGCGTACAGCTCATGCTGAACACCGCCGACAGCCGCCAGATGTGCCGAGAGATACATCATAGCAATATGAAAGAGAAGCGGGGACAACACGGCGCCTTGTGGTGTGCCCCGCGTTCCCATCTCAAACGGGCCGTGCTCGGTCTCTTGTATACGTAATAGGCCAAGCGGTCTATTAAGAAATCTTTGATGTAAATGAATGTACGAGGATCACAGTTCGTCTTGCTAAGGTGCTTTAGTATGACGCCGTGTTTAACATTATCAAACGTACCCTTGAGATCGAGTGCTAGAACTATTTTGTCGTTGTGTGGGTGTTCTATGGGTTCGAGAACCTCGTGATGAAGCTGTAAAAGGATGCCTTGTGCGTACTTTCTGGGTCGGAAACCGAACATGGTGTCGGCAAAGGAGTTCTTGCTCTCGATATATTCTTAGAGGCGGTCACGGACCATCGTTACCATCAGTTTTCCTACGCATGAAGTGAGGGAGACGGGCCGGAGGTTGTCTGTGTTTACTGGTTTCGCCGCCTTTGGGATAAAGGTTACCAATGATGTCTTCCAATCCGGTGGCAACGAAGTGTCCCCGGTCCAAATCGCGTTAATATATTCGAGTAGGGTTTCGTATGCCCGGTCAGGAAGGTTCGCCTATAATTTGACTGTGACCTTATCCCTCCCGGGCGCCGTCCCCCTGTGCATTTTGGCAAGAGCCGCGCGAAGGTCGTGAAGCTGGAAAAGTTGATCTAGTTCCAGATGATCGCAGCCTGCATATGAATAATCCTGCCCGCGCGGGTCTTGATCCTGATTTAGGTATTCTGAGCGCAAGGTGTTCGCTAGCTGCTTCGTGTTTCCTTGAAAGTTGTGTATCGCGCGACTGATGTGTTTCTGGGTCTCCGAGCATGTTTGTGTGGGGTCTATGAGACTCCTGAAGAGCCGCCAAGTGTTGCGGCTGGACATTCGTCTTGCTGCGCTGTGGCATCGATCTACCCAGTTAGTGTCTGCGAGCTGGGCAGCATACTCGGCAGCTGGCTGGGTGAGGTCAGAAATGCGAGCGCGGAGTTTACGGTTGTGTTTCTGCCGCCGCCATCGCTTAGTGAGGCTGCGGCGAGCTTCCCAGAGGTGCATTAGGTGGTTATCTACGTCAGGTGCACGCTCCGAAATTGGATATGCTTTTCGTGTGAACGGAGTGTTTGCATGAGTCCGTGTGCCCAAGTGGAGTAGTCCTGTTCCATGAGAGAAGTTACGGGGAGGGCGTGGCGGAAAGCGTTCCAGTCGGGAAGTTTGGCTTGCGCAAGGGGGCGATGTAAGGGCCGAGTGTAAACGACAGTGTTCAGTACGCAGTGGTCGCTGGACGTAGTTTCTTGCCCGGCCACCTGATGGGATAGGCTTCCTGAATGAGCTTAAAAAAATCAATGAGCTTAGGTACAAGCACATCTGCCTTTCGACGGACTTTCCTTTTAGACCACGCTGTATTCTTAGTGAGTAGTTTCGACGAACGGCCAAGGAGGCTGAAGCAAGTGGTAGAGGCGGTCATTTTTTTTAGAACACCTTTATTGTACGCACAGGAGTTTGGGGCTCGCAGACCTCTGGGCCCCCGCACGGCCCCACTTCACTCAAACGTTCATGTTCCTGTGGACTATGACGTCGGCAACCCGGCTGGTTGCGATGACCTTTTTGGCCGGGTCCGCTGAGCGCAGCAGGGTATCCCATGCCTCCCAAGTGGTGAGGTGATCCACGCCCCGCGGGGGAGGGTCCGCCGGGCAGAGGGAGAGGATGTGGGAAACGGTAGCGGAGGGATACTGGCAGAGGGAACAGGAGGGCTAGTGGAGTGAAATCGACATCATAGATAGGGGGACGGGAGGGTGCGCGTCTGGAGGCGTCGCCAGAGCCTCTGGTGGTAGTTCTCTAGGGAGGGGTGGGGTAAGGGGCAGAGCAGGCGCGCGGCCCGAAAGGCCTGCGTCAGATCGCTGAAGGAGAACATGCGATCCCGCGTGAATCCCAGATCGGAGGCCGACTGCGCACAGCTTAAAGACCCTCAGGCTAACGCATTGGCGGCCTCGTTACCGGGATTCTCGGAGTGCGCAGGCACCTATATCAGCTGCACATGGCAGGGCTGGTGGGCAGCAGGCGAGCTCACTATGCTAAACGCAGGGACGTGAACTCGCCCGCGCGTGAAATTCAGTATAGCGGTTTTGGATTCCGATATTATGTAGCGTGCTTCCGTGTGTGCAAGCGCGTAGGCGATGGCTGCTTTCTCGGCTGCCTCCGAGGAGGTGACCCAGGGGAGGTAGACAGTAGCAAGAGGCTGTAGGGAGGAGTTGGCGACGACCACCACCGACGACCTCACCGGCGACGACATCACCCGTGCATGCGCCGTCCACCCATACGGCATCAGATTCGGAGCCGTAGTATTTATGGGGCGCCTTTGCTCGGGCTCGGCGGCGCGACTCATGGTGCTGGGAGTGCATGTTGCGAGGTAGGGGTTTGATGAGAAGTCCTCGGTAGAGGGGGCCGAGGGTTGGTGATTCATGTTTTATGGAGTTAAGCTGAAACCAGAAAGGCACCGCTTCGCCTACCTGAACTTGTCCCTCGTTGTCAGCCAGGAAAAAGTGGGACCCGGCCCAGGAACGACCGTCGCTATTGCATAGTTCCGGAATCAAACCGAGAAGGAAGGCGTTTGGAGATAATTTTGTGCAGATCGGATATTAAAGTGCCATCATCGCATTGCCTTCACTTTGAAGTACTTGAGAAAAGTAGACGTAACGCTTCAGGCCCACACCTTTCTCACCCCCAGACATCTTTCCCTCCTCCACCCCGGAGCGTACTCGCCGGCCTGGCGCTTATGTGACAGCCCAAGAGACGACTACGCTTATCTCCTATTCATTGCCCACCGCATTCGCTCCCTGCCTCTTGGCACCTAAACAATCCACGACAGTGGGAGGCTGCTTTGTCCAGCACCGAGTCGATTCTCCATTTTCGGCTGGTGACCTGGGCAGAAGACGTCGCGACTATGCACAGCATGGACGCCACAACCGGCAGCCTGAAGGCCACCCGAAATACTGCTGCATAATTTCTTTAGGCCTTCAAATAAAAGTTTTTCACCACCGCCACCAGTTTCCATTGTAAACACCGCAAATCGCGAGGTTCAAGGAACTTCAATCCCGTTTGCAAGCACCACCAGTCCCCGCCCACTTTAATGAAGAAGCCGAAGCCCTCATTCGTACTGACACAGGTAGCTTGAACCTCGGCACATTGCTCATTCATTGGAAGGGCTGACTAGAGCGAGCAATATCCTATGTCGGCAGTTTGGTACGAGAGGCAGATGGTGAGTGCTCAACAACTGAAAAATAGTGTCCCACGATCATCTTCTGTAAGTACAAATTCCACCCTTGCCTGTACGCAAGAGCATTTAAGGATGTCGGCGACCATCAGGCGTTACGCTGCTTAATAATCTGAAAAATCTTCCGCCCCGGTGGCTCAGTGGTTACGGCGCTCGGCTGCTGACCCGAAAGACGATTGTTCGATCCCGGCCGCGGGGGCCGAATATCGATGGAGACGAAATTCTAGAGCCTCGTGTACTGTGCGATATCAGTGCACGTTGAAGAATCCCAGGTGGTCGAAATTTCCGGAGCGCTTCACTACGGCGCCCCTCATAGCCTCAGTCGATTTGGGAAGTTAAACCCCCATAAACCAAACCTAATTTTAAAAAACGCTCGGGCCACCTCGCTCCCTGAAGGTATATGACAAGGAATATTCTTCGTTATTATAGTTTACAAATGTGGTCCCAATCACCCGAAGCCAATTTCCCGAGCCCGTGTCGACGCAGCTTATAAATGTGACAATCAATGACATCTTTGAAGCGATCTGTCATAGCCATTCGAGGCAGGAAGGACTCTGTGCACCATGCAACAAGGTTTCTTCACTCTGTGCTTTGTTCAAGGATGGAATCCATTTGTGCTTGCCAAATCTCCTAGTCGTAAATTATTTGTGGTTAACAAGATAGCTTAGCTGCTTGCCTGTCCTAATATCGTAGGATGAAGAATGTGCAGGTTTCACACGGTGAAACGGCAGCTTCAACCGACGCTGATCGCATCAGTTATAAGGCATGAGCGTTACAAAAAATTAACGGTGTTTTAGCTTTGGTTAAATCGAGTGAGAAACGGTAGCTTCACGATTGTTTTTAAAGCCACTGCGGTGGCTCAGTGGTTGTGGCACTCGGCTACTGACCGAAACACACGGGTTCGCTCTCGGCCGCGGTGGTCCAAATTCGATGGAGCCAAAGTCAGTGCACGTTAAAGATCCCCAGGGGGTCAAAATTTCCGGAGCCCTTCACTACGGCGTCTCTCATAGCCTGTGTTGCTTTGGTTTGTTAAACCCTCATAAGCCGTAAACCATACCTTCAGGATGGTTTAGCCTGGAAAATACAAAAAAAACGCTCAACGAACAGCATAACAAGACTTTGCTAGGCTAGACCATTGTGAAGCTGCTGCTTCTCAGTCGGTTTAACCAAACCTAATGCACGGTTAATATTTTCCTCCTTCCGTCATGTACCAGATTAAAGAAGGCGTGACGTCACGCCCTATTACGTAAACGCCTCGTTTAGGCTCTTCGGCAAGCCCAAAGTCGATCACCTGACCAAATTCTAGCTTACTTTAACGTGACCTTGAGGTCCCCGCACTGACCTTGACTTACCTGCGACATGTTAACTAGCGCGAATAAAACATTGAACAGAGACAGAGAAGCAGTAGGGACAGTTTCCCAGCACCAACTAGCCTAACTTTCTGATTTAATTCCTGACGCTGATTAGACCTTGAAATGACATTGATCTTGGCCCTTGACCTTGACGATTGACCTATGCGATTGCTTGACCATAGGTCTGAGCAGTGACCATCTACCGGTTCTCCAAACTTAAACAGAAGGTTTGACCTTGGCTGAGCATTGAAGGTCACCGGCAACGCACGGCTATCTCAGCCCGAGACTTCTTGTAGTAAAGCGAGCGCTTCAAAAGGTGTGGACGTCAAACTCCACCACACACTGTGGTTTCTCCCAGCACAATGTCATGGATGACGCTGCCTGCTTTGGTTGCAATATCAGAGCTGCCTTAACACGCAGTGCAAAACAGCATATATCAAGATACGGTGAATGATGTACTACGGTCGCTATTTTTGAAGCTTTCATGAGTACATTCCTGAACTAGAAGCCTGCAGAGTCTAGTTGTTACCTTTGTACCTGATCTGCACTTAGATTGAGAACTAATTGACGCTGTGGAAAGGATTCGTGTGTTAGGTGTCCACTTTACGAGTCATTTGAACTGGGATGACCACCATGTCACAGCAGTAATTATATATATATATATATATATATATATATATATATATTATGTTGTACTTCTGTTGTACTAATCTTTATTTTTATCATGCCTGAACTACTCCTAGCTTGTATGGGCAACTACAAGTGCCTAGATAAGAACGAGATTTATCTGCTTCAGAAGAAAGTTTCGCGTGCGACATGTCACCAGAGTTTCTTCGCCCGCAGAGCCCAGTTTCTGGCCAGTATAGCAAAATATCTGGCCTTAACACTTAACACTGCTTTACACTTGCAGAGCTGACCTAGTTAGTTCACATGTCTCGTCGCTAGTGCGTGTAGTAAGCACACCGAAGTGCTAATTCGCTATTCGGTAATTAAGTAAATCATCAGTGTGGGAAGCAGGTCGCCAATTGAATGAATTAGGCCGGTTATTTATTCGCCCAATTGATTCAATTCATTTATTTTGGTGATTAATTTAATGCAGTTGAAATTATTGGCTATATAATTCTGCAACTACTGATTCATTGATTCCGTTAATACACCTTAATTTCTGGCAGTAATTGACTAATTCAACTCATAACTTCGTCAATTATTACGATTTCATTAATCACTATTGACATAAAAATGCTTTCGCAATTATAGCAACCACCTCTGCCATTTAGAAGACCTTGGTAGTAAAAATCGTAAATTTCACACCAAACACCCTGAACGCTGGTATGTTAAAATATATACTACATATGGTACATAAAGTATTAAAAACACATTACCACGTACATTGAACACAGTAAACGCTTTTAATGTGAGCATTGCTGAAATTTCGGCCAAATAAGTCTGAAATTGATTGTACCACTGTACCTACATCGAAACAGCTTTTTTTTCTTCCCTTTGTTTTCGCGCACATGTGTCTTCATTTTTTGCTGCGTTTTTGTTTCGTGCCTCGCACTGCAGGGATTGAGGACTTGTTTAGATCTCTGTATGTTTTGTATCAGAGTGCTTATTTTTAAACACTGCTGTCTGCTGCCACGCTCTATAGAGTTTGAAGCACTCGACTATCTGCTCTTGCAGCTTTTATCCTCGGCCCTGCCCAAGTGTCATAGGGAAAATAATTCAACTTACTTGGTTGAGATGTTGACTTGGCGCGTTTGCGGAAAATCTTCAACTCATGTATGTTATTTTAGCATTAATCTTTGCGAGACTTACTGCCAAGCATGATAAAAATCTGGCATGCTTGAACCATTGCAAGGAAATAATGCGGAGTAAGTCGACAAAAGAAAATGAATTTCCCTAATTCCGCATATTCTATTCACTTTATTTGCAGTAGCGGTGTGCTTTCCTGACTACTACGACAGAAGCTGTGTTCTGGGCTCCTTTGTGGACAAAGACCATCGTGCGAGGGTGGCGAACACTACCTGAAAAGACCCCTAGCGCCGTATCAACTCATGGAACAGAATTCATTCGGGCAGCAGACACCTGCATTGAAAGATGTGTTCATCTGCCCCTCCTGCGGCTACGCTTCAGCGAATTTTGCCGATGTTACGAGACACATGCACCCTGAGACAGAAGGAGAGTCACTGAAATGTTCCGAAGAACCATCGGTGTTTGCGAACTGTGACCGTAAGCGAGATTCGCGGTGCCAAACAGCAGAACGACCGTATGAGAGCGCTATGTGGTCTGTTACAGCTGAAGACTCTACAACGCTAACTTGGCATGAACCTACGCACACTGGCGAGAGCCCCTTCACTCTCAGCCCGTGTCCTTCTGCAGCTGCAGACTCGAGAAATGTTACTCCACAATATAATGTGCGCACTGGCGGAAGCCCCTTTAATTGCGACACGGGTCATTTTGCGCCTGCAGAGATTAGATGTGTCACTGCAAACGATAGCATGGACACTGGCGAAAGCCCCTTCAATCGTGACACGTGTGCTGCTAGAGAGGCAGACTCAAGAAATGTCACTCTACAGGATAGTATGCACATTGTTGAAAGCCCCATCAGTCATGACACGTGTACTTCTACACCTGAAGCGGCTGGAATTGTCTCATATGATAGTTGAAGTTGAAGTTGAAGTTGAAAGTTTATTGATTAATACAATAAAATTTACAATTCTATACAGCGAGAGGTCCCATGGTACAAGACCGCGGGCGGGACCTCCCATGAAAATAAATTTCAATAAGCAACATAATATAAAATACACAACACATAAACTAGCGACGAAACAGAATAAATATAGGCACATAGTGTAATATTAGTTACTGAAATATTTAAATACAAACAATGTAATGCACGATAATGTAAAATAAAACACTCACAGATGCCGCGATACATAGAATCAATAACATAACAAAAAATCACAAATTAAGAAGGAAAAGCTTTAGTTTGACCTTGAATAAAGAAAGCGTATTAGTTTGTTTGATGTCCATGTTCAAAGAATTCCAAAATGATACGGATGAAAAATGAAGGCATTGTTTCCCGTAGTTAGTTCTGACCTTAGGTAGTAAAAAGTTATTACGCAGCGCAAAACGAGTGACGGTGTTGCTCATGATCGTGCCGGGAGGAAATATGCTTAGCGGGAGATAATGATGAAGAATCTTAAAGAATAGGATACCAAGGTTGTAAAAATAAAGGGCCGAGATAGGTAGAACGTTTAAATCTATGAACAAAACGCGGGAGGGTGACATTCGAGGGGTATTGGTTATGATGCGCATGGCTTGCTTTTGCAGTTTTATTAAAGGCCAGAGATGAATATGATAGGCATTACCCCAAGATGAGATACCGTAGTTTAAGTGGCTGTGGATGAATGCGTAGTAAAGAGATAATAAAGTTTGGACTGGAAAATAGCTTCGGGCTTTAATTAGTGCGCGTAATCCATAAGAAATTTTCTTGCACGTTTCAGCTACATGATGATGGAATTTTAAGTGAGGGTCAATGATAACACCAAGAAAAGAAACTCGATCTTGCGGTGAAATAGCAGCAGAATTGAGGTATAGAAGTGGTGTGATGGGCAATGACTTCTGAGGGGGATGGAAAATCTGAAAACAAGTTTTAGTGACGTTCACGGACAGGCGGTTAATGTGGCACCAACGCTCAAGAGAATTAAGATCATTCTGTAGGTTACGAATCAGCTGATTAATGTCCTGGTGCGATGATAGCATGGTAGAGTCATCTGCGTATAGTATACTATTGCAATTCTTTAAACAGGATGGTAAATCATTAATGTAGAGTAAAAACAATACAGGGCCAAGAATTGAGCCCTGTGGAACACCCTTGTTAATTAAAGCTATGTTAGATGTATGGTCATTAATAGAGACTATGTGCTGTCGGTCACAGAGAAAGCTCTTCAAGAGCATTAGGGGAGGTCCAGTGATACCATAAGATTCCAATTTGTGAAACAAGATGGAGTGATCAATGGAATCAAATGCTTTGCTAAAATCTATGTAAACTGCTCCTGAGAACATTCCTTTATCAATTGTTAGCCTAACGTAATTTATGAGAGACGCTATTGCAGTATCTGTAGATAGTCCGCGCCGAAAGCCGTGTTGACTATCTGTCAATATGTTAAATTTTTCAATATAACTAGACAACCTTACTTCAATTAGTTTTTCTAAAATTTTGTCAAAAAAAGGAAGAATTGCAATCGGACGATAATTATTTGGCAAAGCTGGATCGCCTTTTTTGAAGACCGGTATTATTTTCGCTATCTTGAGCTGCTTGGGATAACTGCCAGATTTAAAAACGAGATTGCAGATGTGGCTAAGGACTGGAGCAAGCAATGACCGGATACTTTTCACATGCTTTCCATGGATATTGTCAACGCCGGGGCCGGTCGTCTTTAAATTAGCAATTACAGATAGAACTTCGTCTGGACACGTGGGGGTAAGGAAAAAGGAGTGAGGGCAGCGCTCAAGAGAAGGTGTGCATAACGAAGAGATAGGATAATTAGGTGAATTGAAAAAATAATTGCTAAATGTATTCGCCATTTCCTCGGGATCAGATAAAGTAACACCATCGTGAAAAATAGATTTAACAACACTAGGTGACTTACGAATATTCAGAAATTCGTCAAGCAGCTGCCATTTTCGTTTAGAATTGTTAGTATGTGTGGATAACTGGTTTTCATAATAACATCGTTAAGCTTTCTTTAGAAGCGACGTTAGTACACTGGAATACCTTTTATATCTCAATTTAAGACGCAGATTGAACGGCTGGTGTTTAGTTTTCTTATACATGTTTTCTTTTTTCTTAAGAGAGTTTAACAGAGCAGTAGTTATCCATGGGGAAATGGGGGTAACGTATTTTCTCGTGGATGATTGGAGCGATGTGCATTTATTGATTGCCGATGAAATTATTTTCGACAGCTCAAGTACAGCCACTTCTGGGTTCGAGAGACCCAAAATGTATGAAAGATCAGTATTAGATATGGCTTCAAAATATTTTCCGTTATCAAAAACTGACTTCCTCGTGGACATGTTGTTACTACAGCGAGATGATAGTGCGCAAAGAAATACCGGAAAATGATCAGTGACATCACATTCTATCACGCCAACCGGAGGAGCAGTGGGAAAATTCGAAAGAATATGATCAAGTAATGAATGCGAGCCATGGTCAGTACAACGCGTAGGCGTGCTAATTAAATTTGCATAACCATAGCTGTAGAAACAGGTCGTATAGTCGACACAGATGGGATTAGTCATGTCAAGCATATTGATATTAAAATCTCCCATAATGAAGACGTTTTTATTTTCGAGTGATAGTTTATGGAGTGCTAGTTCAAAAGCCCGGCAAAATTCAGACGCATCATTTGAAGGAGACCTATAAATAGCGCCGCATATAACCTTCTCTGTGCCATCAGTAGATCGGCAATCAATTTCTATCCAAACCGATTCGCATTTACTCACATTCAAACACAAATCAAGACGTCTTTTGTAAGCAATGTGCTTTGAAATGTAGATAGCCGAACCACCATAGGGGTTATCAACACGGTGTGCGTATTCGCATGAATAGCCAGGAAAAGCATACAAATCTTTATCAAGGGATGATAGCCAAGTTTCAGAAAATGAGATGATGGAAAATTGATGCTGAAGGGAAGTAAGCAAAGCGGTTATGTTATCGTAATTCTTCCGTAGGCTACGAGCATTGAAGTGGATGGCAGACAGACCTTTAGCTTCGGATAAGATCGAACGAGCATATTCTGGGGAATATGATGCCATGATGGCGGTTAGAAAGATGTAGAACGTCAGCACCCGTATGTCTATTCACGGAAAATTTCAAGGTCGTCTACATTATTTATCCGAAAGACTGTGCTGTTCTGCTCCTTCCTAGCTAGAATAACACAGTTCGATGTCCACAAGAAGGCCCATTTGTTATCTTTCTTAAGCTTGTGAGCCTTCGAAAAAAGGTCCTTGTTGTCAGGTGAAAGATGCTCATTGACATAAACAGGAGCCTCCTGCGTTTGAGGGAAACCCAGGCATGTCGTTGTAGGATGTGTTTTCCTAGCTTTTGCCAGGAATTCCGCCTTCTTGTTTCGCGAAAGGAAACGAACAATTATGTTTTTTTCATTCTTGTTTCGTGTTGGAACCCTGTGCACGGTATCCAGATCTTCTGAATTTACGGGGCAGTCAATCTCGCTGCCGAGAGCCTCAACGATCTTGATGCAATCTTCGCCCTGAGTCACAGGGACACCTCTGATTTCTAAATTGTTCAGACGCGAATATTGTTCCAGGTGGGCAACCCTGCGCACTAGGGCCTCATTGCTCTCGTGTAGTTTCTTGTTCTCTGTCCACTCTGTCCACTCTGTCCACTCCATACTGTCCACTCTGGTGAGAAACTCTTAAAGTGCGACCTGTGCCCTTTTACAACTACAGTCTCTAGTACCTTAATTCGACACAAGCGCACACACAGTGGGGAAAAACCGTTCACGTGCGACATGTGTACTTTTAAAGCTGCTCGCTCTGACATACTAGCTGTGCACAAGCGAACGCATACTGGCGAGAAACCCTTCCTTTGCGACATGTGCCCATTTGCAGGTGCAAGCTCTGGCGACCTCACTCGACACAAGCGCACACACAGTGGGGAAAAATCGTTCACGTGCGACATGTGTACTTTTAAAGCTGCTCGCTCTGACCACCTCATACGACATAAGCGTACGCACACTGGCAAGAAACCGTTCAAGTGCAATATGTGCCCTTTCACAAGTGCCCTCTTATCAAATGTAAATCAGCACAAGCGAATTCACACTGGGGAGAGACCATTCAAGTGTGACATATGCGCTTTAGCAGTGACTAGACGAGAGGCTTTAAAGTGCCATATGCAGACTCACTCTATCGAAGAGGTCTATCGCTGTATCCAGTGCTCATTCATAAGTTCAGATAGAGATGACCTCAGAGAGCACGTGTCACGTCATGGGCAGTGAAATCTTCAGATGGCCGCGCCAATGTCAGGAATATACTTGTCGCTAGAGTCCAGTACTATGCGCCTTACCAGATAAATAAGCATCCTCGACGAGTCGTGACTTGACTTGGATTGTTCGTAAAATCCGACGTACATCCATACTCTACGGCTTGGTTTCTAATGGAGGGAGATAAGTGCACGATTTCGCACCTTTTATTTTTTATTCCTCAATGCGTTGGGCTGCATTGTCTTGCTAATAAAGGACATTTTAGAACTTGACACTGCATCAGTGCTTCGATTTTTATCCGGAGTGCAGAAGTTTTTATATGCAGGAGTTATGAAGCAAAAATTTCGGAGGGCACTTGAGACTACTTGTGTGATTAGAATTTGAAAGCATCGTTTTTTGTGTTTTTAATTTTTTATTTCTATAAACGTTTTAGTTAATTCTCCTTCCTTTTTAATTACACACCCTATTCATTAGCATATAGTTTTCAGGAAACGCATATTGTACGTGCGCCTCTTTTCTCCAAGAAGCAGCGCGTTTTTGCGGACAATGGGTTGAATATGCTCACGTCGCAATCTGAAAGTGCAGGGTTCAATCCCCTGCGCCTTCCGAAGAAATGTTATTTTTCTGTATACACCACGGTGACGTCATCTGGCAGTTTTCTGACCACCATTGCTGGCGGTCAACGGTGACACTGCGTTCCGTTCCCTAAGGCCACATTCAGCTTTCGCATTTATAAACTGCAGACTACAGCGACCTTGACCGCTCAGTGCACGCCCCTTTTCTAATGGAGCGTCACTTGGTTTAAAACATCCATGACAACTACCGCCGAAATTTGTATCGCTGCGCAGAGCTCGTTCAAATACTTGCTTACAGTGAGAATGAGAAATGCGGGCAGCGGACAATCTGCTCGTTGCAGTAAAATTACAACAGAAGGCTCGTGCGTTGAGTTCGGCCTGTGGTGTCTGCCGTTGTATCTACGCTGCTCATTTGAACTTCCCCATTCAAATAAAGAACAGATTTTTGCAGTACATGTCTGAAGAATGTGTTACAAGAAAAGAGTCTGACCAAACAAATATTGGTTTGATATAGGGCACATTTTTTAAACTTGCTCCAGTGGACTATGCATACCCAGCACATCGGTCTTCTAGATTATGCGGGGAGCAGTTTGAAAGGTTTACAAGTGATTCCCCGGCACATCTGAATAAATAAAACCACAGAAATGAACAGGTGACTGCGATAGTCGGAAATGCGAAATTTCAGCGCAGCTCTTTACACGCCACATGCCAAAGCTGCAAGGTGGGCTGTTACGCTCCTTGCCACCCTCCGGAAACTTCCCGTGGCCGCCACGTTCGGGTTGCCCATTCCTCCGCTCTCCCTTTGGCAGGTGGCGTTTCGCTCTGCTGCTACCTGCCATGATTGCCAAGTGGTGTGTTAAGCCAGCGCTGACATAGACGACCACAATGAGGAATCCAGAAAGTCGATAGGGAGGTCGCCAAGGAGGCGACTGCGGCCATGTTTAGTTGAAGGTTGCTGGAGAGATGATAGCGGCAGAGCAGCGGCGGCAGCGTCCGGCCCAGGCCAAGGCCCCATGCCTTCTCCGCAGCGCTTGCCAGCAACTTCGTCCCCTTCGGCATGTTGTCACGATCGGCCGCTCGCGTCGCGGCAGGGTAATTGGTTTTTTTATTGCGTTAGCAATACTACTCTTGGTTTCGCCTCGTCGCGTAATCCCGGTCGGTAGGAAGAGATGACCTTGAACGGCGTTGCTTCAGCGGCGCTCCGCGCGGCGGCGGCGCAGATCACTTTGCTCTGTCTAAGACAGATGGCGCCACTAGGTGGTCCGCCACCTCTGGCCTTCGAAGCCGGACGTTAGCAGCATTGGCGCTCAGTGCATCTATGACATTCGAATGATAAGGGTCAAGCAATTAGCCTAATTTAAAGTTAGATCACATAAATAAAAAAACACCCAGTAGGAAATCGGTCGAGTTGGGGAAACGAACCAGGGTGTCCGTAGTGCGAGACTAGCACGCTAACCACTCTGCCATGCTAGCTCGGTGGTTCGGAATGAACAAAGGCGCGTCTACTGATAACGGTGTCTTTGTTCACTCCCATCTTCCTTCCTTCCCGTTACGGCAAGGTTCAGCTGTCCACCGGGATATGCGAGACAAATACATTTCCTTTCCTTAAAATGCAATTTACCAACGAGCATAGAGGAAAGCCGAACGGGCGATGGCATTCTGTGCACTCCCTGGCAGCGTGGCGGAATGGTCACGTGACTAAATAAGGCAGCGCCTATGCTCCCCCGCTGTGAAGCGTCTATAAATCGGCGCTTTCCTTGGCGAGAAAGAGGACTGCATAGCAAAGCAAGGAAGTGGCAGCGACAGGAATAAACGAGAAAGCGACAACGTGCACAAAAAACGCCTGAACAGTGTGAAGAACGTCTTGCAAAGCGTCGTGCTAGGGATGCAGCTCGGCGACAACGTTCCACCTCGCAGAGTGGTTCCACGCCATTGATCACCGATGAATATCAACGCCTGACTGCTCAGGAACGCCGCAATGCTACCAAGCGAAGGCAACGCGCCAAAGAATCACCAGAAGAACGCGCGCATCATTGCTAACGCAATTTACCCAGTTTTACCAAAGCTAAACCACTGCCTATACTTTCTTTTGAGGAAGGGAATTGCGCAGTATCTGTCTCAGTATCTCCGTAGTAGAGCGCTCAGGCTAGCTCGTGAGTCCCCCCAGCTCACTGGGCATAAGACGAGCGTCTGAAAAATTACGGGGCAATCATCAACCATTAAAAATTGGGACGCAGACTGGTACCCCCGTCAGATGTTGGCTTAAATAATAAAGAAATTGTCGCTTGGAGGCGGCTCCAAACTAATACCTTCACGAACCTCTCTATGCGTTTCACGTGCTATCAGAGCTTGGCGACAACGATCAGTGAAAACACTGTGGGGCGAGAGGGATACTCGACCACATAATTTCGGAGTGCCCACAATCCACAGGGGTGGGACAAAATATAGTAAGTAGAGAAGCCCGAGTGGCCCTGGTGGGAAGCGCGGACCCTCCCATACAGCGATGCGCCATCCATCTGGCAGAACAGGCCGCAACAAGCGCAGGGCTGCCTGCCAGCCTCTCATCCGCGGGCGCACGACACCCCATCTACACAGGCCTACGTGCTAGGGGCAGGAGGGAGGCGCCCCTTTACTGACGGAAATAAAAGTTCTCAATAAATAAATAAATAAATAAATAAATAAACATCTCGGTGGACACCGAACCGCGCCGTAAGAGAAGGGATAAAGGAGTGAGTGAAAAAAGAAAGGAAGGAAGAGGTGTCGTAGTCGACGTCTCTGGAATAGTATCTACCACCTGGGTATCCTTAACATGCACTGACATGGCACAGCAAACGGCCGTGGCCCTCATCGAAATGCGGCCGCCGCAGTGTGTTTGGAACGCGGGTACCCCGCCTTAAAAGACGGGCGCCTTAAGGGAGAAAGGAGGGGGGGGGGGGGTAGACCTGCGGTTTAAAAAAAGCAAGTTGAGCATAATTCGCTATGCGGGCCTGCCATTACTTTTGTAATACGTTTGGTAAAGCGCTAGGAAGCAAACATGCATCATTTCGCTAGTACTAAGATGAGCCCTATTTGCGCAGCATTTTGATGGAAAATTACTTAGGACAGCCGTTGGTCACTGCGCCGTCGGGTTTCTCACAGCAGCAAAATACCTTTCTTGCCGCACCTTCGGTGGTGCTCGAATCCATTCCGTCCTCTGAAATGGATCAGTGAATAAAAAGGGCGCTCAGTTGGTTAGCCTGAGGATCCGGGTTTGCTCCTGGCATTGGAGGCCGCGTTTAAATGAAATCTGTACGGAAAAGAATCCGTACGCGGTGTGATGTCATTGTACGTTAAAATTATCTCCGTGATCGAAAATATTCCGTAGCCCTTCACTATTGCATTTCTTTATTTCTCCGCCTGTTCCACCAACTGTATTGTCTGTGCAAGTCAAATACAAAAAAATATTTTTTTGCTTCATTCTTATTACGCAGTATAGGGTACATTATAAGCACTGGAAAGAACATTTCGGGAGAAATCTGCTTGGTCGGGACCAGAATTATAATGAAACGACTAACAAACCGACCAAATTATCATGAGACACCTACTTTAGGATCGATTAGGTAGGAGCGGCAGACGATCTTTTACTGCGAAATAATTGCTAATCCCATTGCAAGAAAAGCTGGTGTTGCGTGCGTGTGTGCGTACGTGTGTGTGTGTCGTGGTGGCATAATGGTTATGGAGCTCGGCTGCTGGGATGAAAGTGGCGGGTTCGATCCCTGCCGCGGCATTCGCATTTTCATAGAGGCGATATTCTAGATGCCAGTGCTTGTGCGATGTCAGTTCACGTTAAAAACCCCAGGTGGTGGAAATTATCCGGAGCCGTCCACTACAGCGTCCCTCATTGCCTAGGTTGCTCTGATACGTTAAATCCTATAAACCACCCGGCTGCTGTGGTGGCTAAGTGGTTATGCGCTCGGCTGCTGACCTGAAAGACGCAGGTTCGATCCCTGCCAAGGCGGTCGAATTTCGATGAAGGCGAAGTGTTCTAGAGGCTTGCGTACTGTGCGATATCAGTGCACGTTCAAGAACTCCAGGTGGTCGAAATTTCCGGAGCCCTTCACTACGGCGTCCCTAACAGAAGTGCAAGAAGCCGGGCTAGTTGGTAATCCATGATGAAAAACAGCGCAAGGAACGGGACGAAAACACGAAGGAAGACGACAGCGCCCGTGTCTGTCTTCTTCCTTCGTGTTTTCGTCCCGTTCCTTGCGCTGTTTTTCATCACGTCCCTCACAGCCTCAGTCAATTTGGGACGGTAAACCCCATAAGCCGTCAAAATTCCCAACTGCTGGAGTCTATCTTAGTTGGCTTATGCCTGCAGATCAATGACGGCCTTGCATGATGCCCTAATGATACTATTAAATGTCTGTTCTTTAATTGAACGCACTTGGTAGTACGGGCAAGCGTACGTGATTCTACTTATCATGAAGGATTGCATGATCCTGCCCAGGTCGGCTTCTGTCACGCCTCAGCGACGGGTGGCAATGCGCGCCACCAGCCCGCCAGTCTGGTGGACAGTGAGGGGTGGCCGGTGTATCGCTTCCCTGTGGTATTCCTCTAAATAAACATGTCAACAACCCTGATCGTGGCTACCGACGTCATTGGGCGGTTGTGGCTTTCGATGGGCTTTCGAAGGTCGATGGGCTTTCGAAGGTCGCAGTCTGCCTGTGAGGCTTGTTTGTTCCTTATAAATAAAAGTTCTGATTCAGCCGGTGAACTCGCAAGGGCGTTCCCCTGCACGAAAGTCTGTACCTTCGATAGCTCGTTGCAGTGACTCTGCAATCTCTCTGTCGGATCCGGAGTTGGTCCTGTTGGGACTTGGCATCCCACTGTTGGGACTGGGTGTACGAGCCAGGACACGGTCGAGGCGACGGTGAGTCAAATGACTTTTATGTACAGTATGTACAAGGGATTTTACATGATACAAGGGCCAAGAGCACCACGGGCTGGCACAAAGAAAAAGGGTGGCCCCGGCGGCGAGCGCAGCTCTGGCGTGATGGCTCTTCTGCTGCCCGTCTGCTGCGCGGGCTCAGCGCGGCTCCGTTTTTAAAGCCGCCGGTGTCGGTTGCGGCAGCCAGCAGTTCAAATCCTCCAATCAGGTCACGGCACTGGCAACCGTTCAAATTAGACCAATGGTCGAGAGGCGACGGCCGGAGAAGCGTCGTGGGAGTTCGCACCGCCGGTGAGGAGGGGAGGAGGAAGGGTCCGCGTCGGCGCCGGCGAGGCGGGATGATTCACGCTGCACGCCGCGACATGTCCGAGAGAGTCTGGGCCTGCTTTGAGCGTCGGCGAGCGCGCAACGCTGGTTTCCAGAGATGCCAGCCAGCGAAATGTGGGCGCCGGCACTACAGTCCACATGGTGATGCCTTCGGCGTATATACGAAATATGGAGAAAGAGGATGCATCGAGGGGAAGAAAACCAAATGGGTCTACGCGGAGCGAGTCCCCACGACTTCCATTCGTGCGCAATGGTTCCGGAACACATCCCCATCGGACGGCTATCTTAATTAAGATGTGTTAAGCGACCCCATAGTGTTTTTATTTTTTCTTGACTAGCTTTCCTGCATTGTTTATTGAGAGGATATTAGCTATCTTTAGAATATTTACCTGAGCACAACACGGTGTTGACGTAATACAAGACCCTCACGCGAAAACGTATAGTCGCCGTCAAAAATATACAGCCCACCGCACGCGGGCGCGGGGCGTCTGCAGGGCGAGTAGTTGCGTCCCATTCTCCCAAGCGGGCTTGGTGCGAGGGTATAGAGAGTGGTGGTAAAATCCATAGGTGAAAGCTCGTCTTGCTCTCAGGAGGGCGAGGGAGACAGACTCTCTCTGGCTGTGATATAGTAAGTGCGGCGTTCGTGTTCTTACTTTTTTATTTTTATTTATTTATTTACAAATACTGCTATCCCAGTTGGGACATTGCAGGAGTGGTACATAGGATGAAAACAGATAAAACAGTAGGATAGTGCATAAACATAAACATACAAACAAACATAAACATTTACATAAACAAAAGTATGCTATTAATAAGAAAATACATGATTAGACAATTCTTGCGCAAAGCGGTCAACAGACATCTGACGTAATGTAATATCCAAATTATTCCATAGCTCCACTGTCGAAGGAAAAAATGAATATTTGAAAGAGTCCAAAAACGGCATAAACGGCACAATGTTAAGCGGGTTAGTACGGCGAGTGACACGTGCTGAAGAACTGGCGAAAGAAAAGAAAAGCGGGGCGTCAACATAAATGCATTTGTTGATGATCTTGTGAAGAGTGATAAGGCGATCACATATGCGTCTGTGTTGAAGTGTGTCAAGTGATAAGGTGCTGGCATGAGCTGTGGGAGAGAACTGGCGGTCATAACGTTTATATATAAATCTTATTGCTTTATTCTGCACATTTTCTAGTTTAGTGATGTCTTTAGCGAAGTGCGGTGACCAGACTGCCGAGGCGTATTCAAGCACAGGCCTTACCAGAGATTTGTACGCCGTCAACTTACAGTTTTTAGTCGAATCCTTTAAGGTGCGTTTTAAAAATCCGAGTTTCTTCAGTGCCTTGGAGCAAGTTAAATCGACGTGTTTTGACCAATTTAAGTTAGAACAAAAGGTTACTCCTAGGTACTTGAACTCATTTACGTGCGTTAGTTGATGAGTGCTGTTAGTGTACGAAAAACGCAAAGGATTCTTCTTGTTAGTGAATGTCATCGACACAGTTTTACTGAAATTTATCTTCATCTGCCATGTGTTGCTCCAAGCACAGAATGAAGA
The DNA here is from genome assembly GCF_055824585.1 of Amblyomma mixtum. Taxonomy (NCBI): domain Eukaryota; kingdom Metazoa; phylum Arthropoda; class Arachnida; order Ixodida; family Ixodidae; genus Amblyomma; species Amblyomma mixtum. The sequence continues at coordinate 135,288,064 of NC_143018.1, read as the reverse complement.
AAACACATTATTTAAAATTAGCTGGTCGCATGCATTACTTATGTTCGAATACAGAACGCAGTCATCTGCATATAGACGAATTTTAACAGGTGTGTTAGCAGTTATCTGGACGACGTCATTAATGTAGATGAGAAATAGAAGTGGCCCTAGAACTGATCCGTGCGGGACGCCAGATGTTGCAGAGACAGACGCTGATTGAGAGTGATTGAAGGTGACAAACTGGGATCTTAACCGTAAATAGTCCTTGATCAAGCCTAGTAGTGGAACGCCGTGAGTTCCTTTGAGAAAAGCGCCAAGTTTAGTAATGAGTTTACTATGAGAAACCAAATCGAATGCTTTGGAGTAGTCAATAAAAATGGCGTCCAGCTGACCGCGGTTATTTAAGCATGATGCAATGTCGTGTGAGAATTCAATTAACTGCGTCAGTGTGGAGAACCCAGCCCGGAAACCATGCTGATTATTACAGAGAAGATTGTTGTTAGACAAGTACGACACAATATGTTTATGAATAATGTGTTCTAATACCTTGCAACAAGTACACAATAAGGAAATTGGTCTATAATTGGAGAGGCATTGTTTATTACCGGACTTAAATACTGGTACTACATTAGCTATTTTCCAGACTTGTGGAACGGTTTCGGATAGAAGGGACTTTTGGAAAATCACAGTCAGGTAGCCGGCACACCACTCAGGATACTTTTTTAGAAACATATTGGGTATACTATCGGCTCCAGCGCTTTTCGTCGCGTCAATTTGTAACAGTAGATTAAGAACTCCATTGTATGTTATATCCAACTTCGGGAAGGACGGCAATTCAGTGACTAAACTAAATGTTGGTGTAGTGCCATTGTCACTCTCAAATACCGATCTAAAGTAATTGTTAAAAGCTTCGGAGATAACTGAAGGGTTAGAACATGGTTTATCATTAACAACAAATGATGAAGAACAGCGACCGGACGGAGTAATTGTTTTCCAGAATTTGGATGGGTTGGATTTCATAAATGTTGTTAGCGTGTTCTCATAATAAAATTTCTTAGCGTCGTGCATTTTCGTTCGCAGAGTCGTTTTCAAGGAAACAAGAAGCCCAGCATCACTTTTATGCCGTGATTTACACCGGTTGCGAAGCCTCTTTATGCGGCGTATAAGTTGGATGATTTCCCTGTTGTACCATATATGCGTGGGGTTTCTCTTGACACATTTCTTGGGGACGAACTTACACAGACAGTCATGCACAACTTTATAAAATTGTTCGACCAGCGTATCAACATTGCATTGATCACTACTAAAGAAAAAATCATCAAAATTTGACGCCAAAGAGCCAAGTATCATGTTATCATCGGCACGAGAGAAGTCAGTAACCATCTTGTATTCAGGTCTTTTGGGTTCAGGTGCGATGTTCAAATTAAGAACGACTGCTTTGTGATCGGAAAGGCCATCAGTGACCTCGCATTTGAACCCACACTGTAACAACTGCTCGTTCAAAAGCACAAGATCGAGTATAGAGTCACCACGCGTAGGAGATTGGACAACTTGTGACAAATCGAAAGATACGGCTATGTCGATGAGCGAGTCACATTGTGCCTTGTCCCGACCAGTCGACACAAGTGAGGCCCAATTTATGTAAGGCAAATTGAAGTCACCACACAAAACCATTTTGTGGTTATGTAATCTATGGGTTGCAATATAATCATTCAGAGCTGGAAACACATTGTAATCAGCATTTGGAGGACGATAAACAACACCTATAACCAACGTCTAGAAGGAAGTATGAATTTTGCACCAGACGGACTCAGTCTCTGGAACATCGGGTAGCGAGGAAAAGTTGATGCTACGTTTAAGAAATAAGGCCACACCTCCTCCGCGACTGGACGATCTGTCTTTTCGTAAGACGCAATAACCAGGCGGAACAAATTCTTCGTCCAAGATTGAGTTGTTAAGCCATGTTTCTGTCACACAAATAATGGAAGGGTGGTGCGTTTCAATAAGCCAGTTGAAGTTAACGATTTTGTTCAGTAAACTGCGAGAATTCACATTTTAAACCGTGATGCAAGGTACTTCCCTTCGGGATTTTGCATACAGCATTCTCGGCTCGCCCTTCCCCCGTCATTCAAGGCTGGGCGATTTACCGTCTTGGTTGTTCGTGAGCCGGACACGCATGCCAGTTCGCGAATCCCACGTGTAAGCGGTACCATCGATAAAAAGTTTATCATGGACCAGCTTAATCTTCGCACCTTCGCGCTTATCATTTTTTGCCGAACGCCAAAGCAATGACCTTTTTTGTGACGTTTCGCGAGAGTAGTCGTCAGAGACACTATAGCCGGACCCTTTCAGTTTGCTACATTGTTTAAATATAGCTGCTTTTTCATTATAGTAATATAGCCTCATAATTACGGGCCTGTGTTCATCTTTTTTCTTATGACCAATCCTGTGAATTCGTTCCACCGAAGAAACAGTAACACCAAGAGTGTCAGAGAATATTCCTTTCAACACTTTATGTTCAATATCCTGTCTTGTTTCCGTATTTCCCTCCGGAACACCATAAACTATCAGATTATTTCTACGCGCTCTATCTTCCAATTCAATTAGTATTTGTTGTTGCTGGTCGACTGTGCGGTATAGGTGTTGAACAGTACTTTCAAGAGTAGTTAGCTTAACGCATAGCTCAGAAAAGGATTCCAGTTTTTTTTCAATTCCAGTTAGTCTAGCTTCCATATCCGTCTGCTTATCCAGGATTAGCTGCAATAACTCCTCTGTTGTTGGCCCCGGATTGGTTTCGATGTCCCCGGATAGCAAAAGAGAAAGATGAGAAAGATGCGACAATACCACACTGAGCATTTCAAAAACGTTCACTGGGAGCGGCAGTACTACAAGAAAAGGATCACTTGTGCGAAAATGTGATACAGAAGTATAATATCCAACCTGCAAGGTAATCCACACATGTTTGAGCGACATGACCGATGCCGTACCGCCGCTCCCACTGAAGACGGAGCCATGCAGGGGCGCCTTTATAAGCCCAGTTTCAGACGACGTGCCCCTGGCGGGTTGTTTCCAAAAGCTTTCCTCGGTGACGTCACTTTGCATGATGAACGATGATTCAGGCAAGGCGGGTAGTCTATAGCTCATTCCTTGATAGGCAATCACAAGCGGCAGCATCTGCAAGGTAATCCACACATGTTTGAGCGACATGACCGATGCCGTACCGCCGCTCCCACTGAAGACGGAGCCATGCAGGGACGCCTTTATAAGCCCAGTTTCAGACGACGTGCCCCTGGCGGGTTGTTTCCAAAAGCTTTCCTCGGTGACGTCACTTTGCATGATGAACGATGATTCAGGCAAGGCGGGTAGTCTATAGCTCATTCCTTGATAGGCAATCACAAGCGGCAGCATCTGCAAGGTAATCCACACATGTTTGAGCGACATGACCGATGCCGTACCGCCGCTCCCACATGCGATGTTGATTGCCTCAGGACATACAACGGTATGTAATGATAAATGAGGATGCCTAAATAAATGAGTAAATGTTCGCTGATCTAATGAAATCGAGCAGTGAACGATGATGAGGTCCTTGTGTCCAAGCGGTGTGAAGCACTATTATCGGGCGAAAGACCCGCTGCCGCCAGGTGCCTAAATTTTTGACGGCTTCAACACCGGGCAAACCCACAGCAGGTGGTGAATGTCGGCCTCAAGATTTCGGTTCTTGCAGACTGGACATCCTGGGCGGGGAAATACACCTTCGAATTGCGGCCACTTTCGTGTAACGGCCGGAGTTAGGGCAACCCGGACCCGGATCCTCCGAAGCGCAACCTCCTCTGCACGGGTAAGACCACGGAGGAGAGTTACCGCACACGGAGGGATTAGAGCACGTGTGCGGCGCCGGAGGTGTTCCTTTTTTTGTTAAAAGGAGGGTGGTGTCATCCAGTGTTAGGACTCGAGGCGAAGACGAAGTTGGGGTCACAAGGTGGGTCGCAGAATCTGCACGGCTTTGCGAACTCAGGAGGTCTCGTGGGACCCACTGATTTCGGACTGGCTGCGAGATGCATTCCGCGAGACGATGGATGTCCTGGCAAATGTCTGGGGTGCGACTGACGCGTCGTAGTAGGCGTATGACTTGAAGAGCGTCGGTGCGGATGATAATGCGAGCCGTAGGTAGTAGGGGAACGGCCGCCACTGAGCAAAGTGCCTCTTGAACGGCAAGCAACTCCGCACATAAGGACGAAGGAGGTTCTGGGAAACGAAACCTGGACGTTTTTTTGAGGGCAGGGTTGCAAGGGCAGTAAATTGCAGTAGTGGTTTCGCAAGCCTGGATGCCTGCATCAACGTATAAAACGATGGAGCCATGCGACAGATGGGCGTCTTGTTGTGTAATTCGTTCGCGAAACGACGCCGCCGAGAGGGTAGATGATGGCCGACGTAGATCAGTTGGTTTGTTCTTACTTCTTTCTTGGCGCCTGTGTAGGAGCGCATGCATCGATGCAAAACACAGTCACATTGGGAAGCTGCTCCGAAGTGGTTTCCGCGGTGCGAGCAGCGTAGCTATCGCGGGCGGTAGAATATAAGCCGTGACAACTTTTGCGCGCTTCCGCAGAATGTATGTCAAGAAACTGCAGTGGCCGAACAGATGCCGCTCCTGCTTCATCGGCAAAAAAAAAAAAAACACGAGCAAGAAAAGGCCTCAAGCCCGCATAGCGCCTGTCAACAAGCTTTGTGCTGTGTTCAATTTCTTTCAGGCTCCTTTTATCAGTTTGTTGCTAGTCCTTAGCAAGCATTTCCATCCTTAGCTTCTGAGCGGCAAGCCTGGTTCCTCTTTTTTTCTCGTCCGTGGTCTCGGTTTCCTGAGGCATCCTTGAGCTCCTTTGCCCCTGTAGGATGCGCTTCCGTTCATAGCGCACACCTGGGCTCGCAGGAGTGTCTGTCCTCGATCACTGGCTCGGTGCATTTAGAACAGGTAACGACGTCAGGTGTCGGACTTAGGTCCGCCCTATGTCCGGCCTTGAAGCATGTATAGCAAACTTGAGCTCTTCCTTACCTTAAAATCATCGGAGTGTAAAACGTTGTCAACGCCAACGCCAATGAGCACAATGAACGCCGACGCAATATGGCTTGAGTGCCGCGTTTCTGCTACAGCGTTGTCAATGCCAACCCATGGAGCGCACTACTGAGATGTCCACTGTTCTAAGAAGGCAGTTATGCGCCTTTGCTTTCCTTTCCAAACTCCCGCTCCGTTGCTTTAGTAGCTTGAAAGGCGGCTGTGTCTACTGTCCGAGGGGGAAATTTATGCGGCTTCCTTTACTTTTGAAGCGCAAGGTCATTTGAAGATGAAGAGTAGGCACCCGGCGATCAAAGCACGAGGGCACGCAGTGAAGCTTTCTTGATCATTTCAACCACCTGGGTATCATTATGGAGTTTTAGAATAGAGGACCCCAAGATGTTTGGGGCGTCGAAGTGCGCCTGCCCAGAACGCAATGCCCGCCCTGCGTCTTGGGTTAAAGTTAGCGGCGAATGCTATTTTGGCGAAATAGCGTGCGCCCCAACGCTACTCTACGTTCAGGCAGCATGCCGGAGCCCGTCGAAGCAGGGCCTCTCGCTACACCACCGATTCGTCGTCGTCGCTACGCTGTGCCCCGCGTTCACGGCAAACTAAATGAGCACGAAGCTTTCGCTTTGTCTGAACCTGCCTCAACCACAAAATTTTAGCGATAAAAAACCCCACATTTTCAGATTGCTTCTGTGTTTACAGTGCTGCTAGGTTCAGCGAGTATGCTTCGTTTTACGTCAGAAAGCGCGCGAGGTTCAAACAGTCGTGCGCCCCAGCGCCGCTCTAAGTTCAGGAAACATGGCGGGGCCCGTCGAAGTGGGGAATCTCGCCTCACCACCGATTTGTTGTCACCGCTACTCTGCGGACTAATTTCACGCAAATGATGCGGGTTGTCTGAAGGAGCCAGCACCACAAAATTTTAGCAATAAAACCCCCCACATTTTCAGATTGCTTCTGTGTTTACAAAGCTGCTAGGCTTGGAGAGCACGCATTTTTTGGTCGCCGTAGAGATGACTTGATGGGACGTTCGAATGGGGTTACCCGCCTACACACATAATTTTTACTCTTAAATCGTGTGTCTGCAATAATAACAGTCTGTGACGAAGAAATGAACGCATATTTTAATATCTTTTGAAGAGTATCTTTTTGTTTTGCCGTAGTGGCGCTGCAATCGATAACAGTTGACAGTTGACAGCCGTGTTGTGCGGACGTGCGTTTTTTTGGTGCTCTTCGGATCACGCGTGGAGACCGGGACCGGACAGACTGCGAGAGCGACTGCGTAAAATAGATGAGTACTTTCCTTTAATAGTTTTAAAAGTGCGTTTAGTTTTTTAGGCTGTTAGGGGAAGTGCAGGTTAAGGAATAGAATTTAGGTCAGTGACCTAATTTCGGCCGGGACTATTTGGCCGACAGTTTGTCTCAGTGTTTTTTTTTTAGCGTTAACTTTTAGAGAGATAGCTATTTTTTTCCAAGTGACTGATCGGCATTTGCGTTAGCCAGACTATTATTTTAATTTTGCACGTGTTTTCAAGTGTTTTCGTCTTGAGCGTGTAGATATCTGGGCATTTGGTGCAAGCAATAATCGAGTGTTGCTACGATGGTTAAGCTACTGAAGGTTAGATGTATGGAGTGTGAGGAATCGGTGAATTTAAAAGAAACGCGGTTCGATTCAGTGGAGGAGGCCGAAGGCGCAGATTTTATGTGCAAATTCTGCGTATTAGGTGCACGCCTGGACAGGGCTGAACAGGCGAACAGCAAACTAGTGCTAAGGATGGATGCTCTAGAAACAGAGTTACAGATAGAGAGGGCAGAGAAGCGTAAGCTTCAAGTACAGCTATCTCAGATCGAGTCAAAAACGGCTGACACCGCCATTGGAAGCCATAATGGCGGGCATTCCAGCGCCAGCCACGTGGATGGGGCTTGCACTGGCATGGACAGCGAGGGGCCAGTAGGTCGGACATGTTCAGGCAGGAACAGCTATGCACAGGTGGCAGCTGGGAATTCGAGAGGCGGTACTGAGAAGGGGTCCGAGCTATTTCCAGGAAATGAGGGCACAGTCGCTGATAAGAGCCAGCAAGATCCGGAAGTTAGGAGGGAGTGGCAGAGTACCCTAGTGCTTATCGCTGGTGACTCAAACATGGGGCGCTGCAAAAGAGCTATTCTGGACCGGGTGAAGGGTGATAGGCGGGTAGCAGTCGGGGTGTTTCCAGGAAAGACAACTTGAACTTTCCGAGAAGGCTGCAAGGCGTAACTTGGTAGTGGTAGCGGCGGGGCTAAATGATGTCCTGAATGGTAACGCCGCACAAGTAGGGAAAACATTAGCTGAGGGAGTTGACGGTATAAGGGCGATAGCACAGCAAGCGCAGATCGTGATGTGTACAGTGCCGGAGGTACAAGGAAGGAATGTAGAGGTTGCTAAAGACGTTGTGAATCTTAATCGCGAGATAAGGCAGTTAGGCCTCGAGAAAGGCTTTGAGGTGGTAGAAATAAACAAGGAAGTGCACAGGGCAGGTTCGGGCAGAGACTTTGGACGAGATGGCATCCATTTCAGTGGAAGGGTAGGAGAAGAGATAGGCAGGCGCCTGGGAGGCCGAGCGGTAGCTTTTTTAGGGGGTCCACGGTGGCTCAGTGCGTAGGGGTAGGTAGAAGCGATGTAAATGTAACAATGGCGGCTGATCCCAACAAAATGGCCACTAGGAGGCCCAGAAAGAAAACTACGAAAAAGAAATTTAACGCCAGGATCAGTTACATAAACAGGCAAGGGGGTAGAAAGAGAGCGAAATGGCTAGAAATAGAACAGCAGTTAAAGGACGAAGCAGTAGGTGTGTACGCTCTATGCGAGACACATCTGAGGGATCTAGAAGATCCACCTTTCATCGATGGCTATGTCTGGGAAGGGTGCAACAGAACAACAAAGGAGAAGAAGGGAGGAGGAGTAGGTATGCTGATACATCAAGGAACAAATTGGCAAAGAATAAAATCAACTTGCAAAGAACATGTCTGGGTATCAGGTACAATTGCTGGCAAAAGGACATGGCTAGGGGTAGTTTATTTAGGGACCGGGGACAAATGCAGGCAAGAAAACAAGGATCTAGTTAAGTGCCTCAATGACGATATAAAGCAGATTGGAGACGGTGTCGATATTATTTTGCTTGGAGACATGAACGGCCACATCGAGGATCTGGATGGATACACAGATTGTAACGGGAAGTTAATGCTAGACTTGTGTGAGCGGCACAACTTAGTTATTGTCAATAGAGAAACTAAATGTGAGGGACAAATCACGTGGGAATCCCGTAACAGGCAAACAACCATTGACTACTGTCTAATGTCGCAGGGCATCTATAGCAAGCTCGCAATAATGGAAATAGACGAAGAGGGGAAGGACAGCCTAGGAAGTGATCATAAACGTATTAGTCTACAGTTGGGAGCCCTACTCAAAATAGAAATGCAACGAAGTCCAAAAGACAACGCAAAATTAAATGATGAACAAATAGCGCTAATATCAGCCGATATAGAAGAAGTAATTGGGAAACGCCACATGGAAAATTGGGATTATAATCAGTTGGAACTGCTCATCGCTACAAAAATGAAACAAGTGAAAGGAGTTAACCGCTGGAGAGGAAAGAGGAAGCCTCGAAGCTGGTGGAATATGGAGATTAAGGAGGCCATCGAACAACGACGGGTGGCTTCAAGGGAACACAGAGAAGCAAAGAGGGCGCAGTTATCTGTAGAGGAAATAGGAAAAAAATGGGAATCTTATCGACAAAAGAAACAGCAAGTTCAGGTCCTAGTCCAGGCTAAAATAAAGCAGTCCTCTGATAAATGGCTGGCTGAAGTTCGCGAGGCAAATAAAGGGGGGCCAAGAAAATTCTGGAACCATATAAGCTGTTTGAGAAAAACAAATCAAAGAAAGCAGGAACAGATTATAGATGCTGAGGGAAAATGTTTAGAGGGAGACGATGCTGTGGACTACATTACGTCATTTATAGCTGCGTCTTTTAGCGACGCCAATGGGGTAATCTCCCCAAGTGAGGCGGCAACACAGGACAGCACAAAAGAGAACAGCTTAGAACTGACTAGTCTTAACTGGGAAAAGGCGGAAGCGAATATTCCTAAAACCACATCCGCAGGGATAGACGAAATTCCAATTAAGCTGATTAATGAACTTGGCCCAAGAAGCAAGGACGCGCTGATAAAAGCATTGGAGGCAGTCATAACAAATCAGCAAATTCCGCACAGCTGGAGACAGAGTAAAATGAATTTGATTTATAAAGGGAAAGGAGATAAGATGAACATAAAATCCTTCCGTCCGATTACGATAACATCGGTTATGTACAGGCTGGCAATGCAGGCGGTGAAATTAAAAATGCAGTCATGGGTAGAAGGGAATAGGATACTCGGAGAACTTCAGAATGGGTTCAGAAGGGGTAGGCGGTTAGATGATAGCCTGTTCGTGCTTACCCAATGCATAGAAATAGCTAAGGCGGAAAATAGACCTCTGTTTATAGCCTTTCTAGACATAAGCGGTGCATACGATAACGGAACAGGGAACTCCTGTGGAGCATATTGAAAGATTTAGGTATTGGTGATGAGGTAATTGATTTTCTACAGGAAATCTACCGAGATAATGAAGTTGAAATTACATGGGAAGGGAAAAAAAGTACCACAACTGTAGGGGTGCACAAAGGATTACGGCAAGGTTGCCCTCTATCACCGCTGCTGTTCATGCTTTACGTGATAAATATGGAAAGAAGGCTAGAAGAAAGTAATCTGGGTTATAATCTATCGTACAGATTAGGCGGAAATGTAGTTGAGCAGCGACTCCCGGGTTTAATGTATGCGGACGATATTGTACTGTTAGCAGATAGCCAGGAAGATTTACAAACTTTGGTTAATTGCTGTGGAGACGAAGGAGACGCTCTAGGATTCAGTTTTAGCGCAACTAAATCAGGTCTGATGATTTTTAACGATACAACTGATCAGGTGCTTACCATACAAGGCCACGAAATACCCAAAGTGGCCGAATACAAATACCTCGGGATATGGCTAAACGAAGGGCAGATATACACGGAAAAGCATGAACAGGCTCCTAGGGCAAAAGGACGAAGAGACGCCGGGATAATGAAACATAGGGCATTATAGGGGTACAACAAATATGAAGTACTAAGAGGTATTTGGAAAGGAATAATGGTGCCGGGACTTACTTTCGGCAATGCGGTTCTGTGTTTAAGGGGAGACGTTCAGTCGAGATTAGACGTAAATCAGAGAGCTGTTGGAAGATTAGCACTAGGTGCCCACGGTAAAACCACAACCGAGGCAGTACAAGGGGATATGGGCTGGGCATCGTTCGAGGCACGGGAAGCTAAGAGTAAAATACTATATGAAGAACGCCTGAGGAAATTGGACGATAACAGATGGGCAGCTAAGGTATTTAAATATTTATACAGAAAGAACGTTGACTCACAGTGGCGGAAAAGAACTAGAAAACTAACCAGTAAGTATGCAGGTCATGAGGACGGAGAAAGAAAGAGCATTAAACGACAGGTTAAAAACGCGGAAGTTAAAAATTGGATGAATTCAATGGAAAAGAAACATAGTGTAGAACTATATCGATTCTGGAAAAGGCAGATCAGGAAAGAATTTTTCTATGATAACTCAAGAGGCAGTGCCCTACTTTTTGAAGCTAGATAAGGGTGTCTTAGAACGCGCGGCTACAAAAAGAAATTTAACGAAGAAGATGACACATGTGCAGTGTGTGGTAGATCTGTGGAAACAATTGAACACCTCATAATCAAATGTGATGGTATCCACCCGGATGTCGATGCAGGCACAGTCACTCCTTCTGAGGCCCTAGGGTTTAAAGATAACAATGGTCATGTAAATAAGTCTGCAGTGGAAGTCAGCAAAAAGCGATTGGAGGATTGGTGGCTGAAAAGCAGAGATGTGGCATAAGGTTAGAATAGTAGGAAACCGTAGGCAAAGGTGATGGAGAATCTTAATGAGAATTGCCAACACAGTAAACAAAAAAAAAATAATAAATAAAGAAAAGCTGAGCATGGTGGCAATTGCCACCACCCCGTTTCAAAGGGGGCGCTCCTATCCATCCATCCATCCATCCATACAAGCCTGGCTCCACTGCGTAGGGGAGACCAATATTATAAAACGCACCGGCAAACTCATACGTAGCGCTGGTGCCCGCTATTTCCTTAGGTCCTCAAAGACTTGGGGCCCCTATTCTAAAACTCCCTCTTAACGTGCACTGACATCGCACAGCACACGGGTATCGCCTCCATCGGAACGTGGCTGCCGCAGTTCGGTTAGAACCCGGGTACTCCGGCTCGGTAGCCGAGCGCCTTTCTTTTTTTTTGTGTGTGTGTGGGGGGGGGGGGGGGGTTAAAGCTGCAGTTTAAAAAAGAAAGTTGAGTGTAATTCGTTAAGCGTGCGTGACATTGCTTGGGATCATACGTTTGGTTAAGCGCTACGAAGCAGGCGTGCATCATTTCGCCAGCAACGAGATGGGCATTATTGCTCAGAATTTTGATGGAGAATTACTTTGAACAGACGTTGGTCATTGCGCTGCCGGATTCTCCATAGTGTCCCAATACCTGTCGTACCACACCTGTGGTAGTAATAGAATCCCTACGCCCCACAAAAGGGCCCAGTGAATAGGATGCTCGGGTGGTGAGCCCGAGAGTGAGGGTTTAATCCCGGCCTTAGCGGGTGCGGTTACTTGGAGGCGAAGTGAAAAATCTCTTTTCGGCGGTACGATATTAGTGTACGTTAAAAATATCCACATGATCCAAAATATTCGGAAGCCCTCCGTTACGGCATCTGTTTATTTCTTTGTTTTTCCACACACTGCATTCTCTGCGCAAGTCAAACAGAGAAAAAAAAATGGTAGTGGCTTAGCTCAGCTACGCCGTGATACACGTAGCGAGAGCTACCTTGGCGTCTCCGTTTGGAAAGCCGTTCTTGTCTTTGCTCAGGCTTCTCCGCCGCGCATTCACGCGCGGCGGGCCGGCACGGCTCCTGGCGCGGCTGCGGGGGCGGCGGCGAACTCTGACGTCATGCGCCGCGTTCCTGCTGCTCCTCTCTTCTTTAGCCCATGCGCAATATCGGCCTCCCAGGCTCATGGCGAAACGCTCGACCTGGTAGCGTAGTGTAGCTTTCGCAACAAAATGTTTCTCATTTTTATTACGCACATTTTAAGGCACTTGTAAGCACAAGAACGAGAACATTTCGGGAGAGAGCTTCCTGGTCAAGAACTGAATTTTAAAACAGAGACTAACACTCCCACCAAACTTCTATAATAGGACTGCCGCCTGATGCCGCCTTGGCACCATTTTTAGGGTTGATTGGGTAGGAGTGCAACGCACTTTCAATGCGAAAGCATTACTAGTACCATTACAAGAGAAGCTGGCGGTGTGAGTGCGCGCGTGCGTGCATGCGTGTGTGTGCGTGTGTATGTGTGTGTGCTTGTGCGTGCGCGCTTGCGCGTGTGCGCGTGTGTGCGTGCGTGTGCTGGTGTGCGCGTGCGTGTGTGTGCGTGCGTGCGTGTATGTGTATGTGTGTGTGCGTGTGTGTGTGTGTGTGCGTGTGTTTCGCGGTGGCGCAAAGGTTATGGTGCTCGGCTGCAGGCCCGAAAGAATCTCGTTGAAAAATGCATAATTTGATATTGCTCTTCCGCATCGTCAATTATCTCACAGAAAAAAGAATTTCAGGCTTATATAGAGCATAATAGAACGCGAACAGAAGCATGACAAACAACTTCAATCCCTGAGTGCACAACCAATGCATACACGATATCGTTCTTTCCAAGTACCATAGCCTGTTAGAATTGTTACTTGCGGTATGGCTACCCTGTCATCACCCGAAGCATTTTTATCTGCAGTCAGATGAAGCCAGGAAGTTTTAAGTACTTGGTTTCATTCTTGCAAAGTGTGTTCTTCATGCTTTCTGCGCTGCATGTAAAAGCGACGCTTTTTTATTTTTGTTTCTGGCCTGGTTTCTTCAGCAGAAATTTGAGTGTATGCACATTTGCTTTATTTCCTTGTTTGTTATCTGTTGTAGATCATGAATTTGTACCCGTAATACACCCGCTCCTGCCTTGGCTACCGAAATGGGTTGGGCAGTATTCAATAAGAAAAAAAAAAGAGGGTGCAAAGCAAACACAGTGTGCAGCCTCGTTCCTCGTGGTTGTCACTAGATGGCGCGACAATAAAAACTTTAGAGACCGGGGGCGTGGTGCTCAGACAAACAGTGCGGGGCGCAACAGAGAACCAGCGAGCTTTTAAACGGATGAGACGGTGTGTATAGCAGCTACATTGGCTGCTTAGTGACGCAGTTGTACACTGAATGACCAACCTGGCCTTGAACGCCTAAGACTTACTTCTAGGGAGAACGAGTGTGACCTTTTACTCATTGCACGCGTCCTCTCTTTTGAGCCCGGGTCGCGTGTTAGCTTTGTTTTCAGGGCCAGTATTCCAGACGACATGAAATGAATGGTTTGGTCGAACTCTGTGTTTCTACCGTCTACCTGTTCATAAGCCCGTCGTGTTCGCTCTGTTTATCAAAGAGTACCAGCTGTTCCTACCCAGTTTACGTCCGCAAAATGGGGTGTGGCCTAACACGCGCCCCCAGTGTTGCTTCTTGTTCCTTGCCCTTGGTATCAAGCAGCAGTGAAAAAGTGAACTTTTTCTCTCTGACGACTTGTCTAGACGCTTCACAAGCAGCCAACTCAAGCTATTCTACTTCGCTCTGCGGCGCCCACTTGAACGACTAAGTAGGACCGGGACGCCGACGACGCAACTCTGTGAGACCGTACGTGAGTACATCTGTTATCTTGCACATCGCTCGGTTGGTGTTTTTCATGCGGGTGTCGCTGAAAGCCCTACGCTTTCCTACCTGCCCCACTAGCAGCGCACGTTCTGTGTACATCGAGGCAGCCTTCATCAAATATCAGACTTTCTGTACAGAATATATCCGAGATGTCCGGAGGAGGAATGGAAGTGGAATGTTCTTGATATATGCACTCTTTCACCTAAATAATTGGTGCATAAGTTGTCACTCAGAGATCAATTTCAAGAGATGAATAGCTGGTCGAATTGTAGAGCGTGAAGTGAACAGAGGAGAGAATCTGCGTCATTATTAGTGTGTCGATTATATTATTGTAATGTTTTGTAATGTTTGTTGATTCACAACCTTAGTACGGTGCTTTATATTTTTGCGACGCGAAGGGTGACCATATTTATCACGAATTGGTTTATGCGGTTGACGTCTCTAGAAGACTCAGTTTACAGGGACGCCGCAGTGAAGGGCTCCGGAAATGTAAGCCACCTGGGGTTTTTTAACGTGCTTTGACATTGCACACTACACTGGCGTCCAGAATTCTACCTTCATCGAAATTCGGCGACTGCTGCCGGAATCAAAACCGCGTCTTTCGGGCCAGCAGCCGAGAACCATAACCTTGAGGGGACCGTGGCGGCTTTTATCTCGATTTATCGCAGTTGCGTGCTACTGGTTCAACACCATGTGAGATGGTAGCCCTAGCTTTAGGACCTTGCTATGAAAATTTGTTTGCCAGCTTTTAAATTTCGCGCGCCTGAGAGCAGCGGTCAGTTGTGTTCTTCGACGACCGTAAAATGTGCTGATTGCTATCGCTTCCGCCAGACTGGTAACTACAGTCATGAAGTTTATGAGCTTCAATGCGGGAGCGTGTGGCAGATAGCCTCGAGCCCTACTTGTGGCAATATGCGACGGCTGCTTTTAGCAACGTGGTGGAAAGGGTTAGGCCGCCTCGCCTGCTCCCGGCAAGCCGAAGGACACATCCCCATTTCCGGTTTGTTTATGAAAGCGGCCGCCGCCCATCGCCGCGAGCAGGATTCGAGGCTATCGGGCACGCGCTGCTGAGTTCACGCTCATAGATTTCATGACTGCACTGTTGCGATCACATTTGTCTAGAGCGGAGCTACTTTCTCTCCAAATAGTCACTTCAGCTCCGAAATGCGCGTGCGACGTCTTGCGGCAGTCATCGGGTTCGAAATTGCTTGGTCAAAGGCGTCACGAGAGTGGATACGACAGCAATCTGGGCGCACCGAGACACAGGCTTGCGTGATTTGCGGGTTCCGAGAGCAGAGTTTCCAAAATTATTCACCGAGGTAAACGCACGACGACATCGCATTCCACTGCGACGACTCCGCACACGAAGTTGAGGCTGAAATTGACGCGATGAAAGTGTAAAATAACGCGAATGAGAAAAACTACTACCGCACGCCCGAGCCATATTTCGATACGCGACCGAGCACTGACCCTGCTCAGAAGCCAACGTACATTTCGAAGGCAACCATCGACACTGAAGAGGCATTTCATGGCCGCAAGGTTACCGACCTTGTAGACAAGAGAGACGGCGCTGCCATCAGCGCACTCTCTGCAGACATCACGATTAAAATAATGTTTGTCCCCAACGGACCCTGAATCCACACTGCTGGAAGGCGCCTTATTACACATTAAATGGTAGCTGTAGCACTTTTTGAAAATTCCGCGATATTCAAGGATTCAAGTTAATATAGGCTGTAGGTAAAGCGTGCCAAGTGTTTTTTGCGCTTGTATTAAAATAGTGACGTGATTGCCGATTGAATTTTGGCCTTCTGCTCAATGCGTCAGAAAAGTGCGGGCAAGGCCGGTGCAACGTCACGGAAGGGAATGTTTGAAATTACCGTCGCCGTCAACCAAATCTTGCAGCGCTTCGTTTGATGCTGCCAAATAACCCTCGGTGGGCTTTGCCTTCAGTGGCGTTGGCTTTTTCATTCAAAGGAAGCGCTTACGGGCTAGAAATACACTATCAGCAATGAATGAAACGGTAACAAGAAAACAGAGGTGGCAACACAAAAGAACCTACGTATTAGCTCCTGGATTCGAAATAGAAGCACGGTTGAAGAAAATTTCTAAAGAATAGTTTTCGTGCCTTCGAAATTAAAACAGCAGGAGCTAGTATTCAGGTTACCTAGCTAAGAGCTGCATATTTTGCAGTCCGTGGTTCAGTTTCGTCTTCGCGTTTCATTTCTTGCTGATACACAGGTACCTTCAAGGAGGTCATCATGCGCCCTCCCACTTGCACTGGGTGTTGCGGAGAAGCATGAATTCCCTTGGTATTTTAATTGGCGATTACGTCAGCATTTGAAATGCTCGCCAAAAGGATTTCGCATGTTTACCTGCAAGTATCACACCTTCGAACCCTTAAAGTTCGTCGATTTCTAAAACCTATGCAGTTGCTGTTTAAGTTCCATGTTTTGCTCGAGTGGTGGTGAACGGTCGTAGTTACTTGCCCTTCGACCTTTATTTTCCTGCGGCTGTGTTCCCAGGACCATAGGGGGGGCACAGGCTTCTTGATTGAACATAAAAAAAATCAATGAGCTTAAGTACAAACACATCTCCCTTTCGACGGACTTTCCCTTTAGACGAGGCTGTATTCTGAGTGAGTAGTTTCGACGAACGCCCAAGGTGGCTGAAGCAAGTGATAGAGGCAATCATGTTTTATAAAGTTCAGCTTAAGCCAGAAACGTTCTGCATCGCCTACCTGAACTTATCCCTCGTTGTCAGCCAGGAGAAAGTGGGATCAGGCCGAGGAGAACGTTCGCTGTTTCATATTTCCCGAATTCAACCGACAATGAAAGCCTTTAGAGATATTTTTGGGCTCCACCCCTACCCATGCACAACTGTTCGTAAAGGGCCATTGTCGCATTGCCGTCGGTTTTGACGCAGGTGGGAAAAGTAGACGTAACGCTTGTGACGCCAGCTTCAGGCCCTAACCTTTCTCACCCCCGCACGTCTTGCCCTCCTCAACCACGGAGCGTACTCGCCGGCCTGCCGCTTTGTGCCATCCCAGGAGCCTACTACGCACATACCCTATTCTCGTGCCGAGCAAACTTGCTCCCTGCCTCTTCGCACCTAAACAATTCGCAGCAGTGAAAGGCTGCTTTGTCCAGCAAACTTGCCCCCTGCCTCTTCGCACCTAAACAATTCGCAGCAGTGAAAGGCTGCTTTGTCCAGCACCGCGCCGAATCTCCAGCTTCGGCTGATCACCTAGACAGAACATCGCGACTAGGCACGGCCAGGGCGCCACAATCAGCAGCCTGAAGGCCGCCGCAAAGCTGTTGCCTAATTGTTTTTTAGGCCTTTAAATAAGTTTATCACCACCACCACCACTTTAATGACAAACACCGCAAATCGTAAGGTTCAAGGAGCTTGAATCCCGTTTGCAAGAACCACCAGACCGCGCTCACTTTAATGAAGAAGCCGTCATTCGTACCGATACAGGTAGTTTAAAGGGTCAGTCTACTGAATTTTATCGACCATATTTTCTTTGCGGCAACCGATAGCTCTTTACTCAAATTACCGTTTAGCCAGCTGTGGTGCCAAGGAGTGCGGTAGAACATTTTAAAATTGAATTTATTAATGTGGGAACACATCTGTATGAGATGGCAGTCTCATCCGGCAACCATCTAGATTTCCGCCGCGCGGCGACAAACATGGCGGCGCCCGTCGAAGCCGGACCTCTCGCTTCGGACTGAATTCTCGTTGTTGCTGCCTTTTTCACTGCGTTCACTGGCCGTAAATGGAGCACCGGTCTTTCGCTTCGTCTCATCTCGCCTATAAGAAAACATATAAGAGATAAATTTGCTTTATTTTAATAATTACAGTGACGATTCTGCCGCTCCCAGGCTTAAGCGGAGAGTCTGTTTGTTTACAACAATGGTTCCCGTCCTGACGACCAGATGGCGCCACTATAGGCTGAGTTTATTTTTGCGTCTCTGCTAGCATACGCTGAGCTAAAAGTGGGAATGTGCCTGCGTTTTGCGTACGTGTAACTATAAATATTCATGTGATTTACAGAAAAAGCGAGTGGTAAGCCTTCTACAGTTTACTAGAACAAAACGTGCGTTTCTCTGACATTGTGGCATACAAATGGTACGTAGTATATTCACTTATGCTTCTACAAAAAAAGACTACCACTTTCTTGAACAAAATGAACGTTTGGGGTCGCCACCATGCATTTTTACGCGACTTTTAACGCCGAAATAAAATATGAATTCCTGCCTAAACTGGGCTCAGATCCCTAGTTATTGATGTTATAGGGGGCCAACTACCAGAATATGCCATTATTTATACACTCATCTCAGTGAGTAGACTGACCCTTTAAACCTCGGCACCTTACTCATTCAATGTAAGGGCGGACTATAGCGAGTAATCTCCTATGTGAGCAGCTTCGTATGAGAAACAGAGGGTGACTGTTCAAGTACTGGACACGATCAGCTTCTGTATGTAGATATTTCAGCCTTACCTGTACGGAGGGCCACTTAAGGATGTCGGCGAACATAAGGCGTTACGCTGCGTTTCTAATTTGAAAGACCACTCGGGCTACCTCGCTCGCTAAAGGTATACGACTCCGAATATTCTTCGTTATCATAGCTTACAAGTCTGGGGGCAATCACCCGAAGGCAATTAATTGCCTTTCCTGAGCCCGTGTGAACGCAGCTTCTAAATATGACGATCACCATGGCATCTTCGAAGCTATCTGTCACAGCCATTCCACCCAGAAGCCACTCTGTGCCCCCTGCAGACAATGTCTCGAATACATGAATACAAGCCTCGAATACATGAATGCAAGGCTTCGTCACTCTGTGGTTTGTTGAAGGATGGAATCCATTTCTTCTTACAAAATCTCCTAGTCGTAAATTATTTCTGCTTAACAAGATAGCTGAGATGCTTGTCATTCCTAGTATCTAACGATAGGAGATTGTGCAGGTTTCACACGGTGAAACGGCAGCTTCAACCGACGCTGATCGCTTCAGTTGTAAGGCTAGGGTGGTACAAAAAATTAACGATGCTTTAGCTTTGGTTAAACCGTATGAGTAGCGGTCGCTTCACGATGGTTTTTCAAGCCACTGCGGTGGCTCAGTGGGTATGGACCTCGCTTGCTGACCCGAAAGACACTGGTTCGCTTGCGGCCGCGGTGGTCGAATTTCGATGGAGGCGAAATTTTACAGTCCCGTATACTGTGCGATGTTAGTGCACGTTAAACATCCGTAGGTGGTCGAAATTTCCGGAGCTCTTCACTACGGCGCTCCTCATAGCCTCAGTCGTTTTTGGACGTTGAAGCCCATAAACCATATAAACCGTAAAAATTCCGAACTGCACCAGTCGGTGTGAGTTGGCCTATGCAAGCAGGCCAAGGATTGCAATGTATGTTATTCTAATGATGCTGTTAAGTGTCACTTCGTCCCTGCGACGCAGATGATAGTACGGGCAAGCATACGTGATCCTACTTGTGATGAAGGATTGCATGATCCTGCACAGGTCGGCTTCTCTCATGCCCCCGCGACAGGTGGCGACGCGCTGCACCAGCCCGCCTATCTGGTACGCCGTGACGCTTAGCCGGCGTGTTGAGTCCGTGTTTTATTACTCTCAACAAACATGCCAAGAAACTTGATCGTGGCTACCGCGGGTATCGGATGGCTGTCGATGTGCAGCTCGATGGGTTCCCGAGGGTCAGGTTCTGTCTGTGAAGCTTGTTTGTTCCTTACAACTAAGAGTTCCGATTCAGCCGATTAACACGCAAGGTTATTCCCCTGCGCGAAAGATTGTGCCATACCGATAGCGCGTTGTAATTACACTGGAATCTCTCCGCCAGATCTGGAGTTGGTTCATATGGTAACGTCTTCGGCGTGCGTACGAAATGCGGAGATAGAGAATGCTTTGCGGCGAAGCAAAGGGGTCGACGCGAGGTGAGGCCCCACAACTTCCATCCGTGCGCAATGGAACCAAAACACACCGCCATCGCATTGCCCCTTTGGAGCCGTTAGGCGAGCCGACAGAATTTTTTTTCGTCTTGACTAGCTTTCTTGCATTGTTTATTGGGAGGATATAGATATATCTAGAATATTTACCCGCGCAGAACACAGTGTAAACGTAATGCAAAGATCCGCACACGAAAACGTATTTATAAGTATATCGAGGGTGGGTCGGGGAGGGGAGCACTTAGATTTATATACTTCGCCTACGGAACACAGGTATCCTTGCAATCTCGTAGACAAACGAGACGTTTGATAATGTGGTTCGGCATCATCAATTATCACACAAAAATAGAATTTCAGGCTTATACGCAGCACATCGGAATGCGACAGGCTCGGCAAAAACGTGACATTAGTCGCCCTAACACCTCAGTGCAGAAACAATGAAAACAAGCTGTCGTTTATTCCAAGAGCAATAGCCGGTTTCATAAGTGACGTCGCTCTGCGGCAACCTTATCATCACCCAAAAGCATTTTAAGGTGAAAGCCTTTAAAGCTTCATCGTTGTCGACAGAAGGCTATCAGCAGAACGTTGTCAGCAGAGGTGTACGCTTTTGACGGGTGTCCACCGAGATATGTGAGACAATTACTACGTAGTTTCCTTCCCTCAATACAATTTTTATTTTCTTCATTATGGTCCCTCTTTCTTGTTTCACTCCCACTTCCTCCCTTCCTGTACGGTACGGTTCGGGTGTCCACCGAGATGACAGAGGATTACTGCGGTCCTTTCCTCAAAATTCCTTGCGTTCAAAGGGCAAGGCACCACGCCGAATGGGTTTCGGCGTTCCGTGGACTCGCTGTGAGCGCTACAACACGCTATCGCGTTCCACTCCTGAAGGCAAAGCTTGAGCGTAATTAATTAGCAGTTAATTAGTGAATACTCATAATCAGTAAGAGCCTATAGTTAGTAATTTCTCATTGCTTAGTATTTAGTCATTAGTTATTTGTGATCTCATCCAGTGGTGGCGATACAAGTGCCACAGAGGCAGTTAAACTGGTGCACTTTCGCCTTTACGCACTTTAGACGGTCAGAGTGAACCTGAATTTTTTTTCTGCAGTCAGATCAAGCGAGTAAGTTTTATGTACTTCGTTTGATTCTTCTAATGTAGGTTTTTGGTGCTTTCGGCGCTTAAATCAAAATACGACCCCTTTTTATTTTCTTTACGAGCTCGTTTTTTGCGCAGAACCTTGGCAGTATGCTCATTTGCTCCAGTTTCTTGTTATCTGTGATAGACTAAGCATTCTTACTCGTAGCGCACCCATTCCTGCCATGGCCACTAAAAGGCAACCAGCAGTATTGAATGCAAAAAAAGAAGAAAAAGAACGCACCACGCCGTCGTGTTTCTCGTGGTTCCACGTTGTGCCGCCACATGAAAATATGCGGGACCGAGGGCGTGGTGTTAAGACAAGCAGTGCGGCCGAACTTGAGACCAGTGAGCTTTTGAACACTTGTGGCCGTATCTAGCTGCTATATTAGCTGCTTGGTCGAGCAGTTTTAGCCTGCTCTGAGGTGTCCATATCCCAACGGATCTTCAAGCAGGATAGGAACGCCGATGACCTATCTTTACGGACACCCTGTGTCAGTAAAACTGTTCTTTTACGCATTGCACGCATTCCGTTATTTTTTTTTGTGTGAACGAGTAACGTTATAGCGATTTTTTCAGCGGAAATATGTATTTGAGGCTGCATGAACTGAATGGTTTGGTGGAGCTTACTCTGGCTTCTGTCCATCTGTTTGTAAGCCGGGTGTTTGTCGCTCTGTTTAAGAAGGAATACGAGCTTTCCTACACAATTTGCATCTGCAAAACGAGGTGTGGCCTAACGCGCGCTCCGCAGTGTTCTCTTTTTGCTTGGGCTTGGTTTGGCGTCGCACAAATAATCACGAGAGCGCGCGCATTTTCACAAGGCAATGTACCGTATGCAGCTTTCATCAGGTGAACTTTGTCGCCCTCGCGACTTGTCTATTCACTTTCCAGGCAACCAACTGAAGCTGTTCTGCCTCCGTGTATAGAGTCCCCTTTACCTTGCACGACCGATTAGGACTGGGGTGCCGACGACGTAACTCTGGGAGACCGTATGTGAATCCATTTGTTGTCTTTCACATCCCTCGATTGGTGTTTTTTGTGCGGGCGTCGGGGAAAGCCGCGCGCTTTCCTACCTGCCCCATACTGGCATCCCCCGTTCTGTCTGCATCCAGGCAGCCTTCATCAAGTATCAGATTTGCTACACAGAATGCTCTCGAGAGACCGGGGCGGGAATAGAACTGAAAAGTTCCTGAAATATGCATTCTTTCGCCTAACAAACTGGTGCATCAGCCTTCACTCAGCGAAGTCGGCGTATATGTTTATCTACGGCTGGTCGAATTCTGGAGCGCGAAACGAAGAGAAGACAGAAGTTGCGCCATTATTTGTGCATTGATCATAATGCCGTGAACTTTTGTAGTAGTTATGTGCTGCTGATTCTACGTCGTGCGAGCTTACTCTAAGCTTTAAATTTAGTGCGGCTGACAGCTCAGGTCATCGTGTTCTTCGACGGCAGCAAAATGAGCTGGTTGCTATCGCCACCGGCAAGCTGTTAAGAATAGTCGCGATCACAAAATTGCGGCACTTGAGAAGGTGTATGACAACTATGTTCTGCGCCTCCTTACGGCGCACGCCTACACTTTCGCTCTTTGCAGGCATCTCTGTATCGTCACAACTACCTTACGCTACTGAGAAAACTATATGCCCGCAGATATACAGTAGAGCCCACTTATAACGACAAGCAGTTATAACGAACTCTCGCTCATTAAGAACTAGGGAAGTGGTACGGTCATAATGTACATAGGGCGATTGGGACTGCACTTCAGATACCAGGAACAACCGTGGCAGCGTAACGAGGTCAGAACAAACGAGAGGCGCAACAGATTCGGCCGCACTGTCCAGAAACTCGCTTATCTGGTAAGCGCTGAGTTTGAAGAGCGCCTCGGACCCCTCGTGACACCCGCCCTCTGATCGAATGCGGGAACCAAATATTTCAGTAGGAAAAGCGACACATGGACGACGAAGAGACAGTTTTACCGAATCGAGCCGTCAAAAGCAAATGCCTTGAAAGGCGACACCTGCGCTGGTGGAAGGCATCGCAAACTTTCGTGTTTACGAGGAGGTACGCCTCCGACGGACGGCTGTCCATCCTCATGCGCAAGTGCAGCCAACTGAGACTTTGGGGCGTGCGCTTTCCTGCGCTTGAAGCGGTATTGAAAGTCTTGCGTAATACCTCACTTTTTGTTCTAATTCATGGAGCGTACAACCAGACACGAGTTTCACAAGGGCGATGCACAATTATATTGTCGAGTGGCTTGTGAACTGATTCATGACATGGCAAACAATGAAATGAAATTTGCTACGCACCACGTGTTGCTTTCTCTCAATATGGGAGCTTCTGTTCGTTCTTGACAAATTTGCTACGCACCACGTGTTGCTTTCTCTGAATGTGGTGCCGATGCTTTTCTCGCCCCCGAATAAAAAGTGCAAGATTCAGCCACCAGAAATGAAACTCATTCATACGCTCAGTATCTCCCAGCATCGGCGCTATATACAGCGCATGCTCATATCAAATGACGCTGAAGGTGGCGTCGTACAGTGTTAGCTATCTTTGTTAGCCGCTGTGAATGGGACTTACGTGAATGCGGCTTACGTCGGAGTGCTTGGGAAATCGCTGCCCTGAAGGGATATTTCAAGGAAGAAATGGCAGAAGATGCTGTTGAACATGCACGTGATTAGACACATGTTGATCCACGGATGGTGGGATATGATTTCGCCTGGGATGACTTTGAGAACTGGGGATCATCAAAGCGAGATCGCAAACCGATACACAGACGAAGAATTGAAGAAAATAGCGCCAGAGCATGCAGACCACGAAAAGACAAGGACGAGACACAAAGCGCTATTTTTTTTTTTTTTTTTTCTTGCTCGGCATGTCGCGGCATGTCGCGGCATAGCGCTTTGTGTCTCGTCCTTGTCTTTTCGTGGTCTGCATGCTCTGGCGCTATTTTCTTCAATTCAAGTATGCACCAACTCGCCCAAGAAGAAGTGTTAACACAGACGAAGCCATTGTACGCGAATTGCGAGCACTCCCCGACTGCCAAGAATCTGCTGACTGGAATGCCGAGCTGCCACCGGTTGCCTTGAACGCTTTCACCGGGGTTAGTTAAATCTTGTTCATAAAGCATCTTATTGCTTGTCCTTGCACAGAAGCATACGTATACCCGCTAGACAGAGCTTGGAAAGCGTCGTTGTATGGTTTACTTTCAAGAAGCCGACGCGGATAATGAACGTTTCTGAGGAACAAATTTTTGTTTTGTCGGACATAGCATTTCTGGCTGAAAATGAAAAGTCCGCTTACTACGAACCTCGGATGCAACAAACGCAATTCGCCCTACCCTGAGGTTCGTTAAAAGTGGGCTCGACTGTATGGTTCTTTACGGTCCGTCGCGGTGGCTCAGTGGTTATGGTGTTCGGCTGCTTACCCAAAATACGCGAGTTTGATACCGGCAAAGACGATCGATTTAAATGGAGGCCAAATACACTCAATGGACGTTAAAAAATCCCAGACGGTCTAAATTATCCGGAGCACCAGACTACGGTGTCCTACATAGCCTGAGCCGCTTTGGGACATTAGACCCCCAAAACCAAACCAAACTAATCAATTTAGAATTATCAGCTTTGCCCCTCAAATGTCAAAAATTATCACTAGTTAAATTTAGCTAGTTGTGTACTTGGTCATACAAAATTAGTTCGTAATCTCCGTTTTGCTACACAATCCGCCTGCACATACCACACCGGCGTACTTCTCGCATTAAAAAAAAAATTGTGTAAACTTGGAAAAAATCTTCTCGCGTTTAATTGTGCAGGCTATGCCGCGCCAAGCTGCATAATGATGTTTCTTGAATCTACAGCATCATGTTCATCAAAATGCAGTGAATTCAACTATTTTTCTCTTCTCTTCTAATTCCTATATCACCATCTCTGAGTCTACGGCATACAGGAGGGATTTTGCTTGTTAACCGATCTTTTTCTCCTGTATGTGAGCCTTTTTCTGAAGTGAACCTGCCTTTCCCGCAGATATACCAGGTGTTTCACTTTAGTCGAACCTACCACAGCTTTTGTATATTATTCAAAAAACGAATGCCCTCCCTTCTCACCAAACACAACGATTTTTTTAGTATTGAAGGAGTTGTTTTCAGGTACTTACCTTCGCAAGCAACTCAAGGTCATTTACCGAGAGCATAAGTTTTTATTCTGACGTTCTTTGTCAGTCACTATCGATATACTGATACCTCGCATCCTTGCTGAAGTGCTAGAGGAATAATCTGTGGTTTTCTGAACAGTTCTTTCTTTCTTAATGTTTCGATTCTGCTTGATGATTTATAGCCACTTTTAGATCTGCTGCTTACTCAATCTGCTCAAATATTTCCTGTCTGATAATAATGCTGACGAGTTGTGCTTTGTTGCACGTGTGGGTTATGACTGCCAAACGTTTACTGGAGAACTCGTGATTCGTTTTCACAGTATATGAGATTTGCAGGCATGATCTCAGCCTTGTAGTGAGCAGCGAGGTATCGCTAATTGCTTATTGCAATATGAATGCTCTCCTGGAAAGAAAATTTCTCATCCTAAATGCGAAGTGTTTTTTTTGCTAGGGCTGACGTGCAGGAGCAAAATAGCTTAAAGTTGATCATATCAGTGCTCAAGGAATACGGTATCACAAACAACTTGCAGCACAAAATTTGGACAGCAAACCGCATCAATCTTTAAGGGATAGAACCTTACAAAAGACGTCAACGTCAAACTCCACCACATACAGTGGTTTATACGAACACAATGTCATGCACAGCGTTCCCTGCATTGAGTGTGATATCAGAGCTGCCTTAACAGCATACGACGGTCGATACACTACGAGTAACATTTTGAAAGCCTGCATGAATCCTCTGCTTAATACTAGAGTTGCCGTTCACGTGGTGCGTTTCCTAAAAATGTCCGCGAATGGTGTGTTATTTTAGCATGAACCTAAGCGAGAATTCTTCTTCTATGCAATTAATAACCTTGCATGCTTGCACCATGGCACGAAAATAACGCGGATGGAGCAAGCGCTACGAAAGAAAAATCTTATTTTCCCTAACGCCACACATTCTATCTATTTAATTTGCAGAAGCGGTGTGCTTTCCCAACTAGCAGACGGAAATTGTGTTCTGGGCTCATTCGAAGACAACTACCAGCATGAAAAGGCGGTGAACACTTCCAGCAAAGAAGCCGATGACCTGTAATCACTCTAAAACCAAACTTGTTCGGGCAAGAGGCACAGTATTGAAAAGAGATTTGTTCAGCTGCCCCTCCTGCGCCTACGTTTCAGCGAACTTTTCCGATGTTTCGAGGCACATGCACACTGAGACAGGACAAGAGCCATTCAAATGCTCCGAGGACACTGCGGAGTTTCCGAAGTGCGAGAGTAAAAGATGTATAGGGTGCCACACAGGAGGACGACTGTATGAGTGTCTCATGTTCCCTTCTACAACTGAAGACTCTGCAACGTTAACTCGGCACAAGCGTACACACTGGCGAAATCCCGTTCAACCGCAACACACTGTAATGTTACACCTGCAGAGTCTAGATGTGTCACTCCACAAGATAGTACGCACACTGGCGGAAGCCCCTTCAATCGCGACACGGGCAATTTTACACCTGCAGAGTCTGAAAGTGTCGCTCTACATGGTAATGTGGAGTGACACTGGCGAAAGGCCGTTCAGCCGCAGCACATGCGGCGGCACTTAGAGAACAGCTGCAGGCAGTGGCCCCTACATTAGACCACTGCGCCATCGCCGCAGCTGCACATCCTGCGTGTTTCACTACCAATCTCACGTGCCTCTGTGGTTTCGATGTCGCTGTTTTCGTCAACTTCTATCCGCGCGCAATGGATCCGGAGCACACCGCTATCGCATTAGGTTGCGTTAAACGGCCACATAATTTTTTTTATCACCTTGACTCTCCTTTTCGCAGTGTTTAATGCAATTATATTAGCTATCTCTACAATATTTACACGTCCACAACGCGCTGTAGATTTGGTAATGCTTCCACATACGAAAAGTCACATTAGAAGTCTAGGTAGAAGGCCGGAGTTAAAATAAAGCATTGCGCTTTATGTCACGCCTACTGAAGACAGGTAATGGTATCTAACCTTTGCAGCCGCTCCGGTTTGCCCACCTTGGAATGTCGTCTAAAAAAGCATCGTTTTATAGTGTTCTTTTTATTTTTTTATCTATTAAAAGTACCTACAGCGCCCAAGAGGCAATATTGTAGGGGATATTACTACATAAAATAACACATGCAAAGCAGATATTGGCAAACAAGTTAGCTAGGAGAACACAACATACTAAAAGAAGACTAAATGAGTGCAAAAGTAGTACGAGTGAAAACACCTCGGCACTGCTCTGGTAAACGAAGGAGTCCTGGAAGAAATACATCACATTATTATTTCAACAGCAGTTATGAAATCAGGTGCACAAACCGCATCATTCGGAAGCTTATTCCAGTCCCGGATTGTATTAGGAAAAAACGAATACTTAAATACATTAATGCGGCATTGATAACTCATCGCCATCATCAATTATCACACATAAAACAGAATTTCACGCTAATATGAAGCATAACAGAACGCGAAAGACCATGCGTACGAACATGACAAAGCAATTGTAATCCCTCAGTGCAGAAACAATGCCACATGTCGTTCTTTCCGAGTACGATAGTGTACTCGAATTGGCCACTCACGATGTAGCCACCCTATCATCACCCGAAGCATTTTTATCTGCAGTCAGATCAAACCAGTCGGTTTTATTTACTTAGTTTCATTCTCGGAAAATATGTTTTTGATGCTTCTTGCCGTGAATGTAAAAGCGGCGTTTTTAGTTTGTGTTTGTGGGCAGGTTTCGTACGCACAAATTTGACTGCATGCCCATTTTTTTCTTTTCTTGTTGTTTGTTCTCTGCCATAGACGACTCATTTGTACACGTTGCATATCAGGTCCTGCCCTGGCTGCTAAAAGGCGATGGGCAGAATGGAATAAAAAGATAAAACACTGCGCAGCTTTGTTCTTCGCGGCTGCCACATGATAGCGTCACGATAAAAACTTGAGAGAGCGGGGGCGTGGCTTTCAGCTGAACAGAACGGTGTGCAACAGAGACCCAGAGAACTTTTAAGACTTGCGAAGGTGTCGAGCTGCTACTCTGGCTGCTTAGTGATGCAGTTGTAGCACGCTGTACAGCGTCCACTTTACATGGAATGACCAGGCAGCACGTGTACGCCAAAGAGCCAAATCTAGGGAGACCCAGCGTGAGTCTTTTTCGCACTGCGCGCCTCCTTTCATTCGTGCTCGGGTTGCGTTATAGCTATGTTTCCAGTGCAAATATCTATTCCCGGTGGGATGAAATAAATAATTTCATGGAACTCAGACTTTCTTCCGTCTATCTCTTCATATGCCCGTCGTTTTCGCTCTGGTTTATCAGAATACCAGCTGTTCCTACCCAGTTTACGTCTGCAAATCGAGGAGTGGCCTAACACGCGCCCCGCACTGTTGCTTCTTGTTCCTTGCTCTTGGTATGGCGCAGCAACCAAAATGTGAACTTTTTCGCTCTCTCGCAACTTGTCTACATGCTCCACAAGCCGCCAACTCAAGCTACTCTACCTCGATCTGCAGCGCCCACTTGAACGACCAAGTAGGACCGGGACACTGACAACGCAACTTTGGGAGACCGTACGTGGGTACATTTTTTGTCAGCACATCTCTCGATTGGTGTTTTTCGTGAGGGTGTCACGGAAAGCCCCATGCTTTCCTGCCTGCCACATACTAGCAGCCCGCGTTTTGTCTGCACCCGGGAAGCCTTCATCAAATATCACATTTTCTGCACAGGATATACCCGAGAAATCCAGACGGGGAATAGAAGTAGGAAGTTCATGGAATGTGCATTCTCTCACCTGAAGAATTGTTGCATTAGCTTTTCACTTAGGGAACCGATTCGAGAGACGAAAAGACGGCGCACATTTTTAGCTGCAGCTGGCGGAATTCTAGAGCGTGAAAACAGAAAGAACCTGTGCCATTATTAGTG
The DNA here is from genome assembly GCF_055824585.1 of Amblyomma mixtum. Lineage (NCBI taxonomy): Eukaryota > Metazoa > Arthropoda > Arachnida > Ixodida > Ixodidae > Amblyomma > Amblyomma mixtum. Next base: position 135,259,042 of record NC_143018.1, on the reverse strand, counting down.
TGCTGATTGTATTACGTTAAATTTTTGTAACGTTTGTGCGATCTTAACCTTGGTACGTGGCTTTATCACTCTGTGACAGTAGTGCGACAATATTTATCTCGAATTGGTTTACGCGGCTGACGTCCCACGACGTCTTAGTCTATGGGGATACCGCAGTGAAGGGCACTGGAAATTTGCTCAATCGGTTGCTATTTAACGTGCGCTGATATTGCAGAATACATCGGCCTCCAGCATTTTATCTCCATCGAAATTCGACCGCTGCGGCTGGGATCGAACCTTCGTCTTTCGGGCAGTAGCCACGCGCATAACCACTGAGCCAACGCGGCAGCGTTTTACTTGGAATTACCGCATTTGCGTGCTACTGCTTCATCGTTGTGCCAGATAGAAAGCTAAGCATTTGTACTTTGCCTCGCAAGTTCATTTGAAAGCATTAAATTTAGCGCGGCTGAGAGCAGTTCTCGGTTGCTTTTCTCGACGACCTTTAAAAGCGTTAGTTGCTATCGCTTCCGCCAGACTGTTGAGTACTGTAGCGATCACATTTGTCTCGAGTGGACTGGCGGGCTCTGCAAATACAGTCACTTTAGATCCGAATTGTGCCTGCGATGTTTTGTGGCAGTCATTGGGTTCGAGTTTGCTTGGTCAAATGCGTCACGAGAGTGGATGCTACAGCACTCTCAGCGGACCGTGATACAGGATTACGTGATTTGCGACTTCCGAGAACTGAGTTTCTTCACCAAGGAAAACACATGACGACGCCTCTTTCCACTGCGACGACTCCGCACACAAAGTTTAACATGAAAGCGACGCGAGGCAAGTCTCAAATGACGCAAACGAGAAAAACTACGACGACATGCCCGAGCCATATTTCGATACACGACGCAGCACTGACCCAACTCAGAGGCCAGCGTGCATTTTAAGGGCAACCACCCACACTGCAGTAGAATTTCATTGCTGCAAGGTTACTGTTGTGTCGGTATCTGGGGCGCGACACGTGCGTGTACCGCTGTGTGATAAGATATATCTGTCTGTTCTGCGCATGTGCCGGGCTGCTGAGTATATGTATATATGCGTGTCATGTGCTGTACTCGGGGGGAGTTTTCTTTCGAGCTGCCAGTATGCAGCACTGTGAATAAAGCCGTTTCGTCAAGCCTACGCCTGCTTACTGGGAATGCAACAGTTACCGACCTCGTAATAGAGAGAGGCGACACTGCGATTAGTGGACTGTCTGCAGCTATTATGATTAGTTATGTTCATTCACGACGGGCCCCGAATCCACACTGCAGGAAGGCTCCTCATTCGAATTAACGTGCAACATCACCACGTCTCGAGAACTGCCCGATGTTCAAAGATTCAAATCTATATAGGCTGTAGGTAAAGCTAGCCAAGTGCTTTTGCGCTTATATTTAAAATAGTGACGTTATCAACGATTGAATTTTAGGCTTCTCCTCATAGCGCAGGAGAAGTGCGGGAAATTCGGTTTCACGTCACAGAAGGAAACATTTCAGATTGCCGCTGCCGTCAGCGAAATCCTGCCGTGCTTCGTTTGATTCTGGCAAACAACTCTCGGTGTTGGTTGGTTGGTGTATGGGGTTTAACGTCCCAAAGCGACTCAGGCTGTGAGAGACGCCATTGTGAAGGGCTCCGGAAATTTCGACCACCTGCGGTTCTTCAACGTGCACTGCCATCGCACAGTACACGGGCCTCTAGAATTTCGCTTCCATAGAAATTCAACCACCACGGCCGGGATCGAACCCGCGTCTTTCGTGTCAGCAGCCGAGCACCATAACCACTGAGCCACCGCGGCGGCACAACTCTGGGTGTTCTTTGCCTTTTGTGGCGTTGGCTTTTTATTTAAAAGCAAGCGCTTACGCTTTGAAATGTACGGGTACCTTCGATGACATCATCATGAGCCCTCCCATTTGGCGCTGTGTGCTGCGGAGAAACTTGAATGCCACCGAGATTTTAATCAGCGTTTGCGTCACCATTTCATATGCTAGCCCTAAAGAATTTAGCATGCATTACCTGAAAGTTTCACGCATTCGGCCCCATAAAGCTCGTCGATTTCTAAAACTTATGCAGTTGCCCTTAAAGGATCATGTTTTGCTCGAGTGCTGCTGAACGCACGTAGTATACTTGGGCTGTCACCTTTTTAGTCCTGCGGCTGTGTTCTCGGGACCTCATCATATTCATAGGCTTCCTGCATTGAACATAAAAAAAATTCAACGACCTCAGATCCAAGCACTTCTTCGTTTCGACGGCGGACTAAGAGGTGTGTTCTCTGTGCTGGATGATGTTTTATGGTTTGTTGAGGTTAAACGTCCCAAAGGGACTCCAGCTATGAGAGACGCCAGAGTGAAGGACCCCGGAAATTTCGACCACCTGTGGTTCTTTAACGTGCAATGACAGCGCACAGTACACGGCCCTCTAGAATTCTGCCTCCGTCGAAGCAGGTATCTTCTCACCCTGGTCAACCGTCGTAATCCCCGTGGTTCCTGGGGTTAGAGAATCGCAATGAATGCATCATAGTGAAACAAATAGTCCCTCCTCGACCGAGGATTGGCATTGCCAGAGGCGACGTATGTCTCGGAAATGGCTAAGCTGAGGTTCTGGCTCAAAACCTTGCAATGAATCTCCAAAGCAGTGCTAGAGCTGGATAATTGCGCTGTTAGGCGATAGTCCCGAGGAAAGCAAGGGATTCACTCTTCTAGAGATTTACAAACGACTGCAGTATCTGAAGCACTCTATGACATTCTTATCAATTAAGAGACCTCCTAACGGCACATAGAGGATGCCTTAATTCACCAGTAAAGCCCCAGAAGACGCCACGGAGTCACGAAACGTTTCATCATAACTGACGATTACGCGAGCGACCTGTCTCTCAATGCCCATGGCAAGTGACAGCACGAGAGCGTGATGCTATCAGATATGAGGTCAAAAAAATGATGTGGCCCCGGCGTCATCAAGCCATGCTTTGTCTCGTGAAGATGGTAGCCTGAACAGCATAACGATCTGCACCACTACCCTGTATCTACGACACCCGGATCTGTCTGCAGCTCGAAGTACTTCTTGTCGATGGTCGTCAAGATCACGCCATACGGCGTATTTGAGTTCAAGAGAATTTAATTTGGATTTTGATCCGCCACTGCATTTCTTCTGCGGATCAGGGGCAAAGAGTCTGCAGGTCTGTGGTGGCCGAGCTCTGTTGTTTATTTTGACGGCGCTATGCTTTTCGCGAGGAGTTTCGAGGAACTGCTAAGGAGGCTGAAGCAAGTGATAGACGCAGACATATTTTTCGGAAGCCTCGAGGGTTCCGCTCCGCCTACTTAAACTTTTTCCTCGTTGTCAGCAAAGACAAAGTGGAATCTGGCCAAGGAACGACAGCCGCTAATTTATATTTACCGATTACAACCGACAAGGAAAGCGTCTGGAGGTATCTTTAGGTTGCAACCGTATCCATACACAACGGTTCGTAAAGGGCCATTGTCGCACTGCCGTCGCTCTTTGGCGCAGGCGAGAAAAGCAGACGTTCACTTTCAATGGGAAACAATGCAAATCGAAGGGCTCAAGGAGCCTCAGTCCCGTTTGCAGGCACCACTAGTCCTCATCACTTTAATGAACAGATATATCTGGTTCAGAATAAAGTTTTACGTGCAATATGAAAGCACATTTTTCGCCCACACAGCCAAGCTTTTCTATCAGCATTATATGCGTAGTCAGAATATCTGGCCTTTAACACTTACGACTGCTTGACGCTTAATGAACTGGCCTGGTTGGAAAAAATTCCAGAGGTGCTTCTAAGCCTTCTTAGGTGCAGTAATGGGAAAGCATTTCTATTACTGCTGCCAACCAGCTCTATCACATTTGAAGGCGCGCGACTCGTTGACAGAGCGTGTAGTAAGCACGTCAAAGTACTCATTATCCAGAAATTAATTAATTGTTCAGTTTCATTCATCACCGATGGATGTGTGAAGTAATTCAATAATCGAACAAATTAAATGATTAATTTCTTCAATGATTTATAATCCAATTCACAAATAGTAGGGGCGATCTAATTGGATACAACTGAATTAATTCATTGTTTAATTAATTCTGTGCCTGTAGCCACCGCCTTGACCCAGTGGTTATGGCGCGCCTGGCTGCTGATGCCAAAGACATGGGTTCGAACCCGGCCGTGGCGATGGGATTGCGATGGAGGCGGAATTAGAGAGGCCCGTGTTCTGTGTGATGTCACTGCACCTTTATTGAACCCCAGGTGGTCGATATTTCCGGAGCCAATCACTACGGCACCTCTCAAAGCCTTAGTCGCAATGGGACGTCAAAACCCCATGGACCAAAGCAAGAAATAATTAATTCTCGAAAAACAAAATACGTCGGTTCAATTTTTACTTAACAATTTTTGTAGTGATTGACTAATTGAAATAGTTGTAGGAAAAAGATTTGGGGTTTGCTGCCCCAGCGGCTAGTGCCGACGAAGGCGAGGAAGAAGACAGAAGACGAAGCTGAGGAAGCTCGGGTGCGCGCTTGCGAACGCTGGCCTGCTGAGCAGCACCGCTCGAACAAAGACCGGCCGTCCACACTAACTGTGCGAGTCCTCTCATTACACTTGGTGGAGGTGCTGCCTGCTCTTCCCTTGCTACGCCACGTTGCTCAGGCTATCAGGCTCTACCACGACGACCGACTCCTCGGCCCAGCCCGTTAGCACCGCTGTCATCTGTTCCGGTGCCGTCCGTCAGCGCGACCCTACGATCTTCAGCGGCATGGACGATACCGACGTAGAAGATTGGTTGGCTTCTCACGAACGCGTGAGTGCTTGCAACAAATGGGATGACTTCGTTAAGCTCACGAACGTCATCTTCGACTTGACCGATGCCGCCAACTTGTGGTTCCGCAACCACGAAGCGGATTTTACTAACTGGGCGGCTCTAAAAACCAGCCTGAGTGACGTCTTTGGCCGCCCCGCTGTCCCAAAACTTCGTGCCGAACAACGTTTGCGCAGTCGTGCCCAGAAGAACGGCGAGAATTTCACCAGCTACATCGACGACGTAGTTGACATATGTAAGGGGCTCAATCCATCTATGAGCGAGACTGAAAAAATACGACACATTCTGAAAGGCATTGAGGACGACGCATTTCAAATGTTGGTGTCAAAAGATCCTCAAACCGTCTCCGACGTAGTCTCTTTGTGCCAGAGCTACGACGAGCTCCGCAAACAGCGTCATGTTACCCGGCGTGCCATTTGCCCGGAGGACAACTTTTCCAGCTTGGCGGTAGGCGGTCCTGCCCGCGATCAGCCGACACTTCTTCAGCACATCAAACAGTTTGTGCGGCAGGAGGTCGCTCGTCAATTATCGCTGGTTAACCTGTCAACCCACCCCAACGCCATCGCTGTCACCTTCTATTCAGCGTGTCATCCAGGAACAGGTAGCTGAGGTCCTGCCGCCCACTAATCCACCCCCTCTGGTCACTGCACCGCTGACATATGCTGTAGCAGTCGCCCGGCCACGACCTCAGCCGGTTGTGCCTGCTTATTCGCCACCTGTCACCGTGTACCCTCAGCGGCAGCTCGCCCTTGCACTGCCACTCACTCACCATCCTCTGCCTCGCACCGGTCCCCGCCCTATGAATCCGTGGCGCACCCAAGATAACCGCCCGATATGCTATGCCTGCGTTCTCGGTGGTCATGTGGCCCGCTGGTGCCGCACGCGCGGATCCGGTTCTCACGACTACGGGCGCCCGCCGACGTACGACGTTCCGTTGCCTTCCGTACCTGTGTCTTCTGCTCTGCCTCCTCAGAATCCCTCCCCGTCTAGCTCCGACTCCTACAACCGAAGCCATCGGTCGCCGTCTCCTCGACGCCGTTCGCTCTCTCTTATGCGCCGCCGGTCACCACCCCTCCAAGCGGAAAACTAGGCGCCGCAGTTTCGGAGGCAAGAAATGCGCCGTCAACGACCGTCTCAAGCCCTATCACCGCTGCTATGAATGTTATTTAAGTGATCGTTGAAGGTGTTACTGTTGACGCGTTCATTGACACTGGTGCTGCCATGTCCATCATTAGTCGCAACTTGTGCCGGAAACTAAAAAAAAGTGATGACGCCGCTTTCTGACCTTTCGCTTCGCACCGCCAGCGCTGACCCCATTCGCCCTCTGGCAGCGTGCACTGCCCGCCTCGTCATCCAAGGCCTCTCCTACACCATTCAGTTCTTTGTTCTCACCCGCTCTTCTCATGACATCATCCTCGGGTGGGACTTTCTGTCTGCGCATCACGCCATCATTGACTGTGCACGTGCTGAATTTAATTTGTCGCCGCTGTGTGATGCTCTCATGGACGCCTCCCCTGTTACCGCCGCGCCTATTGTCGCCGCTGACGACGTCGACGTGCCAGCTTTCTCATCTGTTCTCGAGCCGTTGACTTGTGCTGCGCTCTCTGACGCTACTGTCCTTTGTTCACCTTCTCCTGTTTGTGCGCACCGAAAATCTGTCGTGCTCCCTCATGCCGCGCTCACGCCTTCTGGTGGTTGTGGCGCCCTGTACGTCGCGAACCCGTTGCCTTTCCCCACCACTTTACTTCGGGGAGAATCGCTTGGCACAGTTGATGTCATCGATCTCGACGACGCTTCTCCTGTCCTTGATGACCCTGACGCCTATGACATCAACGCCCTCACCCCTCCCGCCGACATCGCCGACCCGTCCTCCCCGGATATGTTTTCCCAATCTGTCGAAGCCGCACTACCACCTCACCACCGCGCCCAGCTCATCGCTTTGCTGCAGCGCTTTCGCGCATCTTTCGACTCCCCTCAAGCACCGTTGGGTCGTACAACAGCCGTTCGCCACCATATCGAGACTGGCACCCATGGACCCTTGCGCCAACGTCCCTACCGCGTCTCCTCCGCCGAGCGCCGCATCATTGATCAACAGGTGAACGACATGCTACACCGCGGCGTGATCCAGCCCTCTCACAGCCCGTGGGCGTCTCCGGTCGTGCTCGTCAAGAAAAAGGACGGCTCCATTAGATTCTGCGTAGACTACCGCCGGCTAAACAAAATTTCTCGGAAGGACGTCTACCCCGTGCCTCGTATAGATGACGCGCTGTATTCCCTGCAGGGAGCGGAGTACTTTTCTTGGTTGGATCTGCGCTCTGGGTACTCGCAGGTGCCGATGGCCGAAGTCGATCGCCCGAAAACAGGTTTCATCACACCTGATGGGCTGTATGAATTTAATGTGATGCCCTTCGGTCTCTGCAACGCGCCTGCCATTTTTGAGCATATGATGTACAACATCCTCCGTGGGCTTAAATGGCAGACATGCCTCTGCTACTTGGACGATGTTGTCATCTCCTCCCAGAATTTTCCGTCTCATCTTCTCCGCCTCGGGAGTGTTCTGCCGCCGCGGTGGCTCAGCGGTTATGGTGCTCGGCTGCTGACCCGAAAGACGCGGGTTCGATCCCGGCTGCGGCGGTTGAATTTCTTTGGAGGGGAAATTTTAGAGGCCCGTGTACTGTGCGATGTCAGTGCACGTTAAAGAACCCCTGGTGGTCGAAATTTCCGGAGCCCTCCACTACGGCGTCTCTCATAGCCTTAGTCGCTTTGGGACGTTAAACCCCATAAACCAAACCAAACCGAGAGTGTTCTTCGCTGTCTCAGTGACGCTGGCCTGCAGCTGAACTTGAAAGAGGGTCGCTTTGGCGCCCAACAGCTGACTATTCTAGGCCACGTCGTGTCCAAGGATGGTGTACTCCCGCACCCTGCCAAGCTCCGCGCAGTTGATGATTTCCCGAAGACCCCATCCCTTAAAGAATTCAGAAGCTCTCTTGGACTCTGCTCCTATTTTCGCCGGTTCATCAAGAATTTCGCGGCCGTTATCGCCCCGCTGACGCAACTTCTAGCTGGTAGCCAAGACTTGTCGGCTTGGTCCCCAGCATGCGACGAAGAGTTTGCAACGCTGCGCCAGCTTCTCACTTTTCCTCCGATTTTGCTCCATTTCGACCCTTCCGCGCCTATAGAACTCCACATGGACGCCAGCGGCATTGGTCTCGGTGCCGTTCTAGCTCAGCGAAAACCTGGTTTCAATGAGTACGTCGTTGCTTACGCCAGCCGTACACTCACAAAAGCGGAGTCTAATTATTCCGTCACCGAAAAAGAATGTTTGGCGATTATTTGGCCGATCACAAAATTTCGTCCTTACTTATATGGGCGCCTGTTCGATGTCATTACAGATCACCATGCCCTTTGCTGGCTGTCTTCACTCAAAGATCCATCTGGCCGTCTCGCTCGTTGGGCTCTCCGTTTGGAAGATTACGACATTCGGGTCATTTATCGTTCCGGTCGTAAACACTCCGATGCGGACGCTCTGTTGCGCTCCTCTGTTACCTCTGATCCTGACCCGCCATCTATTTCCGGCCTCACACCTTCTCTTGATACTATTGATATGGCCTCTGAGCAGCGCAAGGATCCTTGGATTACTTCTCTTCTGGATTTCTTAACCGCTCAGCGCGCATCTGTTTTAAAGCGCTCCGTCGTCAAGCTCATCACTTTGTCGTGCGTGACCAGATGCTGTACCATCGGAACTACTTCGCCGATGGTCACAAATGGCTGCTCGTGATTCCTAGGCATCTCCGCTCCGCCATTTGTGCCAGTTATCACGACGACCTGCAATGCGCTCGTGACGGTCTGCTGAAAACTTTTACCCGCCTGCGCCTTCGATATTATCGGCGCGGCATGTACCGTTTTGTCCACCAGTACATACGCTCGTGCCTGGAATGTCAGCGTCGCAAGAACCCACCACCGCACTCACCTGCTCCTCTGCAACCTTTACTGTGTCCCGTCCGGCCATTCGACCGCGTTGGAATTGTCCTTTATGGCCCACTTCCCTTCACTGCCGTCGGCCACCGCTGGATCATCGTCGCCATTGATCATCTCACGCGGTATGCGGAAACTGCACCGTTACCAGCTGCGACTGCCTCTGAAGTAGCCGGTTTCATACTTCAGAACATCATTCTTCGTCACAGTGCGCCTCAGGAATTGCTCAGCGATCGGCGTCGCGTCTTGTCCGGCGTCGTGGAAGCCCACCTTCGGCAGTATCATATCGTTCACCGCACGACGTGTTCTTACCATCCGCAGACGAATGGCATGACCGAGCGCTTTAACGGGACCCTCGGCGACATGATGGTCAAGTATATTTCTGCCGATCACTCAGACTGGGACCACGTTCTACCTTCTGTTACCTACGCTTACAATTCCGCAACGCAAGCCACTACTGGTTTTTGCCCGTATTTTCTTCTCTATGGCCGCTGGGGTTGGGTTTTGCTGCCCCAGCGGCCAGCGCCGACGAAGCTGACGAAGCTCGGGTGCGCGCTTGCGAACGCTGGCCTGCTGAACAGCACCGCTCGAACAAAGACCGGCCGTCCACACAAATCGTGCGAGTCGTCTCATTACATAGTACATGAATTTAATCAATTAGTTACCCATTTGATTAACCATCTTGGTAAGTTAATTATTCTTGCTATGCACAAAACTATTCAATTAGACAATACGATTTATTACCCCTATAATTGATTACTGACAGTTCGCGCGGACGCACTCTGATGACATGCTCTGCCGAGAGATGCTCTACGCATCGCTCATAACTCAAAAAATGTTTTCGCATTAATACCAACAATCTGCGGCGCTCACTAGACCTTCTATTAAAAACAAATATTAAAACACAATGCCACGTATTTTTGAACACACTGAACGCTGTACATTGATGTATTTATTTATTTATTATACCTTTAGGGTTCAAACGTACATTACAGAGGGGAGTGGCGGATGCCGAAGCATACACACTGTGCATAAATCTCAGCACATTAGTTCGAAAACAAAACTACTAAGCACACAAAAAAGAAATAAAAACAAAGGTACACATTGTAAATTTCGAAATCTCGAAGAGTATTATAAATACAGAAGAATATGACAAGGAAAATAAATATAAAACAAGCAATGCAGTTCCTAATAAGCAGTTGATGTGAATATTGCTGAAATTTCGATCGCGCTTCTCTAACAGTATTGAAACTGTTTTCTTCTTCTTCCCTTCGTTTTTGCGTACATATGTGCCCATTTTTTTTCTACATTTTCGTTTCCTACTTCAGACTGTAGTCCTGACTGAATTGTTTAGATCTGTGTGTTTTGTATCAGAGTACTTATATTTCGTCACTACTGTCTGCTGCCACGTACTGTAGAGGTCGATGCACTCGACCGACTGCTCTCGCAGCCTTTATATTCGGCCCTGCCAAAGCAACACTTCTTCTTTTTCTTCGACGCAATTTTTCTTCCACGCAAACAAAAATCTGGCATGCTTGAGCTGCCTTAACACCCTCCAACAAACCCCGTAGATCCACATACGATGGCAGCTACACGATGGGCACTATGTTGAAAGCTTCCTTGAATTCACTCCTTATTGCTTGAGATGTCGCTGATGTAACGTGTTACATTAAAATGTCCGCGTCCTGTGTGTTGTATTAGCATCAATATTATTGAGAATTATTCCTCTTTACAAAAAGCAACTGGCATGCTTGAACCAATGAAATAAAATATTGCGGAGTGAGTAAGTCGCAAAAAAAAACTAAATTTCCCTAACGACACACTTTCTATTAACTTTTTTCGCAGAGGCGGTGCGCTTTCCTGACTACCACGACGGAGATTGCGTTCGGGGCTCATTGCAGGACAACGACCATCCCGGGAGGGCGGTGAACGCTACCAGAACAGACCTCGAGCGCCGTATTCGCTCATGGAACAAAGTTCGTTCAGGGAGCAGACGCCTGCATTGAAAGGAGATGTGTTAAGCTGCCCCTCCTTCACCTACGGTTCAGCGAACCTTGCCGATGTTGAGAGACACATGCAACTTGAGACAGGAGGAGAGCCATAGAAAAGCTCCGACAACCCAGCGGAGTTAGCGAAGTGCGATGGTAAGGGAGATGTGCGGTGCCACACAGGGGGACGACCGCATCAGATTCCTATGTGCCTTTTTGCAAGTGAAGGCTCTACAACACTAACTCGGCACAGGCATACGCACACTGGTGAAAGCCCCATCAACCGCGACACATATCCGTCTACAGCTGCAGACTCGGAAACTGTCACTTCACATTATAGCACGCACAGTGGCGAGAGCAGCTTCAATAGCGACACGTATCCTTCTATAGCTGCAGACCCGAGAAATGTCACTCCACATCATAGCACGCACAGTGGCGAGAGCAGCTTCAATAGCTACGCGTATCCTTCTATAGCTGGAGACCCGAGAAATGTCACTCCACATCATAGCACGCACAGTGGCGAGAGCAGCTTCAATAGCGACGCGTATCCTTCTATAGCTGCAGACCCGAGAAATGTCACTCCACGTCATAGCACGCACAGTGGCGAGAGCAGCTTCAATAGCTACGCGTATCCTTCTATAGCTGCAGACCCGAGAAATGTCACTCCACATCATAGCACGCGCAGTGGCGAGAGCAGCTTCAATAGCTACGCGTATCCTTCTATAGCTGCAGACCCGAGAAATGTCACTCCACATCAGAGCACGCAGAGTGGCGAGAGCAACTTCAATAGCTACGCGTATCCTTCTATAGCTGCAGACCCGAGAAATGTCACTCCACATCATAGCACGCACAGTGGCGAGAGCAGCTTCAATAGCTACGCGTATCCTTCTATAGCTGCAGACCTGAGAAATGTCACTCCACATCATAGCACGCACAGTGGCGAGAGCAGCTTCAATAGCTACGCGTATCCTTCTATAGCTGCAGACCCGAGAAATGTCACTCCACATCATAGCACGCACAGTGGCGAGAGCAGCTTCAATAGCTACGCGTATCCTTCTATAGCTGCAGACCCGAGAAATGCCACTCCATATTATAGTACGCACAGTGGCGAGAGCAGCTTCAATAGCTACGCGTATCCTTTTATAGCTGCAGACCCAAGAAATCTCACTCCACATCATAGCACGCACAGTGGCGAGAGCAGCATCAATAGCTACGCGTATCCTTCTATAGCTGCAGACCCGAGAAATGTTACTCCACATCATAGCACGCACAGTGGCGAGAGCAGCTTCAATAGCTACGCGTATCCTTCTATAGCTGGAGACCCGAGAAATGTCACTCCACATCATAGCACGCACAGTGGCGAGAGCAACTTCAATAGCTACGCGTATCCTTCTATAGCTGCAGACCCGAGAAATGTCACTCCACATCATAGCACGCACAGTGGCGAGAGCAGGTTCAATAGCTACGCGTATCCTTCTATAGCTGCAGACCCGAGAAATGTCACTCCACATCATAGCACGCACAGTGGCGAGAGCAGCTTCAATAGCTACGCGTATCCTTCTATAGCTGCAGACCCGAGAAATGCCACTCCATATTATAGCACGCACAGTGGCGAGAGCAGCTTCAATAGCTACGCGTATCCTTCTATAGCTGCAGACCCGAGAAATGTCACTCCACATCATAGCACGCACAGTGGCGAGAGCAGCTTCAATAGCTACGCGTATCCTTCTATAGCTGCAGACCCGAGAAATGTCACTCCACATCATAGCACGCACAGTAGCGAGAACAGCTTCAATAGCTACGCGTATCCTTCTATAGCTGCAGACCCGAGAAATGTCACTCCACATCATAGCACGCACAGTGGCGAGAGCAGCTTCAATAGCTACGCGTATCCTTCTATAGCTGCAGACCCGAGAAATGCCACTCCATATTATAGTACGCACAGTGGCGAGAGCAGCTTTAATAGCTACGCGTATCCTTCTATAGCTGCAGACCCGAGAAATGTTACTCCACATCATAGCACGCACAGTGGCGAGAGCAGCTTCAATAGCTACGCGTATCCTTCTATAGCTGGAGACCCGAGAAATGTCACTCCACATCAGAGCACGCACAGTGGCGAGAGCAATTTCAATAGCTACGCGTATCCTTCTATAGCTGCAGACCCGAGAAATGTCACTCCACATCATAGCACGCACAGTGGCGAGAGCAGCTTCAATAGCTACGCGTATCCTTCTATAGCTGCAGACCCGAGAAATGTCACTCCACATCATAGCACGCACAGTGGCGAGAGCAGCTTCAATAGCTACGCGTATCCTTCTATAGCTGGAGACCCGAGAAATGCCACTCCATATTATAGTACGCACAGTGGCGAGAGCAGCTTCAATAGCTACACCTATCCTTCTATAGCTGTAGACCCGAGAAATGTCACTCCACATTATAGTACGCACTGTGGCGAGAGCAGCTTCAATAGCTACACGTATCCTTCTACAGCTGCAGACCCGAGAAAAGTCACTCCACATTATAGTACGCAGAGTGGCGAGAGCATCGTTAATCGCGGCACGTGGCCTTCTATAGCTGCAGATTCAAGAAATGTAACTACACAATATAGTTCGCACACTGTCGAAAGCAGCTTCGGTCGCGACATGTGTCCCTCTAGAGCTGCAGCCTGGAGAAATGTCACTCCACATTTTAATACGCAAACTGGCGAAAGCGCGTTCAATCGTGGCTTGTGTACATTTACAGCTGCAGAGACTGGCTACGTCAATCCACACAATACCATGCACACTGGCGAAAGGCTGTTCAATGCTAACACGTGTACTTTTTCTCCTGCAGAGTCTGGATGTGTCACTTCGCACGATGCTATGAAGTGAAATCTTCATTTAGACGTGCCGATATCATGAATGTGCTCCAGCATCTGGTGTACAATCCCATGCGCCTTACCACATAATTAAGCGTCCATGATTTGCCGTCACGCGAGACGTAATTTTCCTAAAATCTGACGGACATCTGGTATTAATCACTTGGTTAATAGTGCAGGGAGATAGACGAAGATTTCGCAGGTTTTATTCTTTGTTCAGCTTTGCACGCTGCTGCATTGTCTTGCTGATAAGTGACATTTTAGAACTGGACACAGCATTACTGCTTCGATGTTTGCCTGAAAGTCAAAGATTGTATACTGACGGATTTATGTCGCAAAAATTGCGCGCATACTTGAGCCTACTTTTGCGCTATGAAAGCGAAAGCATCGGTTTTGTATTTTAATCTCTTTAATTTCATTTATGTTGTGATGATTGTTCTTTTATTGTAATGACACGGCCATTTATCAGCATAAACTCGTAAGGCAACGCATATTTTACGTTCACCTTTGTTCGCCAAGCAGCAACGTGATTTAATGGCTTGTGGTTGTATGCTCGCCTCTCAGTCTGGAAGTGCTTGGTTCAAGCCTTTGCATTTTCTGAAGAAATGTTATTTTTCTGTGTATGCCACGGGGACGTCATCTGGCAGTTTTGCGAAACTGCAGCTGGTGAACGCTGACCTGGTGTTTCGTTCCCGAATGCGCCACATATTGCTTTCGCAATTATAAACTAGACTACAGCCGGCTTGGCCGCTCAGGGCATGCTCCTTTCTATAATAGAGCGTCGCTTGGTGTAAAACCTTCATGGCAACGCGCTTGCAGAGGCTTTGCAAGCGATCCGGACCTGAAAATAAAATATTTATTCCTACTCTTTTTCCTATTTGTCTTAATTTGTGTGAAATCCCGTGTGTGTAGGGAATGACTCCGACCTTATCCTGATATCTTATTCTTTTTCTTCTTTGGCTCGCAACAAGGCCTCAGATACTGAAGACAAGAGGGTCAGCGGGTAAGCAGCCTGCAGTAAACCGCGCGTATGGGCTAAAAAGCTATCTTACAGCTTGTGGTTGCAGGATTTCTGTTGAAGAAGTCAGTTGCATCGTTTTTACAAAAACAACTTAAGCTACTAACAGTTGACAACCCATTTTTAGTAAAAAATGTAGGACATGTGGTTAATTTTCTAAAAGATGGCAGCGAAATGACATTGACAGGATTTTCTATCGAAATAAAGGACTTATATTATGCCATCCCTCATGGCGACTTGATAAATTGCATCAAGATCTCTATAGAGCAGCATGGAGCTGTAAAATTTCAGAATTCGAGTTGCATCTCAATTGCTGGGGCTTCTTTGAGCTACTGTGCAGTACTTAAGATAGATATCCGCGGAATGGAACGGTTCGCTTTTCATTCAAAACTATGGCATTTGTATCGTTCTTCAATTGCACCTATCCTCAGTGATCTTTACTTAGCCATGCAAGACACAGCGCTACACAGGTCCCTTCAGGGCAGCAATGTGAAAAAAATCTTTAGATTCGTGGAAGATTACTTTGTGATATTACAATGCTATAGGACGTCCTCCCTTCCGAAGCTTCCAATGTTCTTAGTAAATTTTCAAGCATTCTGAACCCATTGATTGTCGCTCAAGAACTACCAACAAAAGCTTCACATGGTTTTTAGAATTAGGAATGTATTTTAACCCCAATCACGCCTGCTAGGCCACTGTGCCTCGGGCCAACAAACCTCTTCCCTCTTTTGATTCAGCGCACTCGAAGCTAGTTAAGCGCAGCATGAACAATTCCTGCGTTAGCAATGCATTAAAAAAAATCCTGCAACAACAAACTGGAAGATAGCTTTTTAGCCCAGAAGCGCCGATTACTGCAGCCTAGTTGCCCGTTGACCCTCTTATCTTCAGTGGCTGAGGAATTTTTGAGACCTAAAGAACAAAAAATATTATGACATAAGGATAAAATAGCAGTCGTTCCCTACGCACACGAAATTTCACACAACTTAAGAAAGATAGGTAAAAGAGTAGGAAGAGATGTTTTATTTTCAACTCCGCATCGCTTGCCAAGCCTCTGCAAGCGCGTTAATCAAATGGGTCGCAAGGGCACAGGATGCACCATAAATAATCGCGACCGGTTCGTTTCCTGTGCTCAGGGCGTCGTGTGCTCTATCCACTTGTCACGCAGCCATGCATACGTAGGCCAAACCGGCAGATGCCTCAATAAGAGATTGTCCGAGCACAAATGCAATGTAACGCAACATATCTCAGGTGATCTTGGCATTCACTGCCAAGATTGTAAATGCACCCATGAGCTCGGCAGCACGACTGTGCTGCGCGGGTGCGATGAAAAACCCCGCGAGAAATCATTGAAGGCGTAAAAATCGCGCATCTTAAAGAGAGTTGTCACCACCGCCTCCTTAGCCCTTATCGATAGAGAAATGCAGTTCTTATCGGTAGCTGTATGATCTGAGTTCTCCTGTGTGATTTCTGGAGGCGATGACTGTTTGTCAGACTCGGTTGCTCTTCTTATTTTCTTGATGGTGGTGTATATTTTTTTACCGAAGTGCTTCAAAAAATAAACCTTCAGTTGTAAGACAGCGCTGTGCGATTCTCGTATACTTTCTGGTCCCTGTGTAGCTTGCGCTGTTCTGCCTTGTGCCTTACCTTGTAATCACTGGAAGGAGAAAATTTCGTGAAATATTTGCCTGGTAGAAATCTGAATTATAAAGGAAAGACTAACTCTCAGATCAAATTGTCGTGAGAGGAGTGCCGTCCGTTGGAGACGAGGCGCTTTTTTAAAATTGATTTTGCAGGAGATGAAGCCAACCTTTTGTTGCGAAAGCATTGCTAATTCCATTACAGGAAAAGGTGGCCGTGTGTGAGTGTCGCGGTGGCGCAATGGTTATCGTGCTTGACTAGTGGCCCGAAAGACGCGGGTTTGATCCCGGCCGCGGCGGCCGCATTTTGATGGAAGCGACACGCTAGAGGCCCGCGTACTGTGCGATGTCAGTGCACGTTAAAGAACCCCACATAATCGAAATATCGGGAGCACTCCACTAACGCTTCGCTTATCGGCCCAGTCGCTTTACGATGTTAAACCGGTATCTAATAAAAATTCCTAACAGCAGCAGTCGATCTGAGTTGGCGTATGGCGGCAGAACAAGGGCCGCCTTGTACGCTGTTTCTAATGATGATATTAAGTGTATCATCGTCCCTGCGATTCAGATTATAGTAGGGGCTAGTGTACAGCTTTCCGTGATCCTGCCCAGGTCGGGTTCTCTCATGCCCCTGCGACGGGTGGCAATGCGCGTCACCAGCGCGCTCTGCTGGTGCGTCGTGACGCGTAGCCGCGTATCGCATCCGTGTTGTATTATTCTGAATCAATATGCCTAGAACCCTGATCGTGGCTACCGGGGTTATCGGTAGGTCGCCAGTACGCAACTCGATGTAATCCCGAGGGTCGGGTTGTGCCTGTGAGGCTTGTTTGTGCCTTATAACTAAGAGCACCGATTCAGCCCATGAAATTGCAACACCATTCCCGTGCACAAAAGATGGTACTGGGTCGATAGATAGTTTTAATGGCTGTGCAATCTCTCTGCAGAATCCAGGTTTGGTCCATATGGTGATGTCGTTGGCGGATGTAAGAAATATGGAGAGAGAGGATGCATCGAGGGGAAGCAAAACAAAGGGGTCGATGGAGCTAGGGCCCACAACTTCCATTCGTGCACAATGGATTCGGAACATATTCCCATCGGACTGCCGTCTAAAATTAAGATGCGTTGAGCGGCCCCATTAAATTTTTTGTTTGTCTTCTCTCTCTTTTTCTTGCATTGTTTATTGAGAGGATATCAGCTGTTTAGAATATTTACCTGTGCACTGTGTAGTGTAGACGAATGCAAGACCCGCACACGAAAACGTACATTATATGTATACCACGGGGGGAAGGAGGGGGTGGGGGAGGAGGCGAAGCACATTTATTTATTTACTTCGCCTACAGAATGCAGATATCGCTATCTGACCATCTCAGCTAATCCGGTTTGCCCACCCCGGAATATCGTCGACAAATGCATCGCTCGATTATGTGGTTTACAGTCATTAATTATCATACCAAAATATAATTCCAGGCTTATATGTAGTACCACAGATCGCGACAGGCGGTGAACAAACATCTCATACGCAACACAAACGCCTCAGTGCACAACCAATTCAAACAAGCTGTCATTTATTCTATGAATCATAGCCGGCTCTAACAACTTACCTTGCAACGCGGTCAACTTACCATCACCCGTAGTATTTTTATCTGCGGTCAGATCAATCCAGTCCGTTTCTTTACTTCCTTTGGTTCTTCGAGTGTAGGTTTGCGGTGCTTTCGACGCTTACATAGAAATACGAGTTCTTTTTGTGCACTTTACGAGCTCGTTTTTTGCGCAGAAGCTTGACAGTATCCTTATGTACTCTCTTTTCTTATTTGTTGTTATCTGTGATGGACCAAGCATTTTTACACATCTCGCACCCAGTCCTACCACGGCCACTAATAGGAAACCAACAGTATTCATTACAAAAAAAAAGAATAAAAATGCACCACGAAGTCGTGTTCCTCGTTCTCGGCACGTGGTGGCGCCAAATAAAAAAGCATGAGAGAGCTGGGACGTGGTGTTCAGGCAAGCAGTACGGGGCGTAACAGAGAAACAGCAAAGTTTCTAGCACTTGTGACGGTGTCCACCACCGTCACTGGCTGCTTAGTCACAGTTTTAGCCGGCTGTGTAGTTAGTGTCCGTGTTCCGATGAACGTTCAAGCAGGACTAGAATGCCGATGACCCAGATCTAGGGAGACCCTATGTGAGTGAGACTGTTTTTTTGCGCATTGCACCCATGCTGTGTTCTTTTTATAGCTATGTTTTAGTGCCAATATATATTCCAGGATACATGAAATGTATGGTTTCGTCGAACATACGGGGGCTTCTGTCGATCTCCTTGAGATCCCGTATTTTATCGCTCTGTTTTTTGAAGGAATACTACCGCAAAACGAATTGACATTGCGAAACGAAAGGCCGCATAGCATGCGTCCCGCAGTGTTGCTTATTTTTGCTTTGTCTTTGTTGTCGCCGCACAAATAATCAGAAGAGTGTGAGCATGCTCATAAGACAACCTACGGGGTGCGGCAGTCAAAAGGCGGAGCTTTTTCGCCCTCGCAACTTGTCTGGGCAATCCACAGGCAGGCAACCCAAGCTATTCTACCTCGCTCTGCAGCGCCCACTTTAACTTGGACTACTTAGTAGGACTGGGACGCCGACGACGCATCTATGGAGATAACTTATGTGAGTAAACTTGTTCTTTTACACATCGCTCGGTTGTTTTTTTCTGTTTTTTTTTTTTGGGGGGGGGGGGGTGAAGCGGAAAGCCGCACGCTTTCATACCTCCACCATACTAGCAGCATGCTTATGACGATATCCAGAGAGCCTTCATCACAATTTCTGCACAGAGTATTCTCGAGAAGTCCGATGTGGGAATACAAGTAGAAAGTTCCTGAAATGTGCATTCTTTATTCTAAAGAACTGGTGCATCAGCTGTCACTCCACAAGCCATTTCGAGCGATGCAAACTCGTTGTAAATTTTTAGCTTTTGCTCGTCGAATTCTAGGGCCCGGAGTAGACACCAGAATGAAGATGCGCAAATATTAGTGCATGGAATATATTCCGTGAAGTTTTGTAATGTTTTTTGGTTCATAACCTTGGTACGGGGCTTTTTAACTTTGTGATCCAAAGAACGACTACATTAATCTCGAATTTCCATATTTACGCGCTGATGGTTCTCGATAACGCGAGAGTGTACCCATTGCGTTTCGCGTCTTACCTGAAAGTGCTTTCTCATCTTTAAATTTAGCGCGGCTGAGAGAAGCGGCCATTGTGTTGTTCGGTGACCGCAAAGCGAGCTTGTTGCTATCGTCACCGCCAAGCTCTTAAGTAGAGCTCTGAGCTCAATATTGCGGTACTTGGGAAAGTGTGGCAAATATACGGCCAGCGTCACCAAACGGCGCCCGCCGTCACTTTCGCCCCATGCAGGCATCTCTGTACGCTACATGTGAAACCTACATGTGAAACCTTGCTACATGTGAAACCAGCAAAGTTTTATTACTGCTTTGGTTGATGCAATGCCAGTGCTCCTTACCACACTCACTTCTGACATTTTGATTACATGAGGGCAACGAAGTTGAACACAGTAGCCATACCGCAACAGAAGGCTTCAGCGATGTCACTGCACGTTAAAGAACCTCAGGTGGTCGAAATTTCTGCAGCCCTTCTCTACAGCGTCCCTCATAGCTCGAGTTGCTTTAGGACGTTAAACCCCCATAAACCAAACCTATCTGATAGATTTCGTACGCTGCTACTCAAAATTTGAAATTGGCTGTCAAATCTGCTCTCATCTAGCAGTAATTTCTTCGTCATGGTCTGGACCTACACACTTTTTATGGGAGCCTTGTTTTGTTATTGTCAGAATATATGCAACAGAATGTTTCACATTAAGCAAATTTGGCTATACCTCTCAACTGTATCTAATTCGTCGGGAACATTGAGGTCCGAAAGACGGGGAAGTAACTCAGAAAAGTAGAATTTCTTCTGGCGCGGGAAACTGCTCTCAATGTACCCCGGATCGAAAGGCACAAAAACAATAACATCACTTTGCGCGCTCCAAATATAAAAGAAGCATTTCTCAGTTTTTGTGCACAGCATCTGTATCTGTACTTGACTATAATAGCCATTTGGGCCTTTTTGTGCCAGCAAAAGCATGCCCGCTTTGTCCCTCCGGACATCATATTTGCCACCATTAATAAGTGGCATGGAATCAAGCACATACGGGCGCTTAATTTCGACTATGGCATTTTCTCCTTCAGTTACTCCATCAGGTGAAGCAGAGAGCCATGGGTAGTCAGTATTTATGACTGTTCCTGTTTTCTTGACACGGAACTGTGTTTTTGTAACAAACTTTTCGAAAGCGACTGGTTCCATCTTTTTTCCGTGCTTTGTAGCAGCATTCCCCATGAATGTTGGGTGCAGCATCCTGCCAGCTGCTTTCTCGCAACTTGTTGAGTCTTTTTTTGGTATTTTGCTCACGTTTGAGGCGGTCAAACGCAGCTTGCGTGAGAAGTGCCACAGTGGGGTTGCTTGGCTTACAGTCTCAACCTCCAGAGCATTGGCTGCTAGAGGCGACAGAGCCACATACTCATCGTAAAAAAGTTTGCACTGCATGCAGCTGTTGTCGGAGTGGTCACCATGAGTGGTTTTGGCAGGCACAGGTGGAGTCCTCAGTTGCCTCTCCGGTGCATGGAGAGACTCGTAGAGTATTGTGCCTGCATAAAAACAATAACATTGCCAATGTCATTTGAGCAAGCCCCTGGTTTCTCGCTGCTCCGGCCACTAGATGCCACTTCGGCTGCCACTGATATGGCCGATATCGGAGGACAAGAAATGCTGTGGTTTGTGCAGTGGAAACAACCAAGCGTAGACTGATGTTGTGAAGAGAAATCGCTATGAAGACTAAGAAGACTGTAGGGCCTCTTGCAAAACAGGCTAGGACACTTAGGGAGATTTTTTTTCTTTCTGAAAACTGCCAGATACAAAGGGAAAGCCACATATCCAAATCTATGGGAGCTGGCACTGCATTATCGGTGTTTCAGTAAACTAAATGCTAGTGACAGTAATAGCAATGAGTGCCAGTTTTGGTCTGAAAAGTAGCAGAAAAAAGGGCTAGATCCAGTAGCGCTCCAATTTTGAAAGCATTCGGGTTACGCTACACTAATCTGAAGTCAACACCATTTCAACCTTTCTGTCGTACTGATGCATGGAAAAAACTGAGGATAAAAATAATTTTCTTGTTTTCTTTCATGAACATAATGAAAGATTAAGACATTTTCTGACGCACCTGGGAGGGTGAAAAGATCAGCGTATGGTGGTTCTTCGTGCATTTTTTGAAGTTTTTCCTGCGTCATAGGTAGAAACCGTGGCTTGGGGCGTTTTCTCGGAGAGCCATCCACAGTTCCCTTCTGCAGCTTAAACTCAATGTCCTCAAGCATGGCGGGCTCCACAATGCGCTTAGCGCCACTATTCCAAAGCGCAGCACTTCTGTGCATGAAGTGCCTGTTAGCCCTTGGGAAACAGCAATCTGCACTTTCCAAAGTAGGGCACATACATGGCTGCATGTTTTGCCGTTGCCAGCCATACATGAGCACCCTGCAGTAACAACTTCTCCCATGCGTTTAACACATGCCCTGGCATTTCTTTGAGCAGCATTTACTGACTGCGATGGGCACACTGCTGCCTTGATGTAACAAAAATCAGCAGAGATTTTGTGGATTAATACTTTTCCTACATAGCCACTCTGCACATAATTGTAGGACTCCAGTGACCTGTAATTCCTCATTGCCTGCAGGTCACAGGCTTTGGAGTTAAGAAGGAAAAACACAATATCTGGGCTGGAGATGGAGGGCCATTCCCGGGTGTCGTCTACCCAGGCTGTAATGCCTTCGGGATGTTATATGTGCAGTTGTCTGAAAGTCAGATATGGAAAAAAAATAAATAATTAATGCCTATTGCTCTTTGAGTACACCTGGCCACAAAATTCTAGTGAGTAACGTTACAAAAGTTGATCAAACCTCATAAATCTTGCACTGTTACTTTTGCAGTGGTGCATAAATTTACAGAATAATGCTGCTGGTTTATTACCACATTATGAATGCCCTTGCCTAGCGATTTCATACTTCATTTGCCAATACAAAAATTCTACGCTTGTGCACACAATCTACATTTGTACTCCTGGCATTACTTCTTTTGGTCTAATGGAAGAAAAATAAAAAAGCAAGCCGTATTTGGCGATAAGTACCAAGCATACTCAGTGCATGCATACCACGAGCGTTACAGACCACGCTAACAGCCGCAACAGGTTACAAAATGGATAGATGTCAGCTGTACATCGTAGTATGCTAGTCGCCCACGAGGTGCGTTCTGCGATACTGGAAGCTCGTTCTGGCAGTGCAGCCGTATTCATAACCTGGGAAGTAAACTCCTCACGTATGCAAATTTCAGAACGAAGGCCCAGGGGAAGGCGGCCCCGCCGCGCGAAGATTTTGCCCGTGTCGCTTGCTTCCTCGCGCAGTTTGGAGTGAGCGGTCTCTAGCGCGTCATAATCCTTCGCCTCTCCTCAATCACGGCAGCGCGCCGGCCTGCTTATCGCCGCTGGGGCTGCACAGCCGTAATGATTTTGCTATGGTTGTGAGACAAAGCCGTTAAAAAAGAAAGTTATACGAAGGGTTAATGGCAGTTCGATCGAGCAGCGGGAGGGGGGTGCTCTGTACGACTAGTTGCATGTCGTGCTTAGTACATTTCGACCACGACGATCCCCTTTCCTCCGCAGCGTTCAGCGGAGAATAACTCGGGGTGCAAATGTTCACTTACATGGTTTGTCGACTGCAGCGGAGATCGAGGTGACAACACACACGAGAGCGCCCACTCAGCCGAAGTGGGCAGGCTCCGAACGAAAACTCATATGTAGCTGTCTCGTATCTCGGCAGCTCACTACGATTTAGTAACAACGGCAGTCCTCGCCTCGTCACTTTGTATTCTGTACACATATCGTACCCTGTTAAAAGCCATTTCACGTATTTAACAACGCTGCCAACGCATCTACGGACTCCGCGGGTAATGTAACGCAAGGCGTATACAAATGACGGGTGGGTATCGGGTCGGCCTTCCTGCGCAAGCAAACGTCGCAGAGTTAGCGGCTGAAAGTCCCCAAATAGTGAAAAAAGGCGTCTTACCTCCAATATCCAAAAGCTTTTGCTGAGGTACCACCGTGCACGACGGCAGCGTGGCTCTATCCGTCGAGGCCGTCGGGCAATCGCGCACGGTGAAATCGGTGCCCAAGCAGTCCGTAATCAATGTACACCCGTGTCTTCGAGCGAGATGTGTTTCGAAAACACGAAATCAAAAAAAAAAAAACACTGCTAGCAAAAACAGTCGCACGTCGTCAGCGAAAACAGCAGGAGAAGCACCAAGCTATGTAAACACCAACGCGCTGCACGGGCGCAAGCAGTCCAAGATGGCGCAGCCGCTAGGCGTCGCCCCTTCCGTAGAGGGATTTAAAAATGGCGCCAACCACAGGTGCCTTGTTGGAAAGGTCTATAGGAGGCCTATAGGGATCCCTTTTTGTTGGAGGTTGGGGCTGTCATCAACACGAATCCGCGCTATAGAAAAACTTCGTTCAGGTGAGCAGACAAGCCTGCAGAGTGAACACCATAACGATAGGCCTGTGTAACGATATGGAGCCCAAGCAAGTGCAAGAAGCGTCATTTAGAGGTAACGCCCGATGTGCTTTTCAGATGTATTGTTACCGAGAGCAATTCATGTCAACCGCAAATTAGCCGTGTTCTTTCCTTCGCCACCAAGGATGTGACAGATGTGACACCTTTTTTGAGAAAGCAGGTGGACGTTGGGTTTTTGTTTTCAATTGATGTTGAAGTTTTATTATACTCTGTGGCACGCGCAGAACTGCCTGAGGCAGTATACACGAGTGTACTGATTTCAATGGGGCTACATCCTTTCTAATTTTAGCAGGTATTAGTGTGGAAAGATTCTTGTTGTGCTTAGCTCCACTGTTTTTTCTTTTGGAACAAACATGTTTGTTCAGAAAAATAGCATTTGCGTAAGATCTGGTGTTGCACCGGTGATCGCTCATCGCGTAGCTAACAATGCCGCAAACAACTTGTATTGTAACATATCGACACATCAACCCACGCTGAAGTTTGCACCAATGACACGGTGACCGGTGTTGCGTCAGCCCACGAATAGCACAGCAAGGGGATGGATGTGTCATTACTGTTGCAAACCGCCTTCCACCTGTCGCCAATTTGAATAGCTGAGTCACTGAGCGTGACTGTATGGCAATCGAGGGTCCTCTAGCCGAAACCCGCTCTTTTTGTAAGGTCGGCATTTTACAGTAGTCACCGCCTATCATCCTCTTAAATGACATATATTTCTTTCATAAAAAAAACATGCCAGCAGACTAGGTTGGCTTCACGCTGGCAACAGTATTTCATTCATGTCTGGCACACTGAATATACAATGTGAAGAAGAGAGCATGCCTAGAGAGCTTGCAACCTTTCGGCAAGACGGCAAAGTGTTCGTCACTAGCGGGGTTCAAATACGTCTTTCACTCCGAGGAGGAAAGCCTGGTGCGGGGGGAGGAGGGCGAGAAGTAGGAAGGGTGTGGCGGCTCCCTGCGCTTATGGCGAAATACTGGTACGCACTTCGAGACGTAAGGAATATTCTGCGGAAACTTGTCCAGTATTCCAGTACAAAATTTTTGAATATTGCAGAATTGTGAGACACTGTTGCGGAAATATTGAAGGCAGTGATTCATTTTTCTGAAGTGTAACAAAATATTTCATTTAACGTGTCTTTTTTTATTGTGTCCAGCTGTATAGACTGCCGTAGAAAGTCAATGGGGAATTATTTTGGCGTTAGCGAAAACGCTAATAGCAAAAAAAAAATCAACACTGCCGTCGGCGTACATTATGATTGTTATACTGAACTCGTATATTATATAAAAAAATTTCGTTTATAAGCTCTCTTCCGTTCAAAAACACTTTGTGCCGAAATTCTTGGGTTTGTGCCGCATTATTTTAAATAGCAACAACCGTCCCAAGAAAACATTGGCCGTTGCACTAATGTTTGCATACAGACACCGCCCAAACCTGAGAGATATCCTAGTACACGTTAGACTCGATAAGAAACCCCGCCCATAATTGCCTTACGTTCTAGACCTAGATGCAAGACGTGCTAGCATTTGCAAACCGACACTACTGTTACAAGCACGACAAGCGACTTTCCCTTTGATAAAAAGATTACCTTTACCTGCACAGCGTGTACTATCGCGCTCAATATAAGTTGCAACGCGCGGTCATCGACCGGGGCTTGTTCCGTGGTGTGCCTCCTCCAAACAGTCGCTCGTAATTCTGGGAGAAACTGCTGTTCCAGGAAACAACAGCACCCCCGCTCAGGAAAAAGTTTCTCCCACAATTCCGAGCGACTGTTTGGAGGAGGCACACCACGGAACGAGCCCCGGTCGATGACCGCGCGTTGCAACTCATATTGAGCGCGATAGTACTGTTACCCAGATGCTTAATTGCCCTTACTGTCAAAAACGATATATTGGAGAAACTGTACAATCAATGAGAACTAGACTAAATGGTCTCCGTGCAGGCACAGCTAGAAAGGGTGTCCAAAAGGCAGTGCCCAGCCGTTTTAATCAATGTGTACACAACTGGCATTATCTTATTCATTCAAGTTATTCAAGTTATTCATTCTACAATCAGCCTTCTAATCTGGAAGCGATAGAAAAAACAAGTAAGCATTCCTTATGCACAAACTTAAAACCTCACACGGCAGAACTCAACATACTTAGAGCATGTACCAGAGAATGTCTCTGGTAAATGCTGCCACTGTCTTGATTCTTTAAAAAAGTCTTGCATGTGTTCTGAGAAAAAGAACGGGTTTTTTCATTGCTGCATATCTCTTGCTTATCGGTTCTTCCACCTTACTGCCCTCCCTTTTCTTATCGTTTATTCTTATCTATTCTTGCCTTTATCTCGGCACCACCTGCTATCATTTCTCAGGAACCCTGTGCTTTCGCACTCCGTCCACCTCCTGTTTCGCTCGTTCATTGAACCCCTCCCTCTTTTTTTTCTTTCCTTCCGGGTATTTCGTTCAGCCTTACTGCTCAACTTTGGTCCACTCTGTCAGTCGTACCGTACCACCGGTCGCAGCTCCCTATTTGGGGATGCACAGCCATCGAGCCCATTTTCCCTATTATTGTGAAAGCAATACTACTTTCACTTTCAAGCCTTTGTGGTGCGACGGCGGTGCACATGAAATGACTTTTCGCATGACCTCTGTGTGACGTCACGCCGAAGAGCTGGGCGACCATCTCGCGCCGTCCGTGTGCGACGGCGGTGCGCATGACCGGCGGCCTAACTCCCGCTCTCTCCGCCAGGAGCGCCACAGGTGTTGTGACGTCACGCCGAACAGCTGGGCGACCATCTCGCGCCGTCCGTGTGCGACGGCGGTGCACATGAACGGCGGCCTGACTGGACTGGATTGGATTACATTAGATTAGATTGGATTGGATTGCATAACCGATGCATCGCCGCAAGTCTAACCACAAGCACCACCACCGGCTGAACCATGGCGTAGGTACGGATATTGCTTTCGCAATTACCGGGCTTAACCAAGCTAAGCCACAGCGAATTTTTTTTTCCGCTCTCCCACCCCCGGGATTCCATTCTATGGAGTTACCGTATTTCATTTCTCAGTTTTGCAGGTCTATTCTTTTTAGCTCTCATTATGCCTGGACAAGGTTCACACTCTGCATCCTAGCACCTTTGCAAAGTCACGCCCTGCTCCCCCTCAACGGGCACTTCTCTTCGAATTGTGTGCAATCCATCGGCCTGCTCTGTCTACCAGGACCACTAAATGAGCGGACTAACAGGCTGTGACATCACAAGTAGACACAAAAGGTGCTGTTAATCATTGCGCAACCAACTTAACGAACCGTCACGGGCCAATGTACAAGTCCTGCTACAAGTCGAATTACAAGTCCAATGTCTAATTAGGGTCTCGCAGGTGGAAACTACATTTGTTTTTCATACATCAATACTTGGCGATGTGCAATTGCCATCGGTGTTGCTTACCACAGTATCTAAAATCAAAATATACAAAAACGATTGCATGTGATAATTGAAATATTCTCCCTAACAGTCTTCTACAGGGTTTCTAAAAAAAACCACTGCGGAATCTATTACCTTAGGCAGCAAGATTTCTGGTGAGCTGAAAAAAAAAATTATTTCCCTCTCCCGTAACCGAGAGCAGAGTAAGCATGAAATGTTTACCGGCATAACACATTGGTAGTAGATGGTACTAGTCAAAATCTTGAAATGGGTCTAGTGTTCACCACACCACAGGCACGACGAGACGCAGGCCTGAGAAGAATGTATAGGCAGAGCGTTAGAAACTGTCTAAAGTGCATTGAGGCGAAAGCATTTTCCGCATCACTTTACCTATGTGACACTGGTGACGTCACCACGGGATTACGTCACACATGATTGTTGACGAAGTAATCATTAATTTGTAACTAATTCCTGGTTAATGACAAATACTGATTAACTGTTATTTAATGACGCTTAAGCTTGCCCTTACGAAAATGGCAGTTATAGGCCAGATATATTTTATATATGGCTGTATATACTCATATATGGGATCATATAAAGTTAAATAGGTCCATATATGCTCGTATATACGGCCAGATATGACCATGGGA
This sequence comes from Amblyomma mixtum, assembly GCF_055824585.1. Classification (NCBI taxonomy): domain Eukaryota; kingdom Metazoa; phylum Arthropoda; class Arachnida; order Ixodida; family Ixodidae; genus Amblyomma; species Amblyomma mixtum. Next base: position 135,231,037 of record NC_143018.1, on the reverse strand, counting down.
AACCTGATATGCTGCTATATACTGCTATATACGGGCGTATAAGACCACAAATACGGGCAGATACGGCCATAAGGTACCTTATATAGTGCCATATACTGTTATATATAGTCGTATTTGCGTCCATATATAGATGCTCTTTCTTTATATGGGGACCTTCAAATCCTTATATGGAAACAATCTCGCAGATATGGAACATATCCTACCTCATATATGGGATGCTTGTGCCATATACTTCCGAACTTAAATAATTAACTTTGTGTCAAACATGATATTGTTGGTCAATTAAGATGGTGAAACACACCGCACAACAAGGTACTAAGCTTTGTATGATTGAGGGTTCAATCAAGTTAGACTGCTATTACATAGCGGTGTTTAATTAAGGTGAATTAAAGTACAGTGCTATAAATCACCTTCAACTTTTATATGATTTAAATGCACTTATACATGCATATACGCGCTTTCTATCTTGGGTGGACTTCGAACCTTCCTGACGAACTGAACCTTCCTGACTGGGTCTAAATAAGTGGATTACAAGTCCAGCGAGTTGGTTGCGATCGAAATCATAGTTTTTAGGAACATAGATAGATTATAGAGTCCCGAACGTACAACAACCGCTTGGGGATCGAACTCAGTCCCTTCGCAAACGTGATGAATACTCAAACCATCAAGCCGGTGGTGCGGTGTACGTTCCTTCTTTGGGCGCTGTTCCCCAAAACTATGTCGTTCTGAAGGACTGGGAAATCTGCATTAATTGTTTGCGGTAATGCCGTACAACAAACGTTTGCAAAACCGCTGCAGCATACAGCCATTTCTTGTCCAGGAGCGTAAATAACACATCGCTCCTTGCGGCACAGGGATGAAGATTAAAACGCTCTAGTATAATTATCAGAGAAAAAATACAAAATGTTTGTAAATTCATCTATCTAGAGTTGCCAGCAAAACGTTTACCATGCAGACGAGAAAAACTCCACAGCTACACGCAAATCTTTTACCTATCGCCTTTTCCGCGCCACCGAGTCTCCGTGGTGTACTGACCAAGCTTGCCTTTCTACTCCGACTGTTGTGCCAAGCTGAACAGTTTGTAAAAAAAAAATCTTCTGCAAATAGTTCTTGATACTATGCGCGTTGGTCTGTTTCTTTTCGCCTCAACTTTTTCTTCCCTTGATAATCCAACCTCCCCTGCCGGCCGATATTCAGATGCCAGTTCTGAGACCGACCGTCACGGGAACGCAAGACATCCCTTATTTGCGTAATAAATGAGTCGCCGCTGTGTCCACGGTCAGCCACCACTCACGGCAAAATGTTCCTTACCCTACTGAGCGAGAGATGGCGTTGTTGAGGCGGTGAAAAAGCAGACCTTCGAGACCCGCCCAGAATAGCAGAAAAGCGACACATTGCCGCCTTCGGCGGTGCTCAGAAGGTAGCTGGAGGGTGGGTAGTGCAGGTCCGTGTCACTTTCCCCCTTTCTTTCGCTCCGAAAGGCACGCCGAGGGTACCGAGGGAACCAGAGCTTTGCAGAGGGGCGTTGCAAGCGCGAGTGAAAAGCACCATAGCACCGTCTCCCGCGACTCCCCACAATTGACCGGAAAGACCTGTCACCCCTCCCATTGAGAAGTTGCGCGTAACGCCTTTTCTCTTGAAAAAAAAACCAGTTCCGCACATACTTTGCACGTGTTGGACTAGCTGAAAATCTGTTCGCGCTGACGCTTGCTTTTTCCTTCGTGCTAGAACGCTGACGAGATTAAGAGGATTAGGAAAATGTACAAGGGCGATAGAAAATAATGTGAACAGCATGTTGCCTACGCACTGCGAAATTGGAATTCATGTCTGTAGCGTACTTGCGTTCGAATTAGGCGCCGCGCTGTTCGCATTTCTTTCTATCGCGACAGTACCCTCTTAGGTGCAGGTTCCAAGAAAGAGTGGTCAGCGATTTTTTTTTTCTGCGCCGAACCTGAAAAAAAAAAGAGAGAACTGACAGTGCATCAGGTCCACTTCGTGGAGCAGATTGTTGACGAAACCGCCGTTACCGTTGCGGCGAAATGTGTGTCGCAAGTAATTGGCAAGTTCATTTAAGGCGTGTAATTCGAGCCTAATACCTTTTTTTTATGGCCGGGACATTTTCGCAAAATACTTAATTTTTTTGGGTAGCTGTGCAGTTCGATGTACGCAACCTTTTTGGCCAAATAGTTGGAATTTCTTTACGTTTTTCGCTGAATAATAACGAGTATGTGTTTATTTGGACGTAAAATGAAAATATTCGAGGCTGAAAAGAAAAACGAAAATACGCGCGAAATGCGCTTACCAGCTGCTCGCTTACGGCTAACAGAAAAAATGCTATAGTTTGGTCGATCACTACGCAGTGGTAGGTACATTAAATTTAATGCCGATTGCAGCGCACGTGCATTCTCAAAACAATTTATTTGCAAAGCCATCTCTTATATTCAAATGCTCACTCATGTGCAAGCTAATATCTTTACTACTTTTACTTTGAGACATTTTTTACATCTAGCAAAATAACTTCGGAAATTGAGCCGGGCGTCACACAAACGAACAATGAGGCGATCACTGACCTTGCCTCACACGCGTCTGCCTAACGCAGCTGTTGATGTCAGCCTCCAAAATATTTGTCTGCATTACCTTACCCGCGGAGGGCTTTAATGGCAAAAAAACAATAGTTTCGTTAGCGCGAGCTCTACGACTAAACACTGCATGCTTAGTGAATTACAATGAAAGTTCGTCAGAAATAATATACACGCGCAACATACCAAAACAATTTAGCAAGAGAAAACCGCCTACTTCAGCTTTCGCAAAGAAGTTATCCAGGCTTGCCGTCTCTCGTTCTCAATCATTTCACAGACAGCAATTCCGGGGAAAACCTATTCTTGAATGGGAAAAAGTGCATGAACGTATTTTTTTTTGTACACTCGAAGATTTCATCAGACATGGCAGTTGCGCGAAACACACACACACAAGACAGGTTACTGATTTTATTCAAAATGCAAAGCACATATTTAAAGGAAGCAAATAGAATGCACTAGAATGGAAAATAGAATGGAAGATTTCACTACACCAACTTCCCGTCGACATAATTGCATTGTTTTTTTTTGTCTTGCTATTAATGTTTTTGTTATCGCTCGATGCGAGCGATGGAAAAGTTCTGCGAGATTTTGCTACACATCGATAAGATTCACCATTACCTCCAAAATTTCCCTGGCAGGTGGTGACAAATTTTGAATATTGAATTTTTTTTCCAGGAATGTGGGACATATGTCCAGGAAATCTATAGAGTTGCACGGGCTGCTCTTGGCCGTTGATGTTGTGAGAACTATTTTTGCAGCACCCGACACAACAATACGTTTCTCCACTCTCTCAACGTCGCGGCATTCCAGTCATGACTCACAACGAGCGGCAACCCCTCTTTTGTGCACCCACGAGCAGGAAGGCACGTGTTCACAATCAAAGAAAGAGTGTCAGCAGCGCGAGCAGCACGCGGGTACCAGTCGAGGCGTTGCTGACTCCATGCGCTCCGCCGGCGACGTGCCCACACAGAATTTCGGAAATTACCAGCAGGCATAAAAAAAGTGCAATATAATCGCTGTTTTACATTCCGGATACATTACAAGTCCGGATAGCGAAGCTGGTTGACTGGCTTTAGCATTGTAGTGAATTAAAACGAGGACGCAGGGATTATATTGCAGTTTTTCGTGCCTCACTCATTGACGTCCCACTCATAGTTAAGTTATTGAAATTTAAACAGCAAGAGAAAAAATCGATAACAAATTATTTAGCAGTTGTAGGAACACCACTCCATGTATAATAATGCCTCATGCATGCAAAGAAGAAAACACGCATCCAAAAGTTAGGTGTCCATACTCCTTTAAGTGCCCTTACAGTTTGAAGAACAGGTGTCTAATTGACTCACATAATGAAATCAGCCGCATACCTTACATGGTCGGCTGGAATTGCGAAAAAAGCATCGTTACTATACACAGACAATGGTAGTGCTATATACTGGATGTCTTCAGGATGAACACTGCTTTGCTTTATGTAGATGTATCCCGCTCAGAGAAGCATGGGTGTAAGGAAACAAAAAGTCTAAGCATTTCTTGCTGAGTATGTTACAGGACTTTTGTGTTAGGTATTTACTCAGGGCTTAGGGGACAGCAATTAGGGACAGCAAAGGAATTTTGCCGTGGTGTATCGCATTGTGATGGTAAACTTCAGGAAGGGTTTAGCGATGTGACATGCAATAAATTACTTTACAAAATGTAATGCACTTTCTAGTTTTCTTTCTATTGATCCAGAAAAAGGTTTTACATGGCGGGAATTCACCAATATCAATATAAGAATTTTAAACCGCTCTATGCAACGTGATAAAAATCAATACAGTAAAACTTATAAGCGAAACATCGTGAAAAACTACGTAAGCACACACAGAAAAACGACATTGTACCCACAACGCGCACGCACGCATGTAAAAAAAACTGCCCTAACCCGCTGAACCACACAGATGTATAAAAAACCGTAGTCTGAAACTACAGATGCCCGCTCCAAGAACGCCCCAAAAAACCACGGCCTATTACTCAACGCATTCCTTCTCTTTACACAAAGAAACAAAGCAACTCCTAGGACTCCTACCAGTGATGGCTCATTGCAAACACCCCAGACTATGTAAATCCGTTCCCATTTTGCACTCATGAATTTAGTTCCAAAATAGACTCTGTCTCCATAGAAAGAGATGAAATTTTATCTTCGATATATAAACACAGCAGTAGGTCGAGCCACCCATAATTAGCGAAGTTTGTTTTCGCTCTCGGAGGGAATATCTTGGCGCTCTCCTAGCTGACTGCAAACTGAACGAGAGAGCGACGTCCACCTCCCCGTCCCCCTCCCTCTTCCCTGTTACCCAGATGACGTCACTCGTGCTCGCCAAACTGCAGCGCATGGAGCCTATACCTAACTTCGACACCACAGGTGTCGTTCGGCTATTAAAACCCTATTCGAAACACCATGTGAAAAAAAAATGCAATGTAAATTATTTACTGGTCACATGTTAACAGTTAAGCCCACTTTGTTCCGTCTACAGCAAGGCAAGCGAACCGCGCATGGGAACAAAACAAAATATTTTGCCTGTCTACTTTCAGCTGTCGTGCAGAACTAGCCTGATTCCTGTGTCTGGGTGAAGGGTCTACCGAAGTATATATTTTTAAACTGGCTGCAAGTGAATACCTCTTTGCAATGTAGAAAAAGAAGGCGATATGCGTGTTCGCGTTTCATTCCGGCTGGATTGTACATCCGATCCTACTTATAATGAACCTGACGCTCACGCTCATTATGTTTGCTTCTTAGTATGATGACTCCCCATATTACCGCAAAAAATACTAAATCAGAGAAAGATAGCTTTTGTCTCTTGAATTGAAGTCCATTGTGCACGCAACCAGAACATATCACGGCGCTTTCCGAGCTCTCCAGCGCCGTCATGAGCTGCTTCGATGAGACCCTTGCTTTCGGCGAATAAGCGCTAGTCCGCATTGTTCGCGTATGTGGTCTCGGCTTTTGTGGAGTGTGAATACACAAGTTTTGGCGAATGCAAATTGTCACAAGTGAAGTTTTGGAAACTGTAACCCTTAGCGGAGGATTGCTGATATCGCAGGACGAATAGAACGAGCGGGAAGCGCCGGTGTCACCCGGCATGCCGAGCATTGCTTTAGGGAGCCGTCAACAGTCGACCACTGGCGCCGCTCGTGGATAACAAATGAGATCCTTTTCGTTGATGCGATCAATCGTCGAACATGCTTCTGGATAAAGCAGTTCAGCACCGAGTATTTGTGGTATGGAAGAAAGCGGATCTGCTACGACCGAGAAGCGCCAGTTCTCCGGCTATCAAGTGTTTCGTCGCAATCATCCGGTCTTCTTGCAGTGATCATGCTGTGTAAACAAGTATAGTTACAATCCGATCATCAGAAAGAGAATATTTAACATAGCTTGCGTTTTATGCCATACAAACGATCACAGGCAACGGTGGTACTGCAGTGCAGTCGACATTTGTGTATTCCCGCTGAAATTTCACGCACACGCTGTAAATGCTGAATGACGAGTCATTAACTTGAAGCACTAAATTAGCGACAACGCAAGCAGTGTGCTAAACAAAGAGGAGAAGAAACAAGTCAGCAGCAGATGTCGAAATCAAGAGGGCCGAAGCAGTTGCGGGACGCGGCTCTGAGGCAAGATAACGGCCACCGCCAATGACAGGGGCGGTCTCTGTTCGCATTTCGTAAGCATTTGAAACCGTCGAATGTCGGCCGGACGCCGAAGAGCCTCTGAGTGCTCAACTTTCCGCTAAGATATCTTTTTCCCATTTTCCGCAAAGCTCTGTCGACTCGAGTGGCGATCGGTTCGACGGGATTTCAAGCAGCCGTGTAGCACGCATTGGGAATGGCAAGGAAAATACTAGCGATAACGTCAAGGGGAGCGATTAGAGTATTACTGAACAAACTGGTGTCATCCATATCTTAGCACTAACAAAATGCGGGAAAATGAGGTTAGGGTGGCCAAGTAACGAGCCGAACAAAGGTCGGCGTTTAGAGTGGCAGAGTGGACTCCAAGGGCAGCGAGTCACAGTCAAGGCTTATGGAATGTCTGATGAGCAGATGTGACAAAAAACAAGGGTAGCCTCACCCTGCCCGACTGAATTCAACAGCAGCTAATCGGTGGTCGATGGGAGGGTTCTTTGTCTTGTAAAATTGATCACGGATGACGATGATGGCGATCCCCATCCTCAACTTTGGAGTGAAAAGCGACCCTCAGATCAGGCAATTCGGTTCTTATAGCCGTTGCAGCCTTCTGCTTCTCCTTAAAGAACTACAACATGTTGTTGTGTGCTGCAATGGAGTACAGCGCACACAAATCCCCCCCCCCCCCCCGCTCAAAAAAAAAAAAAATTCCGACCCAATCCGTGCAATAATGCATGCAAAACAGTATATACCAGCGATCTAATTTTTCCAATGAAGTATGCTAACTGCTGTTCCCTGGTAGAAGGCATTTGTTGCTGATTTTTGTGTGTTCATGACGACGAGCACTAGAAGAAGCTGAAAAGTGTTTTGTTTCATTCTAGGCAAGAGAAATCGAAGAAACATCACGAGATGCACCTGGTCATCACACCAGGAAAAAGTTTGGCGCCCTTGGTCACTCTAGTCAGGTCGTAATCACGTCGATTTAACCGGACATTGACGATACCTCAGAACGCCGTCGTTTTTTGAAAAATTCAGGCAAAGATAGCGCACTAACACAATGAATGCCTGTGTTTTCACAAAAACAAGCACTTAAGCCTCAACAAGTAATTAGAATTTTAAGAGGTTTGTTGGGAAATTAACGGTGATAATTCCACCACACTATACGGCCGCTTGGCCGAATAACTTGCATACAGAAACCGCTGTGGTGTACCGCTAATCATTTCTTAATATAAATTGTGAAACCGCACCTTCACAACATCATTTATGTGTGCAAAAAACTCATGAAACCTATTTGTCCAAAACGGAAATTGCCGTTTGACTAGCTACATATTTGATAGAGAAGGCGCGCCGTTACCTTTGATAACCAGCTGAAACTTTCCCGTAATCTACCCTGTCCTAAAGCAACAAACATGTAAAATGACGTGATTATGTGCCACAACGGGCAGCTAGTATAGGCATTCAAGAAGAGAAGACCGCTCACGCATGGGGTGCCGAATCTGCGGAACAAGCAGATGCTAAATCTGCGAGCGAATGCAAACGTCAAGCTGCGCATCGTATCAATCTCTAGGAAAGGCGATTGGGACCTTTGTGATGTATCTGACGTGATGTATGGTCGAATTCATTGCGCAGTGTCCAGCACAAGGAGCAGAGAGCTAGCGATTTTCGAAATTCGCTTTAACAATCACTTCGAATATAACAGGTTTCAATCAAGCCTCTCTTTGGTTTATGGAGATAGGACGAAATATTTATTCGGTTCAGTTTACATAATACGTCCTACAGAGTGATCCGAAAACACGACGCAGCAGGGGTATCGTTAGTTATATTTATTTTGATAAAGATACACGCGATATAAAGCCCCATCTCGATGGACACTTCCAAGGCATACACGCGAAGCGCCTGTGCGCCCAGCACGCACCGCGACGGGCGTCGAAAAGTGGCATGAACCTCCATGCTCCTGGTGCTGGCTCGCTCTCCCTCGGGAGCCGACTGAAAAAAATGTCAAGCCGTGAACAAGAGATGGTTGGGGAGCTGCAAGGATTCCAAGAAAATTTAGGGGAGGAGAGCTTCAAGCCATGAAGAAAAAGAGTCCCCGACAGCCCCCGCGGTCCTCCCATTGTTGTAAACCGGACCCCGCTTCTGACGCGCGCGCGAGCGCCCGTGCGCAGGTGCCGATATCTGACATGCACAGATATGCACAGATATCTGCTAAGGAAGGCATTGGTGGCGCCACCCTTGACTGTCGTCTGTTGCACAGAGCTAGAAGCAGGACTCTGCAGTGTGCTACGCACTTTCGTGCCGGGCGAGCAATTTCCGGTTATACCCGTTGTTGCATCCACTTGTTTTTCATTTGAAATCATGGTACAGCGCCACACTTGTGCGTTTTGAGGAAGAAGACACTTTTGACGTCGTGAAAATGACCTGCGCCAAGCATGCATGGGATGATGAGCCATCGGAAGGATCCAGGGTGCAAGTGAGCGGGAAATACCAAGGTTTCTGTGAACCTGCAATCATCAATATTTCAGGTAAGCGTGAACAACCATTTACTGTTTTTCCCGTATTGCTTTGTTGGTTACCTTTGCCAATGCCGTCGGAAGTTTTCGATGATAGGGCTATAAATTAAGCTAAATGGTATCATAATGCATGATTTATTTCTATGTGCAGTCGGAGAGTAATCTCTCATTTTTCAGTAGCTAAATTTTTACCGCCACCGAGTTGCGTTCCTGCCAGCGGTAGTTCAAGTGCATGATATGAATTGTGTAACGCAAAAAACATAGACTAACCTCGCTAAGCACATTGCGGGGCTAGTTAGGGATGTATTTTCTAAGTAACGAGACGTAGACAACAACCTGTCATGGATTCTGTCATATGCACGTATCAGGAACTGAACCCTTTTCATTGTCGTAAGTAATAGTGCTAATTCTATTTTAACACGGGATCAGCATTGCTGCGTTCTGCGTATCCAATTAGGCTACAATGGCCCCATTACATTTGCCACAAGGCTTGCGCTCTACAGCTAAGCAGGAGCAGTGGAATGAAGAGCTGGTACGCGTTTTATTTCGGGTGGTTAGTGCGAACGAACGTGTTTCAGAAACAATTGGCGTATAACTGTTTCCGTTCGCGGTTGTGCCAGGAAACTTTAATGGTAAAGCCCCCCCCCCCCAAAAAAAAGCATGAGGCTAAGCTTTTAAAGGGGCATCGCGATGATTTGCTCTGTACCAGTTAATATTATTAAATAGATTCATCATGCGTTCCAGAGACCAGAGCAAAAAGAATTATTGAAATCGGAGCATGCAAGCGAAAGTTATTCCACTCTAAAAATTCGAAATGAAAAGCTCAGACGAAAACGCATTTCCCTCTCCCATTTCACTCACCCAGTACCGAGATTGGGCGCTACAAATCAGAACCGCGCCTAGCGCCCACGCAGCGGAAGCGTGCATGCAGTTGTTGCTTTGTCGGGGCTGTAGACAGCCGCGCATTTTGACGGCGTCTTCCCCCCGTGTACGCGACACCGTAGTAAGGGCAGGGGGGACTAACGACAAAGGAAGCTTCCCGAAGTTTCTTTTTTAGTCGGACTCTAAGGCTGTCAGCGGTAGCCCCCCTCCCCCCCAAACTCGACTCCCGTCTCCTGTCCCGCCTTTCTCTTCACATTTTGGGCAAGGTGTATCGACTGGCTTTTTTTTCGCTGCCGTCTTGGTATGGTCACGGCCGGTCTCGACGCGCGCGCTTTCTGGTCTGAGCCAACGTTTTTTGAACAGCGCTGGCCGCCATGAAGGTTTGAAGCGGAATGGAAAGTGTCGCCCCTAGCTGCATTCTTGTTAGTTTTCGTTCGCTTTCCCTGCTTATTTCCAGTTTTTGTGGCATGCGAAAAAGCTTTCAGTACTCAGAGACATAATATTTTGGATCCATTTCACAAGTATGAAGGAACAATATGCAAACTGGACGCCCAATCAATGAGAAAGGCAGCGCTCTATCTAGATGCCACCTCATTTCCGCTGCCGCAAATGGCCGCCGCGTTGCGACACCATCGGCTCGAAACAAGCATTTCTAGCGAAGATTAAAATATCAAATATTATGATTTCGGTGATCTCATTGCGCGTTCAGGACTCACAATGTCCCTTACTCTGCATACAAAGATTAAAGAACCCATGCTTTATGTACGTCGCAGGGCACCTTTAATATCCCACAATGGATTTTACGGTAGGGTGTCTCGGATTCAGTGCATAATTCTTCAACTTATGCTACTGTGGCCATGTGCACAAGTTCTGCGCAGATTTATATCATGATCGCTCTAAATTATCTCCCACGCAGCCTACACAACGGCCCTGCCGACCAAGAAGGGGCGGGAGCTCTCCGGAAAGCTGCTGTTGCTGGCCGTGGGCACTAAACTCAGCGAAATAAGGAGCGAGAAAGAAAAGCATCGACGATAAGAAGCATACAGAACTATAGAACCACAAGAGCATTAAATGTACCCCAATAAAATTTCCTGCGCAATTTCTATGTGGTAATTGTGTTACTTGTGTTACCTATGCTATATGATTATCAGGAGCTTTAGAGCAGCATAAAACCGAGTGGTTTTTCAATTTAAAGCAGCACTTAGAGATATGTATTGGATGACATTTTTTAACGTTTACAGATTTTTATTTTACAAAGTGCGAGAGATGTCGGTTTGGTCAGTGAAGGTGGACCGTACAGCAAGACGGGCATTATGTGCGTAATAGAGCTCAATAATCTGAAAAATGATTAATTATATTTAACTAATCAGCTTTCATAATTTTGATTTTGGGGCGTAAGTCTGTATCGCGAAAATGAAGGCCGTCAGTAAAAAAAGATAACCTTAGCTTTTAAATTTTCGTAATCGTTAATGTGGTTCGAAATACTGAACATACACACTTGCAAGCGCAATGAATTGCCTTGTCCGCTTCGGATATTCATAAACGCGTCGCTGCGCGTCGTATCGTCGCCGAATTCAAAGAAACTTTTTCTACATCACAAAATACACAAACGGTGTCCGTGTTTGATGCATAAAAAAAGTGACCGACAGTTTTATGCATTTTCAATGCGGGTAAACCAACTCAGCGAGCTTTGAAATGCGCAAAATCCGGCGCTCGATATTTCAAACCCCTATACGAATTAAAAAAAAAGTTAGAAACTGGGCTCACCTTTTACGATGACGGCCTTTAATTTGGCAACATAATATTGCCCCTTAGAATCAAAATGAAAGGTTCATTAGTTAATGTTAGTTAATTAATCGTCTATTAAATCAGGTTTATCGCTTACATAATGTTAACCATCCTGTATAACCCCCCTACACAGCACCAACGTATCTCTCAAAGTTTTAAAATAAAAATCTGCGTCAAAAATTTAAGCTGCATTACATATATGAAGTAGTAGCGGTATACGGACGTACTGCACAGTCGCTTACGTCTGCGTGTGGCGATAACGGCATATGTATGACAGCATTCTGCAATGGTTGTAGCTAATTTCATTACATATTTTGTTTGGCCGCCCTCCATCACTGTTTGGAGACGCCACGCCCCAGGCTCACTCTTTATTGGCTAATGTGATAGAAGGCCGCGTCGCTGTTGCAGGCAGTCACTGAGAGCGAGCAGTACAGAACTCGAATGAGAAAAGTTTTACTGGCTGTGATGCTGGTGTTGTTCTAAAGTAGCAGCCTGCAACATTGGAGAACGGGAGCCTAGGTGCTTGCAGCGATTGCAGATGAAGCGCGCCGCAAATCGTTGGATTTCTTCAATTTGTTTTTTGTACCGTCTCCTTCGGTAGATCTCGCCGTATGAGGGCACATATACATAGGCTGCCATTTATTATATATTTCCATATGAAAGCTTATAAGGTTTTAATAAGGGAGTAATCACTCATTTTCATTCCGCCAAGCAGTCACACGGCTACAAAGGGACCCGACACAGCTTCCACAGAAACTTTTGCTCTTTCGTAAAAAGATTCGTCCTGGTCTGGAGACATGGTGTATGACTGTGCTTGGATGGATGCGAATAAGTAATTAATAACTTAATGGAAGTCTGCTCCGCCTTAGGGGAAATTTCCCTTCAACATTTAACAAAAGTATATAAGGTTATGTGCAGATCTGTCAGTATATGTTCGTATATAGAACCAGCTCCATATATAAGCTCCAACCAAATATGGACATATACAGATTTATCTATATTTAGCCATATATGGCCCATATAAGTATATTCATCCATATATGACTGTTCGCAGATATGGCTATATACGGATTTGGCCGTATCTGGGTATATAGAGACCATATATAGAAATCCCAGATATGGGCTCCATCAGATATGGTCATATAAGGATAGGACATATCTGGCTATATAAGGACCATATATACATATTTTTCCATATATAAGTTCAATCCATATATGAATATATAGGGAATTGGGCATATCAGGCCATATATGCCAGATATATCCATATATAAGTTCAATCATGATATGGATATATAGGGAATTGGGCATATCACGCCATATATGCAAGATATATCCTTATATGAGTTCAATCATGATATGAATATATAGGGAATTGGGCATATCAGGCCATATATGCCATATATATTCATATATTGTCATATATGAGTTCAGTCATGATATGGATATATAGGGAATTGGGCATATCAGGACATATACGACCATATATACATATATTTCCTTATATGAGTTCCATTCAGATAATGGTATATAGGGAATTGGGCATATCAGGCTATATATGCCCGTATATTCATATAAGACCTTATATGCCCAATTCCCTATTTGTTCATATCTGGATTTTTTCATATCAAACCAGATATGACATTTCCGTACGGGTGGCCTTTAGGAGTGGAATGCGACAGCGTGTTTTAGCGCTGCCAAGCAGTCCACAGAACGCCGCCACCCGTTCGGCACGATGCCTTGCCCTTGGAACGCGACGCTTTTTGAGGAGAGGAAATTACGCAGTAATTCTCTGTCATCTCGGTGGACACCCGAACCGCACCGTGCAGGAAGGGAGGAAGGCCACCACCCGTTCGGCGCGAAGCTACCGGCGCTTGCATGCCGGTCCTATAGGAGGGCTTAGTGAGTGTCCTTAAATCTCGTACGGCGCTCGGATGCTCTCGTTTCAGTGCCCGGATGAGTGGAGTTCAGTGCCGGGATGAGTGGAATTCAGTGCCCGGTTGTTGGCTCTCTGTCTCGGTGAGACGTCACCACACTGCCGACAACGGGAGCTAAAAGCATTTCATGTTTAAAAGGGGGCGTTTAAAATTCAGTGTTCGCCCTCATTCAGCAACCTATCCGGATATCTTGTAGATTGCTGCACAAAAGCTGAGAGCTGCAATCCTAGATCCTCACCTGCTATGTTCATTAGGCATTTTTACGCTTAAGTAGCCTTCCGCTGGACAAGTCGGAGATCTCAAACTTGCGAAAGTGTCGAAGTGCGAAGTAAACCAAATTTGAACTTTATGTATACAGAGATCGCAGCATTTTTGTAAAGGATTTGAATTACGTTCCACGCCTGGTGTCTAAATCCAACCGCGACTCGATGCCATCTGTTCTTCCTCGCATGAAAGTAGAGGTGTTTGAGATGTGCCAGGAGGAGCTGGAAACAGGTTTCTCTGTAGCCAAACCGTCTCTCGTATGGTTTTGTGTTAGATGCTTCCTGGAACTTGGAATTTTGCCCGGAGGCGAGTTTGCTGCAGTAGTAGTGCATTACATTTCTCGTGCATGACACTCGTGAAAATGCGAGCAATGCTCTGGAAGAGCCAGTCGCGATAATCCTGCAGACGCGGCCAAGAGTCTGTCAGGAGGATACGGGTGGCTAGTGGGATTATGAGAAGCCGGACCTGCTTGCCACCAGCGCTGGCCGCAGTCCCCCGGCTGCCAGATAGAACGGGACCAGCACTCAATAGGACGGCAGTCGTCAGAACAGCGGTGAAACCGCAGGGGGAAAAATATCCCGAAAAAAAAAACAAACTGCGGCAAATACAAAGCGACGCTGCACCACACGATGCAGTGCCGCTTAAAAACGTTCTTAAAAACGTTTATTTCAACTCCCTACTCTGTGCAGGCGACAGTGATAATGGTCCAGTTGTGTACAGCGACAGTCGTTGTATTCCTCAGTAAACATGGCGTATACCCAGCCAGGCTAGGGGATTAATGGCCAAGGTACGGAAAGAGCTACCTCGCTGTTAAAGGATCGCTGCCGAGAATTTTTTTGTGAAGTCTTATTAATTTTTTACGTCAGTCAAAATCATTGCAGTGTCGCGCCTAAAGAAATTAGCCGGGCTGTAATGCGTACTGCAATCCATCGTTATTACTTTGTATTTTTGATTTGTAGTGGCCATACGAGGCAGTCAGACACCCCATTGTACGGAAACTTGGAATGTCTGTACTATAGCCGTATACAACTAGAGAACGAAGCGCAAAATGCCCCTCAAGCCAATACCCTCGATGCATTATCTCCCTTGACAATCGCTCTCTCTCCCCGCCGTGAGCAATTCCTTTTTTTTTCTACTTTTGTCATACAAATTACCTGCTTTGGGCATGCTAGCGTGAAATCGGAGTGGGTGCTGCATGAATTGGGAATACCGAGGGTTTAATCGAATTAGCCACGGTGTCATGGAAATTGGACGACGCCATTGGCTGGGAAGTCTCCCTTGAAAGTCAGCTGCTGCTTCGTTCTCGAGTGGTATCAGACAAAGCGCGCCTGAGTATACACTGCGAGACCTTGAAATACTAGTGTCCGCGACTACCAGTGAATCAGGCAGAAGCCAAAACTTTCCCCGGGCCATTCCCTGCTGCCCTTTGCGGCGCGGTCACAACTGCTGCAGTGCGTGTAGCTCCTGACGCTTCGCGCCGTCAGGCTTGACCCCGTTTTTCAGGCGACGTCATTAGTAGCTTATCCTCATACAGCTTGGGGTCGGCGCCCGCGTTTTTCTTGCGAAGTAATTGGATAAAGGCGACACCTGTATTTTATTTCTTGTTTCTATTTCCTGGCTTATAATCTCTCCGCTTTAGGCTAGAGTAAGCTCTTCCAGACTACAACACGAAACCCTACCAACTCAGGCCAGCTTTTACTCGTTGTGTGTCCTTGGTCCCGGAAAAAGCCTCCCCTAGATAGAAGGTCCCCATTTTCAAAGTAGAAAAATAATGTTCTCAAACGGATGCAACCAAACGTCCCGTACGTAAACGCTTTAAACGCCGGTGATTTGAACACCCTCCTCGTATGAAGGGGGTTCAGTACAGCTAGGTGATGGGGTCACCTATTTTCAAACTACCTAAATCGACGCCGCTGGCATACCTACCTTATTTTTGAAAAACTATTGGAACCTAGCTTGCACTCCACTCCTAAACATTGACAACGCTTTCTGTTCTATTTCTTAATAACAAAAAAAATTGGTTTCGTTGTTTGGTAGAAGGAAGGCAACGACTCCAACGTAAAAACTCAAAATGTATGTAACAATGGTATGTAACAATGTCAGTGGTGTTGGAAACATTTCTTTCTTATCGCTTAAATAACCGTGATTTTTGGTAAGAATCATTATCACGTTTTCTAAAACCTCAGATGGAGAAAAATAAACGGTCGCAGCACCACACCAAGGATGGAAGAAAAAGGTAAGTTGGTGCCCTCACAGCACAAGTCAGTCCAGAGCTGGTCACTCGGCTACAAGGCTGCACAACAACAGTGGGAAAACAAGTGCAGTCTCTACCCGGCAACCTTCCCGAGTAAAGAAAGCTTCCAGCCTCCCCAAATACAAAACGGCTCTTAGTCGTTTAGAATCTTTTTGACTATTTAAAACCGATCTTTGAGGAAAGGAAATGGCGCAGTAATCGTCTCAAATCCCGGGGACGGAGCGCCTCTAGAGAAAGAAGCGTATCCAGGGGACGTTCGAGCCCGAGAGACCGGACCTCCAGCCGGGCCCGGGGAGGATCAACGGCCTGGGGCGGCGGAAGCAAAGGGGTGAGTTTCGCGAGCAAGGTCTCCGAGAGCGATGACAACAATAGTAAGAAAGATAAGGAAATAGAAAGACTAACGAATATCGTTAAAAACAAGGATGATACGATCTCCAATCTTAAGACGCAGATACAAAATCGAAAAACGGCCCTAGCTACGGCAGATGCTAGGCCAACGGCAGCTGTCCGCACTCTCCAAATAGGGACACCATCCCTGGCAGCAGCTAAAGCACAAACCTCATTAAATAATAGCCAGGAGAGCGAAATTAACATGGTGGTCGAAGATGCCGTCCTCCCCCCCCCCCCCCCTCGAAGCGCAGAATCAGGGAAGATAGCAAGTCAGACCTGACTGTGGACGAAAAGCTAAACAATCTAGAAGCCAAAATGGACAGAAATTTAAAACAAAATCGCAAAGGAAAGGGATAACAGATTAGAGGATTTTGCCAACCAAATCCAGACCCAAATGCACAACGGTTTCCGTTTAATAACTGAGGCACTTCAGCAGCTGAAGGGCGAAACTGCCGTCATACATGCACGGCTCGCTAAGGTTGAGGAGAGCATCGTAAAGCTTAGCAATGGACAGATCGCCCAGTAGTACCCAAATTTAGCAGTGGAACTGTCGCTGCAAGAGACCGGCGGTCAGGCTAAACTGCAGGGTTATCAGTTTTTCCATAGCAACAGAGAAGACAAATCAAGGGAATCAACATTGGTCAAGAGAGATGTAGCAACAATAGAGCACGATCTAGAAGACAACGTAATTGAAAACGTCTTGGTGGAAATTTTAACAGGAAAGAAGGGAGAATCAAACACTTTTCTCTTAAACATATACAGTCCACCAAAACAGAGGAAGATTAGGTTTAGGGCGATAATAAACAAAGCACTTAAAATAGCCGAAAACCAACCCCTATACTCCGTTTCATACATAGCAGTCAACGCAGCCAAGGCTGCGGCGCCTGTTCGCGCTCCTCGTCTGCATCGTAATGTAGTGCGTCAAAAGTAAAAATCGTAATGAACTCAAAATTAAAGTAAATGTTGGTTGATATTGCAGTATAATGAGAACAGTGTTTTATTTGGCAAAAAGATTGCTTTTTCTTTTATGTTCTACAAAACAGAGTGCCTTAGTTTTTTTGTTTTTTTTTTTGCGGTCTCTCCTGTATCAGGTTTTCGCAGCTAGGCCTGCCGCGCAGGCCGGCTGGTCATGTCGTCTTCTTGAGTGGTTCACCTGAAGCATTTCCTTCCTCCGAGACCTGGTGCGCGGTTCTCTTTTCTTTAAAAATCACTGACCGTACAACCGCTGTAGGCCACTTACATGATACGCGTAGCAAATGTTATATATACCATTCCATAACCTACAGCACCAGTTTCTACGCTCTTGTGAGTTGTGGCAGCAGTGAAAAACAGCGATAGTATATCACGATCGAGCAAATGGACAACTTTAGTTACAAAGATGATATTTACAAACATTAAAAACATCAGAGCGGATGTCAACAATTAAATGCCAGCCACAACGTTCACTCACGCTGCGCTTGCATCTCATCGGTGTGTAAGAAGCCCGAATTTTTACTCGTATATATTGTTACCGCGAGAGGACGATGACGAGCTACTGTGTGGAGAACGAACAGCGAGCTTCGTCAACCTCTTTGTGCGCCCTATTCAGGAACCACGGAACCTCGTCGTCGGCTTCTCACAATAACAATGTCAACTGCAGCGGCAAGTGCGCTAATATACGACACCACTTGTTCCGTTCGATGACCTGCGCAGCGGAATCTCTGCTCACGGCCCAAATACACAGCTTTCCACAATCCCCATCTCACCACACTAGCTCACACCAATAACGCACAGAATCCGACATCTAATACAAAACATTACTA
The DNA here is from genome assembly GCF_055824585.1 of Amblyomma mixtum. Lineage (NCBI taxonomy): Eukaryota > Metazoa > Arthropoda > Arachnida > Ixodida > Ixodidae > Amblyomma > Amblyomma mixtum. Next base: position 135,212,977 of record NC_143018.1, on the reverse strand, counting down.
CGAACGGAAGCATTTCAAAGAATTTTCCTTGTGACAACAGCTCAAAAGTGAAGACTTCCCGAATCAGACACCGCTCACTTTAAAGCCGCTGAGTACGGCGATCAATGCCGGGTTGCCGCTAGCCGAGGCTGCTAGGAATAATGGACGCCGCACTGAATTCTATCACCACACAATTAATGATTCATTGTGTGCCGCATGCAAAAGAGTCACTGAACGCCCGAGAACAGCACTTCGCAATCACGTCCATCGCCAATACATTACACTGCTTTTTCCCCTTCGAAACAAGTAAACAGCGCAAGTAAATAGCGCAGTGTTTTTTAAACTACGCATTAGAGTTTGACAGTTTCGACTTTCTACCCAATGATAATTATAAGAAAAATAGAAAAGAAATGAAAAAAAAAACCAGCCAAGCTGGGAGTCGAACCTTGGCCCTTTGTAAAAATGAACAGACAGGCGCGCGCTTCGTACCACTCAGCCACGACGCGAAGCGGACGGATACATTTTGCTTGTTTTTTGCAGCGGACTACTTTCGTACCTTTGGCAGCGTTGACAGCTATGTATGAAACGGAGTATAGTCATAGTAGGCAGCTTCAACGCCCATCACCCGGAATGGGGGTACCCGAAAGAAGACCCGAAAGGGAGACAATTATGGAAGGATATACAAAACCTGGGACTTACGATACTAACAGATCCGGATCACCCTACAGGAGCCGGAAATAGCGTCAGCGTGGACACTTCAGCGGATTTAACCCTCGTTAGAAACGTAGGAACGGCGAAATGTATTAACACGGAAAAGAACTTAGGCTAGCGATCACCCTGTCATGGCAACAGAGATAAGAACCAAGAACAAGCAAATAGGCAAGAAGCAAACCCCTGCGAAGATCACAGAGTGGGACCACTTTAGGGAGCTCAGAGGAAACAGAGACGAGACAGTCATAAATAATATCGGAGAGTGCTGCGAAGCAGTTAAGACGGATGCCAGAAAGGTAACCAAAACGCTACACGGGGAGAAAGCCCCTGACATAGCGGACAGCCGACTCCTAGACATGTTGGAAGCCAAACAAGGCATGGAGCGCCGACTAAAGAAACAGGGCAGGAACAACCGCAATCTCAAAAGAAGAATGGCGCGGCATAATAAAGAAATAGAAGATTACGCGTTTAAACTGTGCGAACAAAATGGGAATAGCAAATGCAACGAAATGGAGAGGAGCATGAATCTCCCCCAGACGTGGAACATTCTTAGGCATCTCATAGACCCCAAAAAATCCGAGACGCAAGCAAAAGTTACAATGACCAAAGTTAGACACGCGTGCGGGGAATACGATGATGAAAGCTTTATGCGTAAACTAGCTGAAACCTACATAGGAGACACAGACAAATGCCGGCTTCCCGATTTTGAAGGAGCCCCGAAAGAGGCCCTGGACGCGCCCATACGGTAGCCGAGGTAAGGGCTAAATAGTCAGACTCAAAACCAGATCGGCTCCTGGCCCAGATGGGATTACGAACGCAATGTTAAGTAGCCTCGACGGCAACTCCATAAAGGCCCTCACAGATTAGATGCAGGAGTGCTGGGAGAAGGGCGAGATTCCCCCGTAATGGAAAACGGCCACCCTGGTCCTAATACCTAAGCCAGGGAAGCAGTCGCAGATAGGGAACCTTGGACCTATATCCCTCACATCGTGCATAGGGAAACTAATGAAGCATGTCGTCCTGCACACAAGACGTCATGCTGCGACTAAAACAAGATATCATTGACTCCAGAACCAAGGATGCAAACATTATCCTAGACCTGGATCTCAAAAAGGCATTTGATAACGTCAAACATGAGAGAATATTGAAAGGACTCAGCCACGCTGTAGTAGGTCACAAGACCTACCGCTACATCAGAGACTTCCTCACAGATAGAGCTGCGAGCAGAAGCTTCCAGGAAATCAAATCCGGGGAAATTAAGGTGGGAAGCAAGGGAGCCCCTCAAGGGTCGGTGCTATCACCCTCTCTCTTTAATATGGCCATGAGAGAACTCCCGGGCGAACTTGAGAAAATTGGCAACCCAAATTAAAATATAGCCTGTATGCGGACGACAGTACTCCATGGATCACCCGAGGAAGTGATGCAGAGATTATTCAAACCCTGCAGGCAGGTGCTAATATAATTTCGACGTGTGCAGAAGAAAGGGGCTTAGAGTTCTCGCCAGAAAAATCTGAAATATTCACATATAATGATAAGGCTCTGAGGAACAAGCCACTCTCGGAATTTCAGATTTCTGAAGGAGGAAAGGAGGTACCAAATGTGGACACAATCAGAATCCTTGGCCTTCATATCCAGTCAAATGAAAAAAAAACACGATAACCATCAAAAAACTTCACAGCCACGAGATGCAGACCCTCAATCTCATCAAACGTGTATCGAGCAAAACCGGCGGTCTTAAAGGAAAAAACCCTACGTAGGTTCATACAAGCTTTCATAATAAGTAGAGTCAGCTACGCCACGCCGTACCTAAATCTCAAAGCAGCAGAGAGGAACAATATCGGCGCTGTCATAAGGAAGTGTGTCAAGAAAGCTCCAGGCCTGCCCATGTACACATCCTAAGAAATACTCGTAGCACTGGGCATACATAACACGCTTACAGAGCTCGCAGAAGCAGTCCAGACATGACAGCTAGAGAGATTCAGCATAACACATGCGAGAAGAGCCACATTAGCCAAAGTCGGACTCAAAACAGACAGGGGAGCTAGACACAGAGAGGATATCGACATGGAGATTAGGAGCAATCTCAGGATTCCCCCCTTACCCAAGAACATGCACCCAGAAATAAACAAGGAAAGAAGACAAAAACGGGAAGAGGTGATAGACCGAATCTACGGTGATAAGCCTCAGGAGGAGGTCGCCTACGTAGACGCAGCGAATGATACATATAGTCAGTACACGACCGTCGCTGTCCGTTCACTACCGCGACGGTCGTGTACTGACTATGTATATCACCTGCTCCGGGTAGCCTCATTACGGCCGCACCTATCCTAGGGATAAACACTGAGACGGCGGAGGAGGTCGCAGTAGCACTAGCTTGCGTCGGTTCAAAAGCTAAATACGTCATAAGCGACAGCAAAGCTGCAGTCCAAAATTTTAGTTGAGGGAGAGTCTCTCCCCTCGCTGCCAAAATTTTATGACAAGCGACATTGAATAGAACAATCAATATAATCTGGACCCCGCGCACGAATCTGTCCGTGGCAACGAGACGGCCCACGAGGTGGCTCGAGATCTCTACCACCGAGCTGCACACGACGGTCCACCACTCGTAGATCACGGAAGAGAAGGGCGACTAATTTCCTTTCAGGAAGTTACAGAATATTACAGACAACATCGCAGGTACTTTACCCCGCCTAGCATAACACTCAATAATCAACAGGCGGTGGCGTGGAGGCGTCTACAAACAGATGTCTACCCACACCCAATTCTATGCAAACATATCCTTCCATAAATAGAGGACCATAAATGCAAGAGTGCGGAGCGAGAGGGTCTCTCGACCACATAATATGCGAGTGTAGCCAATCCCAGGCAGGGCAAACAACATTAATTGTAGAGACGCTTGGGAGACCTTGCTCTGGAGCTCGGACCCTGAGCTCCAGCTCACCTTCGTCCGACTGGCTAAAGAGGCCGCCGGGATACAAGAGACCCTGGCCAGCATCTGACGCGACTACCCCATGCGGCTGGATCTCACCTGATCCTCCTCCCTCAACTGAGGGTATAGGACAGGGGAGGTCTGGGTGAGGTAGTCTCATTCTGTTGGACAATAAAGGTTTTTCACTCACTCACTTCTGTGTTTCGGTTCGTGTATGGGTTGGTGCGATTAGGGCTCGTTGCGGCTGGACATTTTTCGCACGGCCGTGTTGCATCTATCCACCCAGTTGGAGTCGGCGAGTTGAGCCGCTTACTCTGCCGCTTTGTGGGTAAGCTCGGCAATTCAAGCTTTAAGTTTTCTGTTGTGTTTTTGGCGTCGCCAACGGCGGACGAGGCTGCGATGAGCTTCCCAGAGGTGTAGAAGGTGGTTATCCACGTCCGTGACCACCTCTGAGAGCTGGATCTGAGTTTCATGCGAGCAAAGGTGTGTCAGCAGCTGTTGGGACCGTGCTGGGTATCCTTGCTCGCAAATAGGTGTATTATAGAGTGAGTGAAAATTTTGCCTCAATTTCGTCCAATCTGGGATACGGGCTTGTGTTCTGGGACGCTTGAGAAGGCGTGTGCGTAGTGTAGTGTTACGGATGCAGTGGTCGCTACCGAGTGTCTCCTCGATGTTGAGCCAGTCTGCGTGTCGTAAGCTGCGAGTGAAGGTTAAGTTCGGACACGTATCTCGTATCACGGAATTCCCTAGCCGTGTTGGGTGGACGGGGTCTGTGTGGAGGGTGAGGCCCAACGTCGACGCAAGTTCCGCCAGTTTACGTCCGCGCGACTCCTCTTTACGATTCCCCCACAGCTGACTGGGAGCGTTAAAGTCGCCCACAATCAGCGGTCGATCGCGACCCGCTACTTTTAGCGCGCGGCTAAAGAGGTCCGGAAAAGTCGCTCGCTTGAGTTTGGGAGAGTAGTACACGTTGAGTATATGCAACGGCGGGTCCCTGCGGTGGAGTGGTAGGATAGTCACGATTACATAGGAATACTCGAATTGGAAGTCAAGATCCACTAAGTTGGCTATTTACCACATCCCTGCGGATTGTGGTAACCATTGATTTTGGGGAAAAGAAATGGCGCAGTATCTGTCTCACATACCTCGGCGGACACCTGAACCGCGCCGTAAGAGAAGAGAGGAAGGTAGGAGTAAAAGTAGACAGAGAGAAAGAGGTGCCGTAGTGGAGGTCTCCGGAATAATTTCGACCACCTGGGGATCTTTAACCTGCACTGACATCGCACAGCGCACGGCGCCTCTTGTGTTTCGCCTCCATCGAAACGCGGCCGCCGCGGTCGGGTTCGAATCCGAGTACTCTGGCTCGGTAGACGAGCGCCTTATCACTGAGTCACCGCGGCGGGTCGGATTGTGCGCACTCCAAAATTATGTGGTCGGGTGTCCCTCTGGCCCCATTGTGTTTTTACTGATCGCTGTCCTTATAAGCTCTGTTAGCACGTTAAACGCCCAGACCGGGTTCATAAAGGTATTATTTTTAGTCGCCTCCAAGCGACAATTGCTTTATTATTTAGGCTAACACCTGTAGGGGTGTTAGTCCTCGCCCCAATGTATAATCGTTGACCAATGCCACGTAATTTTGCAGACGCTCGTCTTTTGCCCCGTGAGCGGGGGGACTCACGATCTGGCGCGAGCACTCTACTACAGAGATGTTTGACAGCGTGTCATTTCCTTTCCTCAACAGAAAAAAAAAAGCAATTAGCCTGTAGCGACCCGCGCTGCCGACAGTGACAACATGCCGAAGAGAACGAAGTTGCTGGCGCGCTCTACGGAGAACGCTTGGGGCCTTGGCCTCTGCCGGACGCTGCCCCCGCTGGTCTGCCGCTATCACCTCTCCTGCAGCCTTCAAACAAATGTGGCCGCGGTCGCCTCCTGGGCGACCTCCACGTCGACCTCTACAAGCCCCTGTTTCTGGATTCGTCAGCGTAGTCGTCTATGTCAGCGTTGGCTTAACGCACCACTTGGCAACCATGGCAGGCAGTAGCAGAGTAAAACGCTACCTGCCAGAGGGAGAGCGGAGGAACGGACAACCGGATGGTGGCTACTATAGGAAGACCCTGAGGGTAGCTAGCAGCGTATACCCGTGCCACAAGGACAGACTTAATGCCATTAAGTGCTTACTGCCTTAAGTTTTAATGGCATTCGTGCGGTGCCACACGCATAAATTTAATGGCATTAGCCTTACTGCCCTTCGCGACCTCCTGAGTTCGCCACAACTCATTCGCCCTTGCAACGTCTACTCTCGCTCCCATTCCACGCGCAGAAAAGCATGCAGCTTTGTTAGTAACAACTGCCTAACCAGTAGGAAATGGTTAATTCTTAACTTTCAGTCAGATAAGGCATCTATACCGCATTTTCGATGCGAAGAGCGCCATTTTAAACAGCCTTATCGACAGGCACTCTCGACTTATGTGCTGACATGCGAGTTTATGCCTACTTTTTCGACTTGTAAAGTAGGAACAGCCGTATTTTCTGGAAAATCATTTTTACATTACATTTGAACAACATTCCCGATATATTGTGCTCATTAAAAATGTTTATATTCAGATGAAACTTTTAACTACTTTGCAAGCGTTATCGCCATCGTCACTTCCGATAATGGCATTAAATGTGGACGTGTAGCGCCAACTCCGGAAATAATGACTAACAAACTTAAGGCCTTAAGGATTTACTGCCATTTCTTGTGCGCGTGTGGCACGGGTATAACACGCCACCTTCCAAGGGTGGCAGGTGGCGCGTGAAGAACTGCGCTGAAATTCCTCATTACCGACTATCGCAGTCGTCTGTTAATTTCTGTGGTTTCATTCGTTTAGCTTTAACGGGTAATCCCTTGCACGCATTCAAATAGCTCCCCGCATGTGGTAGAAGATCGGTGTGCTGAATATGCATAGTTTACTGAAGCTAGTTCGAAAACTGTTCTGCATATCCAACCAATGTCGAGTTGGCACAAAATTTTCTTGTAATACATTCTTGAGGCAGGTACTGAAAAACCTGTTCTTTATTTCACTGTCGAAATACAAACGACCAGCGTAGATACAACGGCCGACACCACAGGCCGAAGTCAACGCACAAGCCTCCTGCTATAATTTTACTGCAACATGCAGAATGTCCGCAGCATTCTCTCTGTAATCAAATTTTCGGAAACGAGCTCTGCGTAGCCACACTCAATTTGGCTGCAGTTGGCATGGATGTTTTACACCAAGCGACGCTCTATTAGAAAAACGGGGAGCGCTGAGCGGCCAAGGTCGCTGTACTCTGCCGTTTATCGATGCGGAAGCACTATGTGGCTGATGAGGAACGAAACGCGGCATCACCGCTGACGAGCAGCAGTGGTCAGAAAACTGCCAGATGACGTCACCGTGGTGTACAGAGAAAAATAACATTTATTTCGAAGATTTCAGATTTTCAGATTGTGAGGTGATCATCCAGTCCATAGGCCCAAGAACACGTTGCTTCTTGGCGAAAAAAGGCGCACGTAAAATATGCGTTGCCTGAATACCCTATGCTATCGAATAGGTGCCTAATTACAAAGGAAGCAAAAATAATGAAAATACATAAAAATCAAAAATTAGAATTACGCAAAACGATGCTTTCAAATTCTAAGCACGTAAGTAGTCTTAAGTGCCTTTCCGAATTTTGGCTTCATACCTCCTCCAGTATTCAAACTTCTACACTTCAGATAAAAATCGAAGCACTGATGCTGTGTCCAGTTCTAAAATATCACTTATCAGCAAGACAATGCAGCAATACGCGTTGAGCAATAAAAAATAAAAGGTGAGAAATATGCATTTATCTTCCTGCATTAGGAGCCAAATCGTAGAGTACGGATGTCCATCGGATATTGAGAACAATGCGCCTCAAGTCACGACTCACCGAACACGCTTATTTATCTGTTAAGGCACATAGGACTGGACTCAAGCAGCAAGCGTATTCTTTGACATTGGCGCGCCCATCTGAAGATTTCAATGCCCATGACCAAATAGATGCTCTCTGAGGTCCTCTCTATTTAAACTTGGAAATGAGCACAGTGTTCAGCGATATCCCTCTGCGCTGGTGTGCTTCTGCATATGACACTTTAAAACGTCTCCTCTAGTCGCTGCATAAGGGCATATGTCACACTTGAAGGGTCTTTCTCCAGTGTGAGTTCGCTTGTGCTGAATTAACTTTGAAGAAACCGCACTTCGGAATGGGCACACATCGCACTTGAACGGTTTTTCGCCTGTGTGCCTACGCTTATGTCGAGTGAGGTCGCCAGCGTTTCTAGCTCTAAAAGGACACATGTCGCAAACGAAGGGTTTCTCGCCAATATGCGTTCGCTTGTGCAGAGTTAGATAATCAGAGCGAGCAGTATTAAATTTACACATGTCGCACGTGAACGGTTTTTCCAAAGTGTGCATACGCTTGTGTCGAGTTAAATTTCCAGAATATTCAGTTGTAAAAGGGCACATGTCGCACTTTAAGGGTTTCTCACCAGAGTGGATACTACCGTGTGAGACATTTCTAGACTCCGCAGGTGTAGAAGTACACGTGTCGTGATTTGTGGGGCTTTCGAGAATTTGCATACTTTCCTGTGGAGTGACGTTTCTCGAGTCTGCCGCTGTAGATGGACACGGGTCGGGATTGAAGAGACTTTGGCTAGTGCCCGTGCTATCGTGTGGACTGACATATCTAGACCGTGCAGTTGCAAAAGAACCGGTGTGGCGATTAAAGGGGCTTCCGCCAGTGCGCATACTATATTGTGGAGTGGCATTTCGCCAATCTGCAGCTGTAGATGGACAGGTGTCGAGATTGAAGGGGCTTTCGCCAGTGCCCATGCTATCGTGTGGAGTGACACATCTATACTCTGCAGGTGCAAATGAACCCGTGTGGCGATTAAAGGAGGTGCCGCCAGTGCGCATGCTATCTTGTGGAGTGACATTTCTCCAGTCTGCAGCTGTAGATGGACAGGTGTCGAGATTGAAGGGGCTTTCGCCAGTGCCCATGCTATCGTGTGGAGTGACACATCTATACTCTGCAGGTGCAAATGAACCCGTGTGGCGATTAAAGGAGGTGCCGCCAGTGCTCATGCTATCTTGTGGAGTGACATTGCTCCAGTCTGCAGCTTTAGAAGGATACGTGCCGAGATTGAAGTGGTTTTCACCAGAGTGCGTACGTTCGTGCCCAGTTAGCTTTGTAGAGTCTTCAGCTGTAACAGGCCGCATAGCACTCTTATATGGTTGTCCTCCTTTTTGGCACCGCGCATCTCTCTTACGTGCACATTTCGCAAACACCGCTGGGTCCTCTGAGCGTTCAAATGGCTGTCCTCCTGTCTCTGGGCGCATTTGCCTCGTAGCATCGGCGAAGTTCGCTGAAACGCAGGCGCTGGAGGGGCAGCTGAACACATCTTTCAATGCAGGTGGCTCCCGCTGAACTGAATTGGGTTCCATGAGCGAATGCGGCGCTAAGGGTCTTTGCTCGTAGTGTTCACGACCCTTCGACAATGTTGTTTGTCCGCCACGAGGCCAGAACACAACTTCTGTCGTGGTAGTCAGGAAAGCACACCGCTTCTGCAAATAAAATTAATAGAGTGTGTGGCATTAGGGAAATTCGTTTTTTTTTGTCTACTTACACCGCAATATTTTCTTGCAATGGTTCAAGCATGAGAGATTGTTGGCGTGCTTGGCAATAAGTTTAAAAAATTGATTCTAAAATAACACTCACAAGGCGAACATTCTCAGTAAATGCACCAAGTAAATAAGTCATGCAAGCAAATTGAAATATTTTCCCAGTGTCACTTGGGCATGGCCTAGTATAAAAGCGGCAAGAGCAGCTAGTCGAGTGCTTCAACCACTATAGAGCGTTTCAGCAGACAGCAGTGTTGAAAAATAAGCACTCTGATACAAAACATACCTAGATGAAAACAAGTCAGTCATCCCTGCAGTGTGAGGCAACAAACAGAAACGCAGAAAAAAATGGACACATGTGCGCGAAAACAAACGGAAGAAACAAAAGCAGTTTCAATGTAGTTACAGGAGTACAATCAATTTCAGAGTGATTTGCCCGAAATTTCAGCAATGCTCAAAATTAACAGCATTTAATTTGTACGAAGTACGTCATAATGAGTTTTTGATAATTTATGCACCATATGTAGTAGATATTTTTTATTTATTTATTTATTTATTTAGAAAATACTGCCGGCCTGTGTTACAGGCCTTAGGCAGGAGTGGGGTACAAACATATTGATAAAAAATGACAAGTACATTGCAAAAGAAGCAGATAGCGAACAGAGCAAAAATCAGAACATACAACACAAAATTGAATACAAAGGCAGAGAACATGTAATTACATCGAACCTGGCAGCAAACGAAGGGATCGAACTTGGCCCAAAACAAGGATACATAAGAGCCCTATACATCCTTCAGAGCTTGTAAAAATAAACTGACCGATTCGCAATTGACAACCTCAGCAGGTAAACCATTCCACTTAGTGATAGTATTGGGAAAGAACGAGTACTTAAAAACATTTGTTTTACATGAAAACGCGGTAACTTTCTTAGTATGGTAAGAGCGCGTAGGGCGTCGAGATGTGTGCTCAACTAAAATTCCTTCCTCTATTGTTAGTTTATTGTTATAATACAGGTAGAATAACTTTAATTTTTCACGATGACGACGCATGGCCAGCTGCTCAAGTCCTGCGGTTTGCAGTAGGGCTGTTGGGGAAATATTCCAACTGTAAGAATTAAAAATAAACCTAGCAGCTTTGCGTTGGACATTTTCTATTTTAAGTTTGTTACTTTCGATCCAGGGATCCCACACTGCCGCAGCATATTCCAACATTGGCCGAACAAATGTTTTATAAGCTAAAAGCTTTATTTCTTGTGCGGATTGTGCCAGCGTTCTTCTCAAGTAGTGCAGTTGTCTTAGAGCTTTTTTTTCTATATACGATATGTGCTCGTTCCATCGAAGGTCTGAGGCTATCTGAATTCCTAAGTATTTTAAAAGCGTTGACAACTAAGAGGGGCTCATTGGCTATACGGTATGTAAAACTTAAAGGATTCTTTTTACGTGTCACAGTCATTGCTACTGTCTTGCTGGAATTCAAAGTCATTTGCCACGTGGAGTACCATTTTTCTACTGCAGACAGTGAATCGCTTAAAAGGCGTTGATCTTCAGGTCTAGAAATTTCTTGATAAATTATGCAATCGTCTGCGAAAAGCCGTATTTTAACATGTACGTTGTGAACTATGTCATTAATAAATACTAGAAAGAAAAGGGGGCCCAAGAATGAGCCCTGCGGAATACCGGATTCTACTGGGACAGCATCAGAGAGGACACTATCAACAACCACACTTTGACGTCTATGCGAAAGATAGGCTTCGATCTATGAGAGTAGCATACCAGTGTTCGGTTTGTCTGCGGTGGAATTGACGAGTGTTAGTACGAAGGTCTTCTTAGTGACGAAGGTGGTTGCTATTAATGCGAAAGCTTTTTTTGGTGTCGAGTTATTAATCAAATGAAATTACTTGGACGAAGTAATTAATTAGTTGATTTTGTCAATTAATCTCACAAATTGAGGTGTATTAACTGAATCGGCGAAAAAGTCGTTACAGAATCATATAAACCATTAATTTATATTACATGCAAGTAATCACTGAAATGAAATGAATGAGTTCTTGGGTAAATAAATAACCGGCCTAATTAATTCAGTTAGTAGCTTACTTCACAGTCATCGGTAATAAAACCGAACTGATTACTTAATTACAGAATAATGAATGAGTACTTTGGTGCACTCACTACACGCTCTAGCAACGAGACATGTGAACATGTGGTAGGACCGAATCGGCTGCATTAAGAGAAATGTACACAGTGGATAGTGGTTCTGTGGATACACACGTGCTTTTAAAGCGGTTTTTACCTTTTTTTAGTACTATGAGATTGTTGACATTGCGCATGTGCGCTGTTTTTTCATGTGTGTTGTTTTCGTGTGTGTATATAATGACATGCTTCTTCCTAATAAAAAATCAGTTGTAAGTTCAGTGCTGTGTGTGTCTGCTCTCCTTCTTGGTCTGTGTGTGTTTGCGCTGTTGAACCATCACTATGAATCTACACCAACTAGCCCAATCTGCAGTTCTTCTACAGTTTAAGAGAAATGCTTTCCCATCACTGGAACTAAGAAAACTTAAGTGCATCTCTGATACTTTTTCTAACTAGGTAAGTTCTCTTTGTGTCAAGCAGTCTTAAGTGTTAAAGGCCAGATATTTTGACTATGCTGACCAAAATGATCGACTGTGTGGGCGAAAAAACTCTGGTTACATATCGCACGTAAACATTATCCTGAAGCAGGCAAATCTTGTTCTTATTAATGCAGTAGTAGTTGCCCACAGAAGACAATAGGCTAGCAGTAATTCAGGGGTCAGAAAAATATAGATTGATACAGCAGAAGTTGTACATTAGATATATATATAGACGCATATGCCGATTTATAATGCGTGTGATACGAGAAAACTTTCTTATTACTGCGTATACATGGTCATCTCAACTCAAATGACTCGTAAAGTGGACAAATAACACACGATTGCTTTCCACGGCTTCACTTAGTTCTCAATCTAAGTGCAGATCAGATACAAAGGGAAGAACTAGACTCTGCAGGTGTCTAGTTCAGGAGTGTAGTCATGAAAGCTTTAAAACTAGAGCCCGTAGTGCATCATCCACAGTGTGTTCATGTATGCTGTTTTGCACAGCGTGTTAAGGCAGCTCTGATATTACAACCAATGCAGGCAGCCTCATCCATGATATTTTGTTGGGAGAAACCACAGTGTGTGGTAGAGTTTGACGTTCACATCTTTTGAAGCGGTAGCTTTACCACTAGTCGTCTGGGGCTGAGGTCGCTATGCGTTGCCGATGACCTTCAATGCTCAGCCAAGGTCAAACCTTCTGTTTAAGATTGGAGAACCGGTAGATGGTCAATGGTCAGGGCAATAACCAAGCAATTGAACAGGTCAAAGGTCAAGGTCAAGGGACAAGATCAATGTCATTTCAATCAAGTCAAGGTCAGCAATTAAACAAGAAAGTTGGGCTCAATCTAAGTGCAGACACTGTCCCATCTGCTTCTCTGTCGCTGTACGATGTTTTATTCTCTCTAGTTAACGTGTCGCAGCCAAGTCAAGGTCAAGCCGGGGACGTAAAGGTCACGTCAAGGTCAACCAAAATTTTGTCAGGTGATGAAGTTTGGGCTTGCCGAAGAGCCTAAACGCGGCGTTTACGTAATAGGGCGTGACGTCACTCCTTTAACCTAGTACATGACGGAAGGAGCGCCGACGCGCCTAGGAAAAAATCAATGGTGCATTAGGTTTCAGAATCAGAATCAGAATATATTTATTTAACATCATGGCGATGTTGGGTGCACCGGCAAAAAGCCAGTGGCAAGGCTTGACGAGGCCGGCGCACCCTACAGAAGCTTGGCCGTGATACACTTGTTCACGTTAACAAAACAAACGAAAGAAACAATACGAGGGCACTTTCAGAGAGAAAAAAAACGTACAAACACACAAGACATATAACAGTTGTTTGCATTATTTAGCTATACATTTATAAGGATTTCTTATTTAATAAATGTGGGAGAGTGAAGTTCAGCATTTGATACCCGTAATTTGTGCGGGTCTTAGGTACAAACCAATTCAAAACTGTTCGAGTAGAGCATTGACTCTTTGTATTTCAATCCAGACAGCTGTAACATAAAGCAATTGTTTTTAACAACACTTCTTTCGTACCGTCTTAAGAGCAACGTTTCATACAACTGGGGAAGGGGGGTGATGCCGAGTGCCTGAAATATCGGGCCACTATGCTCTAGTCGCGGAGCATTCACAATGCTACGAACAGCTTTTTGAAGAAGGTGCAAACGATTAATGTTGGTAAAAGACGTAGTGCCCCAGACCAAAAAAGCAATAGTTAAGAACAGAAGAAAAAAGTGCGTTATATAGCATTTGCTTAATACGCTTCGGCATAAAGTACCTTAGTCGACGTAAAATACCGACAACCTTGGACAGTTTGTTTATTACGATTTCGACATGATCATTCCATAATAAGTTCTCATGAAAAATCACTCCTAAACTTTTGATGACTGGAACAATCTGGATGAGTGACGAGCCCAATCTTAAAGAAAGTGGCGATCCGTTAATAGGCTTACTGCGAGGTCTGAAGAGCACAGCTTTTGTTTTCTGGGTGTTAATGCTTAACAAATTACATTTAGACCATTCTAAAAGCGAGTGTAGACAATGTGATGCTTGTTGCTGAAGATCTTGTAAATGTGAGGCTCTAAAAAATAAAGTGGTGTCATCTGCGTAAATAATGAAAGTTGGCAGCTTACTAATGCAGACGACGTCATTCACATAAAGGAGGAATAGGAGTGGTCCCAAGATACTGCCTTGCGGAACGCCTGAATTGATATGCCTAAAATATGAGGAGTCATTGCGTATGTTTACCTGTTGTACTCGAGAACCTAAATAAGACTGAATTATTTGAAGAAACTTTCCGCGAAAACCATAGTGCTCGAGCTTAGCTTTCATTATTCTGTGATTCATGCGGTCAGATGCTTTGGAAAAATCAATGAAAATGGCAAGAGTGAGAAGTTTCTGTTCAAAGGACTCTAAGATTAGTTCTTTCTGAGTTAGAAGCGCGGTTTCCGTGGTTAAATCGACTGAGAAGCGCTAGCTTCACGATGGTTTAGGCTAACAAAGTCTTCTTATGCTGTTCGTGGAACGTTTTTTTGGTATTTTCCAGGCTAAACCGTCATGAAGGTTTCTTTGATAATTTAAAGGGTTTATCGTCCCAAATGGACCCAGGCTATGAGGGACGCCGTAGTGAAGAGCTCCAGAAATTTCGACCACCTGGGGATCTTTAACATGCGCTGACATCGCACAGTAAAAGGCCTCTAGAATTTCGCCTGCATCGAAATTCGACCACCGCGCTCCGTAGCGAACCCGCGTCTTTCAGGTCAGCAGCCGAGTGCCGTAACCAGCGAGCCACCGCGGTGGCTTCGAGCACCATCGTGAAGCTACCGGTTCTCACTCGTGTAACCAAAGCTAAAGCACCGTCATTTTTTTTTGTATCGCTCTAGCCTTATAATTGAAGCGATCAACTTTGGTTGAAGCTGCTATTACTCGCTCTAGTCCGCTCTTTTATTGATCAAGGCGCCGAAGTTTAACCTGCCTGTGTCAGTACGAATGAGGGCTTCGGCTTCTTCATTGAAGTGGGCGGTGACTGGTAGTGCTTGGAATCGGGATGGAAGTTCCTTGAACCTTACGATTTGCGGTGTTTTCCATTGAAACTGGTGGTGGCGAAGAAAAACTTATTTGAATGCCTAAAAAGTTATGCAACAGCAGAGCGAGCGGCCTTCAGGCTGCTGGTTGTGGCGCCCATGCCATGCCTAGTCGCGATGTTCTCTGTCCAGGTCATCAGCCGAAGCTGGAGATTCGGCACGGTGCTGGACAAAGAAGCCTTCCACTGCTACGAACTGTTTAGGTGCCAAGAGGCAGGGGGCAAGTTTGCTCGGCACGAGAATAGGGTATGTGCGTAGTCGGCTCCTGAGCTGGCACAAAGCGGCAGGCCGCGAATACGCCCCGGGGTTGAGGAGGGCAAGACGTGCGGGGGTGAGAATGGTGTGGGCCTGAAGCTGGCGTCACAAGAGTTACGTCTACTCTTTCCACCTGCGTCAGAATCAATGGCAATGCGACAATGGTTCTTTACGAACCGGCGTGCATGAGTAGGGGTGGAGCCCAAAAATATCTCTAAACGCTTTCCTTTTCAGTTGAATTCGGGAAACATGAAACAGCGACTGTCCTTCCTTGGCCTGATCCCACTTTCTCCTTGCTGACAACGAGGAATAAGTTTAGGTAGGCGATGTGGAACCTTTCTG
This sequence comes from Amblyomma mixtum, assembly GCF_055824585.1. NCBI lineage: Eukaryota > Metazoa > Arthropoda > Arachnida > Ixodida > Ixodidae > Amblyomma > Amblyomma mixtum. Next base: position 135,197,409 of record NC_143018.1, on the reverse strand, counting down.
GCTTCAGCTGAACTTTGTAAAATATTGTTACGTGCTTAGCACGCACGGGGGTTTATTCACAGAGGGGATCGGTCGGAGCAGGATGGAAGCAGGAAGCCTACCAGCGTCCTTCACCTCTTTCTCTTCCTTTACTCCCTGCTGGTCAGTCCATCTTCTGCTTCTTCCGTCGAGGTTCTGTGGAAGCACGTGACATTTCCCTCCTCGCAGACGAAGCCCGTCGGGCGAGTTAAATAGACCGTCTGGAATGGAATCGCTTGAGGCGGGCTACATGCACCACCTGAGACTGGCGTGACCGTCGACCAATAGCAGTTAGTCGTGAGATGACGTAATTAACGTCACTTATGCACTCCAACACAACAAACGGTCCAGTGTAGTGGGATAGCAGTTTCTGACACAGACCACGCTTGCGTAGAGGGGTCCACAACCACACAATGTCACCAGGAACATAAGAAACTTCCTGGTGTTGGACGTCGTAGCGGTTCTTGGAACGCTCTTGCGAAGATAAAATTCGAACGTGGGCAAGCTGGCGAGCTTCTTCAGCTCTGCAGAGTGTGGTCGCAAGAGAAGGTTCATCGTGGATGAAAAATGGTAGAATGGTGTCAAGGCCGCAGCGAGGTGAACGAGCATAGAGAAGGTAAAAGGGGCTGTAGCCAGTTTTCTCATGTTGCGCTGTGTTGTATGCATGAGTAATGAACGGGAGGACGCCATCCCAGTCCTTATGATCTGCAGCGACGTACATAGCAAGCATGGTGGTGAGCGTCCGATTAGTGCGTTCTACCACACCGTTCGTTTGGGGATGATATGGCGTGGAGTGGCGAAAACTGCAGCTGCTGAGGCGTAGAAGTTCTTCAACAACGTCCGCTGTAAATTGGCGTCCACGGTCGCTAATGAGAACTGCAGGAGGACCGTGCCGAAGAATGACGAATCGAAGTAAGAAGTTAGATACTTCAGACGCAGTAGCAGCTGGTATCGCGGCTGTCTCACAATAACGGGTTAAGTGGTCTACGCACACAAGAATCCATCGATTTCCTTTAGAGGACCGTGGGAAAGGTCCAAGGAGGTCAATGCCAACTTGCTCAAACGGGGCTGTTGGAGGTGTGATTGGCCGCAGTTTGCCCGGGGGACTCGAAGTCTGCAGCTTAAAGCGCTGGCATTGCACACAGCTGGCTACATAGTGCTGGATGGTTGAACGCATGTTAGGCCAGTAAAACCGTTGTTGTGTGCGGTGGAGTGTGCGTGTCACTCCCAAGTGCCCAGACGTGGCGTCGTCGTGCATCATTTCAAGAACTGTGATGCGTAGGTTTTCGGGTACGACAAGAAGCATGCGTGCTCCTCCAGAAGCGAAATTCTTCTTATAAAGCAAACCGTCGCGAATGCAAAAAGTATTCTTTACAGAATCTTGAGCGGCATCAAACAAAGAGGTTAATGTTTGGTCTCTGCGTTGCTCAGTTCGGAAAACTTGAAGATCGGGGAAGGCTTGTGAAAGTGGCGCCAAGTATTCATCAAAGTTGTCTGCGGCGTCATCAGTCGTTTGAAGCGGCAAACGGGAAAGACAATCGGCATCTGAGTGTTTACGGCCGCTTTTATGCACCACAGTGAAATTAAATTCTTGTAGGCGCAAAGCCCATCGAGCAAGCCGGCCACAGGGGTCACGAAGACTCACTAGCCAGCAAAGCGAGTGGTGGTCGGTCACGACGGTGAAAGCATTCCCGTACAGATAGCGGAAGCGCTGTACAGCGAAAACAACGGCGAGACATTCTTGCTCAGTAACCGTGTAATTTTTTTCGCTCTTACTCAATGAACGGCTGGCATATGCTACCACGTGCTGATCGTGACCATGGCGTTGTATAAGTACAGCGCCGATACCGATACCACTTGCATCAGTGTGCACTTCAATTGGTGCAGATGGGCAGAAGTGGCGTAGGATGGGGCCCGAGGTCAAAAGAAATTTCAGATGTCGGAAAGCTGCGTCACATTCGCTGGTTCAATTGAACGGTGCATCTTTATGCAGCAAACACGTGAGTGGGTAAGCGATGTCCGCAAACCTAGCTATAAAGCGTCGAAAGTACGAGCAGAGCCCTAAAAAACTCTGCAGCTCTTTCACTGATTGAGGCACCGTAAAACTTTTGACAGCTTCAATTTTCTTTGGATCTGGTCGAACACCTTCTTTATCAACTAAATGGCCAAGAACAATTGTTTCACGGTTCCCAAAATGACATTTCTTGGAATTGAGGATAAGGCCAGCTCGTTCCATGCAATCAAGCACAATATCCAGGCGGCTGTTGTGCTCACTAAACGTTTTGCCAAAAATTACCACGTCGTCCAAATAACATAAACAAATTTGCCACTTGAGGCCACGCAGGATTGTATCCATGAACCGCTCGAATGTTGCAGGTGCATTACATAATCCGAAAGGCATAACGTTAAACTCGTAAAGTCCGTCTGGTGTTATGAATGCCGTTTTTTCCCTATAGTGAATCTGTATAAATGATGCTGTTTTTGATGTTTTCATTTGTTACTTTCTGTACCGCAACACATATGGCATAACACTCAGCGGTGAAAACTGTAGCACATGAGGGCAGTCGTACTGCATTTTTATTTTTTCCCTGTATTACTGCGCTTCCTACATGAGCATGAGTTTTTGACCGATCAGTATAAAATGCAGTATATTTTCTGTATTTTTCTTGTAGTGCTAGATATTTTTGTATTATATGGTCATGTGGTGTACAGGTTTTCCTGAGGCGTGTTAGTGTGACGCACACACTGTGGGGAGAGTGTACCACGGTGGTAACGCTTCGTGTCTTGGGACAATATTTTTAATTTCATTTAGTATGTTCAGAGCTTGGCATTTTTCTTCGAAGCGCAAGAGCAACGGCTTAACTGTTTGGGGCTTGTTGTTGAAGAGTATTCGGGATGGGCATTTCGTGACAATTTGATAAGAGATGTTTGGGCTGAGAAAGGATTTTGAGGATGTATGTACAGGTTTGTGCAGTTCTTCGATCTTCTAAGGAAGGTTCATTCGTTTCCACATACAGACTTGCTATTGGTGAACTTCTGTAAACACCGGACGACAACCTTAAACCAAGATTGTGGATAGGATCCAGTCGTTTTATGTACGACGGTCTTGCTGAGCCATATACTATGCACACATAGTCTAAGTCAAAAGAGAACGATATATATGTAATAGGCATGCCCTATCAGACCCCCAGCGTTGTCTTGACAGTACTTTCAGCACATTGAGGGTCTGGGAAGCTTCTTTCTTTAAGCTGTTTATATGTGGCAAGAAAGTGAGCTTTTTATCGAAAGTTATCCCTAGAAATTTATGCTCTTGTTTGACAGGTAATGGGGTTTGGTTTAAATATAGTGAGGGGTCGGCCTGTAGTCCTCGTCTCAAAGAGAACAGAACCGCTACTGTTTTCTGGGGGGAAAATCTAAATCCGTTTCTATCTGCCAGGTAGCCAGTTTATTGTTATTTGTATCTGTTGCTCAAAGGTAGGTATGCTGGAAGACGTGCATGCTATATGGAGGTCGTATACGTAAACTGAGTACATTATGGATTTTGTGATTGCTTTTTCTATGTAGTTCATTTTGATGATGAATAAGGTCGTGCTGAGGATGCACCCTTGGGGCACACCAGTTTCTTGAACAAAAGTGTTGCAGAAGGTTGTACCTAGGCAGACTCTGAATGTACGGTTGCTTAGGAAGTCGCTCAAACAGCCCAGCGTCCTGCCGCGGATACCTAGGTCTGCTAGGTCGCGGAGGATACCGAACCTCCACGCGGTATCGCAAGCCTTCTCCAGGTTGAAGAAGACCCCGATACAGTGTTGGTTGTGGATGAACGCTTCCCGAACTGTGTTCTGAAAGCTAACGAGGTTTTCGGTAGTAGAACATATCTTTTTAAAACCGCACTGGTGTATATATAAAAGTTGCTGGTACTCAAGTATGAAGGTTAGTCTGATGTTTAATATGCTTTCGAATGATTTTGCTATACAGCTAGTGAGTGCTATTGGCCTGTAACTGGTGGGACTAGTTGCTGGTTTGCCAGGTTTTAGGAAGGTTACTATGATTGCTTCTTTCCATGCTTGGGGGATTTCTCCACTCATCCATATTTTATTGAAAAATTTTAGGAGAGCCTCTATGGCAGTCTCAGAGAGGTGAGCAAACATGGCATAATGTATATTGTCTGGGCCTGGTACTGTCATTTTACCGGATGTCAGTATTGTGTTTAGTTCCTGCATTGTAATAAGCTGATTGTAGTCTTCGTGTATGCATGTTCCAAAGGGAAGTTTTTGTTTTTCTGCTATTGTTTTGTGCTTTTCAAATGTGTGTGTGTAGTTGGATGAGCTTGAAACTGGAAAAATGCTCACCCAATATTTTGGCCTGCTCTTCTAATGTTGTTTGAGCACCGGGTGTTGTTACCATTGGAAATGTGAATGGAGTAAAATTTCCTGTGAATTTCCGCACCTGCCCCCACATTTTCTTTCATGATATTGAGCTGTTTATGGAGGATATGTACCGTTGCCATGATGCCCTTTCTGCGTTGCGTCTAATGTATCGTGCTTTGGCTCTAGCCCTTTTGAACATGAGCAAGTTTCCTGCAGTGGGATATCTGCGAAGGTTGCCCCAAGCCTTGTTTTGCTGCTTTTTAGCCAATGAGCATTCATTTGACCACCAAACTTTATGTGTTTTTCGTGCAATTTCAGACGTTTGTGGGATGGCTTCTATTGCTGCAGACATTAAGCATGTGACAATTTTTTTCATTCATTTCATCTATAGTAAGGGTTTCGGCATATTCCTTTTCTAGTGTGGACTTTGTTCTGAAAAGTGCCCAATCGGCGAGGTGAATTTTCCATAGACGTGGCTTCCTAGAGTGGATGACTGTAGCTGATGTTAGCTTTAAAACCGTAGGTAAGTGATCACTTCCCCGAGGGTCGTCCAAAACATCCCAAGTTAAATCATTAAAACCGATGGAGATGCAAATGCTAAATCGAGGCAGGCCATTTTTCCAGAGCTGGGGCAGCAGTACGTGGCTTTTCCCGTATTCATTAAACATATGTTATTCGAAAGAATAAAATCCTCGATGAGCTGACCCCTGGTATCAGTATGCTCACTTCCCCAGAATGAGGACTGTGCGTTAAAATCCCCAATTATCACATATTGGCTCAGGCAACTGTTCCAGAAGTTCTTCTCGGTCATGCATTGTAATTGCGTTGTGTGGTGGTATGTACACAGAGCATATTGTTATCGGTTTATGGCTAATGATGTTAACTGCGACCGCTTCTAAGTTCGTCTTTCATAGTACCTCTCTTGCATGGACATCGTTTTGCGTAATGATAGCGACGCCTCATGAGAGTCGGCTAGCTTGCACTCGGTCTTTCCGGAAAATATTAAATTTTTTAAAGATGTTTGTGTGCTGTAGCCCAAGGTTTGTTTCCTGCAGGCGCACAGCTGTAGGCGTCATTGTTTTCAGCATTTATTTATTTTGTAACGGCCTTTATTGGCAAGAGACGACTGATTGTGAAGGCCGGTTAGAGCGGGCAAGGACAGGTCCGGTCGCAGAACATTTGATGCTCCCACCACGCTCCGCGCGTCGGTTCTGTTGTTGTTGTTGTAGCCTACGACAGAATGGCACATACACACTCTGGGGGATCGGCCAAGAATCGGGTGGAAAAGGTTGGTTTTCACCTGTACGTAGTAAAGGCAAAAGGAAAGCACACGGGAGAGGAACACCGGGGGAGTCTACCACAAAAAAAGGGCACGGAGAGGATAAAAAAAAAATCAACAAAACTAAAAACAAATAATAATAATTATAATAATCATAATATATATATATACATAAAGGAGATTGGATTGGAGAGAAAGAGAGAAAGAGAGAAAAGAGAATAATTCGAAAAAAAAATGAAGCATAAAAAGAAAATACTGAAAGCTTTAGCAAGGTAGTCGATGAGATTCCAGCTTCAGCTGCCGATCGTCTTCTTCTCGCCTCGCCCCGCGCATCGATTCTGCTGCTCTGTCTGCTAAGCGTCTTCCTCTTTAGATTTGGCCCCGGGGGAAAAAGAGCCATCCTGGCGATTTAGGGGGTCAACAGGACGCAGGGGTCGTAGTATGGCTTCAAACGCGAAATGTGGACGGTCTCACGCCCACGTCGTCGGAGATCGGATAATGGCGTCACGGGCTCAACGACGTAATTGACGAGAGAAGTGCGCTCAAGGACACGGTAGGGTCCGTGGTAGTTTGGCAGCAATTTGGTAGAGAGACCTGGCGCAGCAGAAGGCACACGGAGCCAAACAAGGGATTGCGGCTGAAAAGTGTCTGTGCCATGGGAGTGGTCGAAGCGGTATTTTTGGCGCCCTTGGTCGTCGGACGTGAATGACCGGGCGAGCTGGCGGCACTCTTCAGCGTGTCGGGAGGCTTCAGATACGGTTGTGGTTTCCGACGAATCAGGATGGTACGGAAGAATAGTGTCGAGCGGCGAGGATGGTTCACGGCCGTATAAAAGGAAGAATGGTGAGGAACCAGTAGTGCTCTGCGTAGCGGTGTTGTAGGCATATGTGACGGAGGGGAGGATGACGTCCCAGTTAGAATGGTCTGCCGCCACGTACATTGACAACATGTCACCTAATGTTCGATTGAAACGTTCTGTCAAGCCGTTCGTCTGGGGATGATAGGCAGTAGTGGTGCGGCGAGTAATGTTGCATTGCTGCAGAAGAGATGATACGACGTCTGACAGAAACACCCGCCCGCGGTCGCTCAACAGTTCACGCGGGGCTCCGTGCCGAAGGATGAAATGGTGCAAAAGGAAGGCTGCAACATCCCGCGCCGTAGCAGCTGGGAGGGCAGCTGTTTCGGCGTACCGGGTCAGGTGGTCTACAGCGACGATGACCCAGCGGTTTCCTGCAGCAGTGTAGGGAAGTGGTCCATATAGGTCAATGCCAACTCTTTCAAATGGCCTGGATGGGCAAGGCAAAGGCTGCATAGGGCCGGTCGAATGGTGATGACCCGGCTTGCGGCGCTGGCAATCGGGGCATGAACAGACGAATTTTCGAACGTAGTTATACATGCCGCGCCAGTAATAGCGGAGGCGAAGCCGGTTGTTCGTCTTGAAAGCACCGCTGTGACCAGCTTGCGGGTCGCTATGAAAGGCTGCGCATATTTCTGAGCGTAAATGTCCAGGGATCACTAGGAGCCACTTGCGGCCATGAGAGAGATAATTTCGGCGGTACAAAATCCCATCATGAATAGTGAAGTGGGCAGCCTGACGGCGGATTGCGCGCGGGACCGACACGGCAGAACGGTCTGAAAGATAGCGTACAAGAGAAGTGATCCACGGGTCCTTAGACTGCTCGTTGAGCATATCGTCCAATGACAAGGAGGCGCAGTCGATGGCGGGAGGAGAGAAACTTTCATTGGCTAGAGGTGAACGAGACAAAGCGTCGGCGTCGTTATGCTTCCTGCCAGAGCGATAGATGACACGAATATCGTACTCCTGAAGGCGTAAGGTCCATCGGGCGAGGCGGCCATTTGGGTCTTTTAGGGACGACAGCCAACATAGGGCATGGTGGTCCGTGACGACCTCGAAAGGCCGGCCGTCTACGTAAGCCCGAAATTTCCCGATCGCCCAAACGATCGCCAAGCACTCTTTTTCGGTGACTGAGTAGTTTTGCTCTGCCTTCGTCAGGGTGCGGCTCGGGTATGCAACAACTTACTCCGCATACCCCGGTTTGCGTTGAGCAAGAACAGCACCGATACCAACGCCACTGGCATCTGTGTGGATTTCAGTTGGAGAAGCAGGGTCAAAGTGACGCAGTATGGGCGGAGAGGTAAGTAGACGGCGCAACGTGATGAACGCTTCGTCACAGGCAGGACTCCAGCTTGATAGGTCGCTACTGCCACGAAGAAGGGCAGTCAGAGGCGCGATGATAGAAGCGAAATTTCGGATAAAGCGTCGGAAGTAAGAACATAAGCCGATAAAACTGCGAAGTTCCTTCATTGTAGAGGGCTTTGGGAACTCAGAGACAGCACGAAGCTTTGCTGGGTCAGGAAGAACACCCTGTTTCGACACGACATGGCCCAAAATAGTCAGCTGGCGAGCGGCGAAGCGACATTTCTTTAAATTGAGTTGAAGCCCGGCAGTCGCGAGGCATTCCAAAACTTGCTCGAGGCGAACGAGGTGTGTCTGGAAATCGGGGGAGAAAACAACGATATCGTCCAAGTAACATAAGCATGTTTTCCAATTCAGGCCGCGCAGTATTGTGTCCATCATCCGCTCAAAAGTGGCAGGGGCATTGCATAGTCCGAAGGGCATGACGTTGAATTCTTACAGCCCGTCAGGCGTCACAAAGGCTGTCTTAGAGCGGTCAGCGTCGGCCATCGGGACTTGCCAATAACCCGAACGTAGATCTAAAGAAGAAAAGAATTCAGCTCCCTGCAAGCAGTCAAGTGCGTCATCAATGCGAGGCAGCGGATAGACGTCTTTGCGGGTGATTTTGTTCAGGCGCCGGTAGTCAACGCAAAAGCGTATAGAGCCATCTTTCTTGGTGACAAGGACGACGGGGGAAGCCCTAGGACTGTGCGATGGCTGTATGACGCCACGCTGCAGCATGTCATTTACCTGGGCGTCGATAACCTGGCGTTCGGTGGACGAGACGCGATATGGGCGTTGGCGCAACGGCGAGTGGGCACCAGTGTCGATCCGATGGGTAACAGCTGAGGTGCGGCCCAAACGGTGGTGAGAGAAGTCAAACGATGATCGAAACTTATCTAGCAGGGCCGCAAGCTGGGTCTTCTCCGGTGGCGAAAGATTCGCGTCGATTGAGCGCGCAAAGACGGCTTCGGGAGCGGAATCAGGAGACGGTGGGGAAGAAGTAAGTGAAGACACTTGCATGCGGCAGGAGTCATCCTCATAAGGGTCCCAGGCGACGACGGAAGCGAAAGGCTGGACACGTCCCAGGCATTCACCGCGAAGAAGAGTAGAGGGGCACATGAATGGATTCGTCAGGGGCATGGCGCTGCAGCCGGCTGAGACGGTAAGCACGGCGAAGGGCAGGTGTCGACAGTGACGAGAAGCGAAGGAGTCGGACGGGATGAAGATGACAGGGCCGTTGGATGCAGCGTCGCAATGCACAGAGACGAGGACAGCAGAGCACGGCGGGATCACGACGTCATTAGCCACAGTCAACTTGAAGCACGGATTAATGGAAGCGTTCACAGAGGCGTCGCCGAAGGGAAGAAGGGTGACTTCGGAACGAGTGCAGTCGATGACAGCTTCATGTTGGGAGAGAAAGTCCCAGCCTAAGCTGACGTCGTGAGACGGCGATGCGAAGACGATGAATTCAACAATGTACACAACGTCCTGAATAGCAACTCGGGCTGTACAGGCCCCCAAAGGCGCGATAATTTGCGAATTAGCGGCGCGAAGCATAAAACCAGATAGCGGAGTCATCACTTTTTGTAACTGGCGGCATAATTTTGCACTGAGTACAGATACAGCAGCACAGGTGTCAACAAGCGCAAAAGCATCGGTGCCCTCCACAGAAACGGTGATCAAATTGGCCGGAGAAAGTCGAGGTCTTGAGCTTGGCGACGAGCACGCAGTTCTTGCCTCCGGAACTGCGAGCACTAGTTTTCCGAAGGGGAAGAGGGACGACGGCGCATCGGGGAAACCGAGCGGCGACGCGGAGATGGAGAGCGGCGGCGAATAGAGGGGCTGTGATCGGAGGAACCAGTGGTCTCAGAAGGCGAAGTGCGATGAAAATGCTAGGGAGGGGCGTAGGCGTAACCGCGAGGGTCGGTATCGGCGGCGGTATCGGTCGCAGAACAGTTGATGCTCCCACCACGCGCGGCGCGTCGGCTCTGCTGCTTCAGCTGCCGATCGTCTTCTTCTCGCCTCGCCCCGCGCATCGGTTCTGTTGCTCTGTCTGCTAAGCGTCTTCCTCTTTACAATTTATTCAAATACCGTAAGGGCCCGAGCGGGCATTACATTGGGGGGAACAACAGTAAAACAAAGCAAGAAAAATTTCCGATGAGTACAAAATTCGTTTGCCGGGAACATACAGGCCCATTTCGGTTATGTCTGTGTAGTTTCTGTGTAGACCTCTACAGTTCCATTGCATTATATACGCCGTTGTGATATACTGGGGATTGGGGAAAGTTATTTATTCTTAGGAGGAGTGATTCGTGGTTTCCCTTTGTTCTCCAGGGACTCTCACCGCAGCTGTAGCGGTGGCGAACCAGGAGTTGAATCCATCGCCACTTTCGTGGCGCTGGATGTCCGCGGAGACGCCGCGGATGCGTGTGTTTTAAATGTCGGCGGACGTTCACTGACATCCATATCCTCCACGGTGGACGTGGAGGATGCTTCTTGGTTGCGATGGCCCGTGGCCTTCGCATTCGTCTTTTTTGTAGGCACCGCTGAACCAGGCCCAGCTCCAGCGGCAGAGTTTCTTGGGCCAGCAGGTGGCTTCTTAGAGTGGTGGGGCGACAGGGCCAGTTCAGCAGAGCTGTTCTGGGTGTCTGTTGCCGTGGATGCCGCTGCTGAAAGTGGGGCCTGAGGGCCTCCGGCGAGGATCGCGTGGTCTTCTCGCGAAATTTTCAGCCCTGCGAACTGTACCACCGACTTCTGTGGTGGGGACTTGGGTGTCGAAACCAGGTCCACCGGATAGACCTGTGTGCCGACAGAAACTGAAGGCGGCGGCGGTCCCCGCGTCACCGCTTCACAGTATGTCCCTTTCTGTTGGAAAGAGACGCGTTTTTTTGCCTCAAGGTAGGACAGGTTTTCTGTGGTCTTCAAAGTTATAAATTGTTTTTCTGTTTTCGAGACTTGGCACGACCTGGAGTACGCGCCATGTGCGCCATTGCAGTTGATGCATTTTGGTGTGCGTTCGCATATTTCTTCTGTATGAGCGTCTTCTGCGCATGTGACACAAGTGGGTTTACCCTGCAAGCCAAAATGCTGTGTCCAAAGCGCTGGCACTTGAAACATCGTCTCGGATTCGGTATGTATGGGCGGACTTTACAATGGAGGTATGCGGCGTGGATGGAGTCAGGCAGAGTTGTGCCATTGAAAGTTAGGACAGTGTGTTTTGTCTTGATTTCAGCATTGTTTCTCTGGATGGTTATTCGTCGGGCTGCTATTACTCCTTGTTCAGATAGTTCTTCCATTTCCGCATCGGTACTCTGTAGCAGTTCATATTCAGATATGACGCCCTTTGAGTTGTTGCACACTCATTTCTCCAAGATTCTGTAATGTCATCAGTTTGATACTTTGTTCTTTTGTGTTTACTTCTACAAGGAGACCTCCGGTTCGCTGCTTTTTTGCTTGGTAGTCTTTGCCTACACAGCTTTTTAGGATGTTGGCGATGACAAATGCAGACAGGTTGGCTACCGGTTCATCAGTGTTTGAGTGAACCATAAAAAACTTCGCAAACATTTACGGCTTCTGTGGTGCGACCCCATCGGTGCGACCCCTTTTTAGGGGCCGATCAGATTTTTTTGCAGATTTATCCATACGCCATATATAAACTAAGGGTTCCTGATAGCTTGTCGCCTCTGATTCACCCTTATACAGAGAGGAAGGTCCCGGGACTCCCCGCCTGGTAGACAGACGAGGAGCCCATCGGCCGAGGATTGACCACTTCCTCGACCACCACCGTTCATGGTTTCTTCCCTCCACCTCTCAACCTATCGCCACGGTACGGATGACAGCTTCGGTATGGGGGCTAAGGGTCCGCGGTGCCGCCAAGCACCAACACCTCGTTACACAAGAGGCCCTGCGGGGTAGACAGTCGAGGGCGTCATCAATTCTCGGAAGAGGATAGACGTGTTTCTTCGTTACTGGATTAAGATCACGATAGTCGACACAGAAGCGCCAGCTGCCATCTTTCTTTTTTACCAACACCACAGGGGATGCCCAAGGGCTGCTAGAAGGCTCGATAATGTTGTTCGCCAGCATCTTGTCCACCTCTGTTTGAATGGCATGGCGCTCAGGAAGAGAGACACGATAGGGCGTTATGTGTGTAGGGCTTGCATTGACCGTATTGATGCGATGGCTCACGACAGAAGTTTGGCCAAGGGGACGATTCCCGAAATTGAAGACGTCACTGTAGGAAGCTAAAAGGGCGCAGAGGGCGTTGGCGTGGTCAGGTGGCAAATCCGCCGCGATTATTGCAGAAGTAGGGTCCGGTCGTGAAGCGGCCGGGCGGGGAAGGGCATGGAGACCAGCGTTAGGCTCAGCTGTTAGAGCAGAAACTGTACATTCGACCAAAGGAACCAGTTTAGCGAGTGCGATGCCACAGGGTAAAACTTGAGGAGAGAGACTGAAGTTCAGAACCGGAGGTACGTGCGGTTGCCGGTGACGGTCAGGACTGTGTGTGGCAGGATGACGTTACGCTGGAGGGCAACGTCCTTGATAGGGTACGTGACGTAGACACCATCAGGCATGGCAGGAAACAGGGACATTGGGACATAGGGACATAGACTGCAGCGTCGCGCGGCAAGCGAGTAAATTCAGCGGCACGTAAGCGAGGCGGCTTGGTACCGGCGCTTTCGGAGCAGAGCGGCAAGTCCAAACGAAGAAGCCGAGCGGCGCAATCATTTAGAGCCGCGTGCGTCGTTAAAAAGTCCATGCCGAGGATCACATCGGGGGGGCAATGGTCGAGGACAGTGAACACGACAGGTGTTGTACGACCGGCAATGCAAACACGAGCAGTGCACACTCCAACAACGGCAGCAGCACTTCCGTCGGCGACGCGGACGGCTGAGGACACGGCAGGTGTCGCAACCTTCTTCAGACGACGGCGAAACGAGGAGCTCAGGACAGAAATTTGGGCGCCAGTGTCAATAAGAGCGGTAACTGGTGCACAGTCCACGCAGATATCGAGAAGGTTGCAGCGAGGAGCGAGGGTCAGGAGAGGATTTTCGGGCCGGGTTATCAATGCAGCATCGCCTCCGGGAGCTGCATTGGCTGGTTTTCCGAGTGAGAGCCAGGTAGGGGCGGAGTGGACGGGCGTCGAAATTGCGGAGAACGAGAGCGGCGGATCTGAGGGGATGGAGAGCGGCTGGACCTTCGCGGAGTCGAAGTGTCAAAAGCGTGTGGAGACTCAGCACGGGAAGACGTCTGGCTTCGTTCGAAGTCGGCACGGCGATCATAATTGGAACTAGGTCCATAGTCTGCACGACGAGCGTAAGAGGAACGAAGATGAGGTGGTGAAAGCCAACGGCTGCGGCAGTGGCGGGAAATGTGGCCGACACGCGAACAGGTAAAGCAGATTGGGCGGTCGTCCGGGGTGCGCCAATCCGCAGGATTCCGGTAGCGGTAACGTGGTATTATGGTCGGAGTTGGTGAAGCAGCAGCAACCAGTGGAGCGGTGTTTGGCAAACAGGGCGACGCAGACGGCAGGCCAGAATGGAGGCCCACGTTGGCAAACTCCTGGCGAACGACGGCCTGGATAAGCGCAATCGTAGCGTCGGCCGGCCGAGGGGTGAAGGTGACGGGAGTCATAGCTTCCATTTCTCTGCGTACAATTATAGTTAAATTGGCAGGATGGGACGGTTGTCGCAGTGTTGGCACATCCTCGCAGGAGGATGTCGCGGCCGTGTTCGGAAGGCGATCGAAACGAGAAGCTAGTCAGTTATAGGAGGTTTTATGGCGCATAAGCAACTATGGCTATAATGCGCCAAACACAAGGTTAGATGATGTTATGTCAAGTGTATAGAGGTTACATTATATTAAATTTAAAACATTGACTTTCTTTAGAAACTTAGAAACAAGTGAAAACTCGACAAGTGTTTGCTCGCCTAAAAGCAATGGGGGATGAAATAGAATGTGTTCATTGTGAAATACCGTAAATTTTTTTTTCGATGTTCTTCGAGATGCGAACAAAAAATTAAAATGTGATTTACTGTGAGATCCTCACCACACATTTCACACACAGGTTTGTCTTTTTTTGTTAATAAGAAGTTCTGGGTGATGTGTGTGTGCCCTATGCATAAACGACATAAAATTACTTCGATAAAACGCTCTTTGTGGCGGCATGATTTCCATTCTTTTAAAATGGGCTTTATGGTATGCAGCTTGTTTCCTTCATTTTCCCAAGAAGCTTGGCACTTGGCTCTTAGTTTGCTATGTACTAACTTCATGTAATCCCTATAAGGCAAATTCACATGTTTTATTTCCATTGTTCTGGTATGGGCAGCACACAAGTCGGCTCTCTCATTGTCCCTAATGCCAACGTGACTGGGAACCCAGCAGAATTTTATAACATGTTTTTGTGTTGTGACCTTTACTATATTGTGTATGATGCTTCCAATAAGTGGCTCCGTGGCATTTTTGGAGTTGCTGTAAGGACGCTCAGTGAATCAGTATAAATGATGCTGTTTTTGATGTTTTCATTTGTTACTTTCTGTACCGCAACACTAATAGAATAACACTCCGCGATGAAAACTGTAGCACATGAGGGAAGTCGTACTGCATTTTCATTTTTTCCGTGTATTACTGCGCTTCCTACATGAGCATGAGTTTTTGACCCGTCAGTATAAAATGCAGTGTAATTTCTGTATTTTTCTTGTAGTGCTAGATATTCTTGTATTATATGGCCATGTGGTGTACAGGTTTTCCTGAGGCGTGTTAGTGTGACGTCGCGTACTGTGGGGAGAGTGTACCACGGTGGTAGCGCTTCGTGTCTTGGGGCAACGTTTTTATATACATTTAGTATGTTCAGAGCTTGGCATGTTTCTTCGAAGCGCAAGAGCAACGGCTTAGCTGCGTGAGGCATGTTGTTGAAGAGTATTCGGGATGGGCGAAACGAGAAGCAATACGGCGGTGTTTTGCCTGCTCGAATTGCCGGCATAGCTGGAGGACGGAGTCGACCGTTGCACAATCTTTACACAAAAGAAGGTTGAATGCATTATCAGCAATCCCCTTCAGGATGTGGCCCACCGCTGTCTACTTTTCGGCACAGAGCAAGGACGTCCTGGATGTACGAGAGGTGTGACTCCATAGACGGCTGTGCTCGAGAAGCAAGGTCTTTTTTAGCGCCCAGCTTGCGTCCAATTGGTTTGCCAAATAATTCCCTGAGCTTTTCTTTGCAGTTGTCCCAAGAGGTGAGGTCTTCCTCATGCGTCTCCAACCAGACGCGCGCCGTGCCCGCCAGGGAGAAAATAACTTTAGCAAGCATGAGCGTCGCGTCCCAGCGGTTGTGTTCACTGACACGCTCATAAATGGCGAGCCAGTCCTCGACATCGACGTCATCGGTGCCACAAAAGGTGCCCGGGTCGCGAGGCTGCGCCACGACGACGGTCGGCGCTGGTGGTGATGCTGCGGCCGGAGGTGGATTGGAGGGCATAGTGATGGCTCGAATCT
Source organism: Amblyomma mixtum (assembly GCF_055824585.1). NCBI lineage: Eukaryota > Metazoa > Arthropoda > Arachnida > Ixodida > Ixodidae > Amblyomma > Amblyomma mixtum. Next base: position 135,182,051 of record NC_143018.1, on the reverse strand, counting down.
GACGATCGCTGCGGAGGTCCAGGGCAGGGTCCCGGTGCGATACCCAGCACGACCTCCACCAAATATTACGGGGGTGTTAGCCCAGCAGCAGACGGGACAGGCCACAGTCAGAAGGCACACCGAGCTAAATCACTCCAGCACAAACTGTCATGTCCTCGTCGTCGTCCACTGCCGAGCGTTCAAAACAACGTCGTCTTCGCCTAGCAATTACGCACCGTAAAAATATCAAACCATGCATTTTTCGACGAGATTCTTTCGGGCCCATCACCGTTGCGCCACCGCGAGCACTGCAACCTTTGCGCCACTGCGAAACACACGCACGCACACAGACAAACACACCCACGCGCACACACTCACACCGCCAGCTTCTCTTGTAATGGTACTAGCAATGCTTTCGCATTGAAAGTGCGTTCCACTCCTACTCAATCAACCCTAAAAATGGTGCCAAGGCGGCATCGGGCGGCAGTCCTATCATAGAATAAGAAGAACGGTAAACTGGGCTAGTTGGTAGGAATTCATGCTGAAAACTGCGCAAAAAACGAAGACACAGAACGAGAAGGCACGACATGGGCGCAGTTCATATCATAGAAATTTGGTGGGAGTGTTAGTCTCTTTTTTAATATTCAGTTCTTGGCCAGGAACATTTCTCCTGAAAAGTTCTAATTCTTGTGCTTACAAGTGCCGTGAAGTGCGTAATAAACATGAAAAACATTTTGTTACGAGAGCTACACTACGCTACCCAGTCGGAAATTTCGCTGTGAGCCTGGGAGGCCGATATTGCGCATGCGCTAAAGCAGAGAGGAGCAGCAGGTGCGCGGCGTATGACGTCAGAGTTCGCCACCGCCCCCGCTGCCGCGCCAGGAGCCGTGCCGGCCCGCCGCACGTGAATGCGCGGCGGAGACGGCTGAGCAAAGACACGAACGTCTTTCCTAGCGGAGACGCCAAGGTAGCTCTCGCTACGTGTATCCTTGAATAGCTGATTTAAGCCACTACTATTTTTTTTCTCTGTTTGACTTGCGCAGAGAATGCAGTTTGTGGAAAAACAAAGAAATAAACAGGTGCCGTAACGGAGGGCTTCCAAATATTTTGGACCATGTGGATATTTTTAACGTACACTAATACCGTACCGCCGAAAAGAGATTTTCCGCCTCGCCTCCAAGCAACCGCACCCGCTAAGGCCGGGATTAAACCCGTCCCCTCGGGCTCACCACCCAAGCATCGTATTCACTGTGCCCTTTTGGGGGGCGTAGGGATTCTAGTGCCACCACCAATGTGGCACGACAGGTATTGTGACACTATGAAAAATCCGGCACCGCAATGACCAACGTCTGTTCAAAGTAATTCTTCATCAAAATTCTGAGCAATAAGGCCCATCCCGTTGCTGGCGAAATGATGCACGCCTGCTTCGTAGTGCTTTACCAAACGTATGATCCCAAGCAATGTCACGCACGCATAACGAATTACCCTCAACCTTCTTTTTTAAACTGCAGCTTTCAACCCCCCCCCCCCCCCCCAAAAAAAAAAGGCGCTCGGCTACTGATCCGGAGTACCCGGGTTCTAATCGAACTGCGGCAGCCACGTTCCGATGGAGGCGATACCCGTGTGCTGTGCGATGTCAGTGGACGTTAAGAGGGAGTTTTAGAATAGGGGGCCCCAAGTCTTTGAGGATCCAAGGAAATAGCGGGCCCCAGCGTTACGTATGAGTTTGCCGGTGAGTTTTAGAATATTGGTCTCCTCTACGCAGTGGAGCCAGGCTTGTGCTTATCGATTGCAGCGCCACTACGGCAAAACAAAAAGATACTCTTAAAAAGATTTTAAAATATGCGTTCAGTTCTTCGTCAGATACTTATTATTGCAGACACACGATTTAAGAGTAAAAATTATGTGTATTTTTACTGCGGCGGGTAACCCCATTGGAACGTCCCATCAAGTCATCTCTACGGCTACCAAAGAATGCGTGCTCTCTAAGCCTAGCAGCTTAGTAAACACAGAAGCAATCTGAAAATATGGCGCATTTCATCGCTAAAATTTTGTGGTGCTGGCTCCTTCAGACAACCCGCATCATTTGCGTGAAATTAGTCCGCAGAGTAGCGGTGACAACAAATCGGTGGTGAGGCGAGATTCCCCACTTCGACGGGCCCCGCCATGTTTCCTGAACTTAGAGCGGCGCTGGGGCGCACGACTGTTTGAACCTCGCGCGCTTTCTGACATAAAACGCTCAACCTAGCAGCACTGTAAACACAGAAGCAATCTGAAAATGTGGGGTTTTTTATCGCTAAAATTTTGTGGTTGAGGCAGGTTCAGACGAAGCGAAAGCTTCGTGCTCATTTAGTTTGCCGTAAACGTGGGGCACAGCGTAGCGACGACGACGAATCGGTGGTGTAGCGAGAGGCCCCGCTTCGACGGGCTCCGCCATGCTGCCTGAACGTAGAGCAGCGTTGTGGCGCACGCTATTTCGCCAAAATAGCATTCGCCGCTATCTTTATCCCAAGACGCAGGGCGGGCATTGCGTGCTGCGCAGGCGCACTTCGACGCCCCAAAATTCTTGGGGCCCTCAAAGCTTGGGGTCCTCTATTGTAAAACTCCATAATGACACCCAGGTGTTTGAAATGAACAAGAAAGCTTCACTGCGTGCCCTCGTGCTTTGATCGCCGGGTGCCTAGTCTTCACCTTCAAATGACCTTGCGCTTCAAAAGTAAAGGAAGTCGCATAAATTTTCCCCTGGGACAGTGGACACAGCCGCCTTTCAAGCTACGAAAGCAACGGAGCGGGAGTTTGGAAAGGAAAGCAAAAGCGCATAACTGCCTTCTTAGTACAGTGGACATCTCAGTAGTGCGCTCCATGGGTTGGCATTGACAACGCTGTGTCAGAAACGCGGCACTGAAGCCATATTGCGTCGGCGTTCATTGTGCTCATTGGCGTTGGCGTTGACAAAGTTTTACACTCCGATGATTTTAACCCTTTGTATCCCAGGTTGCCACAAACATGGCAGTTTCGATTTATTTTTTTTAAGAAACAAAATATGCTCTAAGAATCCCGTCTTCCCAGCTGCCACAAACGTGGAAGCTGGTGCTTGCACTTTTTTGTCAGTAGATGGCGCCACATGTACCGCGGAACAGTTTTTTGAACGTCGAAAACTTGGATTCCACGTGCAGCCGGCCTAGGCGATCAGTAAGCTTTGTTTTTGTTTTTTGGTGACCTCAACACCGGCGCTTCATTGCTGAAAAGATTTAGAGATGTTTTGCAAGACCCTAGCGAATATACGTACTCAGTTTCATGTTTCTACGACTACTCCTTGGAGAGCATATAACCTCGTTCAACTTACATACACATTTGTGGCAGCCAGGACTCTGGCGTGCGTACTCACAGAGAAATGCATGAAAGAGTATGACTTCATTGAGAGCTTATGTCTGAGTATTTGCGGCACCTAATTTCTTTCTATCGATTGAACCTTCTTACGTGTTGTCTAGCAGCGACTTTTGTTACCGTCTTAATTTTCAAGAACGTTTTTTTATATGCAGGCAGTGCCTGACTGAGGAAGAAATTCTTTTACAATACCCTACCGGGAGCGAGGATGAAAACTTGGACGGTTCAGATTGCGATGAAGAATACAAGAACAAGGCACAATATCAGCGAAAGCTCTACAGAGAGTGACGAAGAAGTAGTTGACGTCAACACAAAAAAGAAGCAAACAAATATTTGGCACTGGTTGAAAAAGAACATCAATATAAATCGGGGCGAGCAACAAAGTGTTTTGCAGCCAACATATGGTTTAGAAAGAGAGAAGAGCTCATTGAGCATGTTCCTGAAACTCGTCGACTCTGACCTAATAGAGTTCCTCACTTTCGAGACTAACAAATTCAGAACACAAGAAATTCGCACCCGAATCCATCCAGTGTCAGTCCTCGAGATGCGCAAGTTTATTGGCATTGTCCTTTACATGTCTGTTCCTAACCTTTATTTTAGAAGGATATACTGGTCAGCGAACACTCGTCAAGTGGATGTCAGCGTTTGCATGACAAGAAGCAGGTTTGACGAAACTAAGGTACGACATGCGCTTATGAGCCTAAAGAACACATTTCTCAAGCTGCCACACTTGAAACCTGCGTTGCTGTAGAATCAACCCCAACAAGGGCAGACATTCTCTGAAGGTTTATATGAAGAGTAAGCGTAAGAAATGGGGCTACAAAGCAATGCACCAACTTTCCCAACTAGAAGTTCTTCTAAGCTACAAAGCTGCTCTCAGAAATTTCATGCCGCCTAAATTTTCGGGGAATTTTTATCCCCCAATCCTAGCTGCAACGTTTGTGGCACAATAAAATTTTCTACAAAATGTAAAGGGATCATCCTAACTTTTTTCACTGATCTTCCTATGAACCACATCTGTTGAAAAATATCAATTTCAGCAATGTTCACCTCGTGAGACACCTGTGGGATATAAAGGGTTAAGGAAAGGAAGAGCTCAAGTTTGCTATACAGGCTTCAAGGCCGGACATAGGGCGGACCTAAGCCCGACACCTGACGTCGTCACCTGTTCTAAATGCACCTAGCCAGTGATCGAGGACGGACTCTCCTGCGAGCCCAGGTGTAGAGATATCTGTGGCATTCGGCCGCAGCCTTCGGACTGCGGCCGTGTATCTGTTTTTTCAGCCAGCGTCCATCCCGGCGGACGCGGTTGTTGCGACGCGCGTCTTTACTCTCTCTTTCACTGTGTCCTGTTATCTTTCAACTCTCTTCTATCTGCACGTGGCAGCGGTGGTGGCTCGGCTTGAGCCAGTTCGCAGGCCCGTGCACTTTCCTTTTCCTTCTTCTCTCAGTCGCAACCAACCAACCAACCCAGGCGTGCGCTATGAACGGAAGCGGATCTTACAGGGTCAAAGGAGCTCAAGGAACGCCTCAGGAAACCGAGACCACGGACGAGAAAAAAAGAGGAACCAGGCGGCGGAGACAAGGAGGACGGTGGCAGTGGCGGACGCGGCCGGGCCAGTAAACTCTGGTTCAGCGAGGACTCCATTTCGAGATCCGAGTTCAGATCGGCATCAAGATAGGGATCAAAGTCGAGATCGGCGTTCCGGACCCGGGAGGCTCCAGAGACCAAAAAGAAGCAGCAGCAGAAGAAGACCACACCAAGAAAGGGGGAAGAAACCAGGGTGAGCTGGAAAGAACATTTTTTCCCTACCTCTCCCACTGCTCCAAAAAAACATGAACACACCGACAACAGTTATAAATAACAACGCTAATGGGCAACCTAACGAGGAAGTTCAAGAGTTAGACAAATAATTCAGATGCTGAGAGCAGAAAATGCCGAGCTGAGACAAACTAAACGTCTCATAGACGAACTAAAGGCCCAAAGAACAAGGCAGAACAACACTAACCGGCAAACAGACGAAGATCAGGCGACAACTATAGGGCGGCAGGAATTTACAGCTGCCATGGTGGCTGTTAACAATGCATTGGCAAATCTTAGCAACCTCACACAGGCATGAAATCCAGAGAAAAACCTTATAACAGGCCATCTTAGCATGGCGAGCAACCGTAAACGCTCGGTCAAGTTGAAAACCTTCAAAATATGGGAGTGGAACTGCCGTGGGATCCGCCGAAAGCAGGGTCTTCTTAAACAACACATCACCAATTGCACCTCTCCGCCAGACATCATCGCCCTACAGGAAACCGGCTGCTCACTCACTCTCGCGGGGTACTCCGTCTACGAGGGGAAGGGAAAAGCAAGATCGCCAGCTGGTTGCGAAAGCAGCAACCGCAATTAGACACGGCATCGACGGAACAGACATTGACCACGTCCTTATAGAAATCATTACAAAAAGAGGAGTGAAGAACGCACCTTCCTACTTAACGTGTACAGTACGCCAAGCAAGAGGAAATTCAATTTCAGCTACCTGCTAGGCAAGGCAGAAGAAGCTGCAGGCAAGACGTCTCGTCACTCTGGGGGACTTTCATGCCTGGCACAAAAGCTGGGGCTACGTTCGGGAAACCCAGAAAGGCAGGGATCTAGCCAGAGAAGCTTATCGTAGAAGGCTCACCCTCATCACTGAGCACATCCAACCCATGCGAGTGGGGAACAGCATCAACCGAAATTCGTGTCCTGACTTGTCCTTCATCAGAGGGGTAAGGCACGCAAGATTGGAAAAACGACGGCGAAACTCTAGGCAGTCACCACTGAATCTTGCGCATCCATATAGAAACCCTCCCGATCAGGAAACAAGGCCAGTCTAGACTGACAAACTAGAAAGCCTATAGGAAATCCAGGGTACAGTCTGAAGAAGCTTAGATCACCGAGATTAAAGGCAGGGTCGCAAGAATTAAGACAGACTGGCAAAGACTAACCTGAAAGATCACCCTTACTACCAACGCATCCGAGGTGGACAAAGATCTCTTACACCTTTGGGACGCAAGACGGGGCCTATTAAAAGAAGGTGGAAAAGGCATAAGCATAATAGGCGGCTCAAGTGTAACATATATGCGAAGAATATGCGACGGAGCTCTCGAAGCGCGACTGGGACCCAAAATGCAACCAACTGCAGGGGACTCCAGGTTAGGCCAAGACATGGGCCTTGCTAAGGGCTCTCATGGACCCAACCACGACCAAAACCGAAACTCGTTAGACGACCCAAAGGATCGCGCACCATTTCCAAGGCATTGACGAGGAAATGTTACAGAACCTCAAACAGCGTTACATCGGCAATACAACACACGACGACAGCAGCTTGGTATACACGGGCGAAGCGAATCCCGCTCTGGACGAACCCCTTACTATAGAAGTCAGACACGCTGTGATGTCTGCCTCAAAAACCACAACACCAGGGAAGGATGACATCACCAATGCAATGATAAGAAATCTAGATGACAATTCAATCAACAGATTCATGGAATTCGTCAATAAACACTAGGAACCGGGGACCCTCCCGGGCTACTGGCGAAATGCGGAAATAGTAATGATTCCGAAGTCCGGAAAGACTCCAAACCTGGAAAATCTTATACCCATTTCGTTAACATCATTCTTGGGAAAAGTGTACGAGAGAGTTGTGCATCACAGGTTGCAGACCCACCTTGAGGACAACGAACTCATGCCGCACACTATGTTTGGATTCCGAAAATACCTATCAACACAAGACGTTCTCCTGCAGATTAAGGAGGAGGTGCTTACTACCGTTCCAAAATATGGAGAAAACATCTTGCTCGCTCTCTATCTTGAAGCGGCCTTCGACAACGTCAGTCACAGGGCTGTGCTGGAGTTGCTCAGCAAACTGGGTTGCGATCAGAGAATATTCAACTATGTGAAAGCTTTCCTGACTAACAGAACCGCTACCATTGGAATAGGAGGCATCAGGACTGACAGCTTCAACACCCCCAAAAAAGGAACACCGCAAGGCTCTGTGCTATCCCCTATGCTTCTTAACGTTGTAATGATTGGCTTAGCAAGCACTCTCGAAGAAATTGAAGTAATCAGGCAGGCCGTCTACGCAGATGATATCACAATCTGGGTGACAAGGGGATCCATAAGAGAAAAACAAGAGCTTCAGCAAGCAGCAGACATGGTCAACGCATACACCTGACACTGCGGACTTGCATGCTCCCCTGAAAAATCCGAGGTGCTCAGAGTCTACAGGCAAGGGTATGATCAGCAAAACTCCATAGATATCTACATAGGGGAAACGAAGGTTCCGGAAGTATCGAAAGAACCCCAGGTGGTCGAAATTTCCGGAGCTCTTCACTAAGGCGTTACTCATAGCCTGAGTTGCTTTGAGACGATAAACCCCAAGAACCAATCCAAGCCAAACAGAAAGTTAGAATCCTTGGCATGTGGATCCAAAACAACCGTCGTATTGATCACATGGTCAGACAGCTAGCAAATACCACAGTACATATCACCAGGATGATTGCAAAAATTTCGAACAGAAGAGGTGTGAAGGAGGAAGACACAGATAGGCTAGTACAGGCCCTCGTGGTCAGTAGGATCTTATACGGCGTCCCCTACCAAACAGCGCTCGAGCAAGAAAAGGAGCAGTCAGAGGCAATTCTTAGAAAAGCATACAAATGGGCTCTGGGACTGCCGGTCAACACTTCGGCGCAGAAATTCCTTAAACTGTGCAGAAACAATACAGTACAACAACATATCGAGGCCCACCTTCTCGCGCAGAAAACAAGAATGATGCTGTCCGAAACCAGCAGAAACAAGCTGCGGTTGCTGCGCATGAGGGACGCTTTGAAAGAAATCAGTAGCACGGCGAGCGTACCAAATGAAATCAGGAGGATCCTTGAGATCAGTCCGATTCCGAAAAACATGCATCCAGATATACATAAGGAGAGAAGAAAGGCAAGATCCGAATTCCACGAAAGAAGCTTCGCCGGGGCAAAAGACGTATTATACGTTGACGCAACCACATACAGACACCGATGCGGCTCAGTAGCCAGCGTGGTGGATCACCAGCTCAGGGAAATCAACTACGCTTCGATAAAAACCAACAACATCCTCGAGGCTGAGGAAGCAGCAGCTGCACTTGCCATCACCCAGCAGGGTGACGAGCCCCATGCACACATCATTACAGACTCGCAAGAGGCGTGCAGAAGGTACAGCAGTGGACGCATATCCACTGCAGCCATTCACAGATTCAAGGCGAGGACAATCACCTTTACGAGATGCTTCATCACGTGGACACCAGGCCATGAGGCTGTGAAACCAACGTGCGGACGCCAACGCCCGAGCATATGCCAACCGGGAGGCGCACACCGAAGTGGAACTGGACGCAGTCACTAGACGGTATGGCGCCATCTTAGAACACCAACTAGCCTTCAGGAGGACCTACCCCACTCCCCACAAAGACCTTAGTAGAGAGCAGTCGGTTGCCTGGAGACAACTGCCGACTAATACATACCCCCATCTGAGTTTACTAAGCACAATCTATCCTTCCACATAAGGCAACAAATGCCCACTATGCGGTCAGCACCCAACGACTTACCACGTTACATGGGCCTGTCGGAAAATGCAGGCAGCGCCGATAAACAACACACCAACACCGGAGCAGTGGGAGGCTGCGCTGTCCAGCTCGAAGCCTGAAGAGCAGCTCAAGCTGATCGACAGGGCACGCAAGACTGCAAAGGCCACTGGGGCCCTGGTCTGAGGGCTCCACCTACCCTGAGAGAACCCTTGTAACAATAAACTTTTATTGCGAAAGCAATATTACTCGCACTTTCAAGCCTTCGCGTGACCCGGCCGTAGTTACGTTTGACATTTAGCGGAGTGAATATGGGCGACCAACTCGCTCATTCAGGTAGCCCGGCTGCAGTTACGCCGCGCCGCGCACGTGTGGCGCACCGCGCACCTGTGGCGCTACTGCCACTGTGACGGCATACCAGCTGTAGATTATGGGCGACCAATTCGCTCCTTCAAAGAGCCCGGCTGCAGTTACGGTGTGTGTTTGCCGCGCTGCGCACCTGTGGCGCTACTGCCGCTGTGACGTGATACCAGCTGTAGATTAGGTTTTCTTTCTCTCAGTCGCTACAACATCAGAAACAAAATATAGAAAAAAATACCGAAGACTTTTTGAGTCGTCGCGCAGCGGCGGCCGGTAGACACGCGTGACCTGTAGACGTGGCGCACTGCGTTCCTTCAGCTGAAAGCGCTGCGCTTTTGCTTTCGCAACCTACCGGGCTTAACCTAAGCTAATCCACCGCCAATTTTTTCCTTCATTCATACATTCAAGTGCGCATAACTGACTCCCTGGATGAGAGGACGCCTTAACAGCGCTTATAGGTACTTGGGGTGGTGGCAGATGTGGGCTGCTTGCATTAGCGCTGAAAACGTTGAGGCAGACACGCGGCACTGCTGCAATAGGCCGCAGCGCTCATTGGGCGAGCCAACTCTCGTGATTAACCAATAACTGCCATCTGCCAGGGTGGCTGGGTGGGTGGGTGCGCTGCCTATGCAGTGGCCGGAAAGAACTCAACGAGAGATCCCAAGCCGCCTTAGGAGAGCCAAGCTCTCTAGCCAGGTTTAGAAGTAGTTGAACTGCAGCTAATTTTTTATTCCGGAGCCCTCCACTTTGGGCATTTCTTCGGACGAAGTCAACGCACGAGACTTCTGGCAGACTGCTGTTGTAACTTTATTGCAACATGCAGAATGTAAGCCGACGGCTTTCACGACCTTACTTTAAACAAGTATTTGGAAGAGAGCGCTGCCTGTAGACACTAATTTCGGCTCCAGTGGTCATGGAGCTTTTGCATCAAGTTACGCTCTCATACAAAAGATCGAGTGCTCAGCGGCCGAGCCAGCTGTAGTGTACAGTTCCTGAGTGCGAAAGCATCATACGGCTCATCGGGAACGAAACGCCAGGTCAGCGTTCACCAGCAGCAGTGGTCACGAAACTGCCAGATGACGTCACCGTGGTATAAACAGAAAAATATTTCTTTCTTCTGAAGGTGCAAAGGATTGAACCTAGGAATTTTAGATTGCGAGTGAGCACACAACCCATAGGCCAGAAAACCACGTTCTTGGCGAACAAAGGCGCACGTGGAATATCAGTTTCCTGACAACTATGCCAACGTATGGGTGTCCAATTGAAAAAGAATCGAAAATAATAAACATATATCAAAATAAAAGTAACTGTACAAAAGACCACGCTTTAAAATTATAAGCTCGTAAGTAGTCTTAGGTGTCCTCTGTAGTTGTTGCTCCATGACTGCTGCAGTATACAAACTTCTACACTTGGGATAAAAATCGAAGCACAGATGCAGTGTCCAGTTCTAAAATATCACTTATCAGCAAGACAGGGCAGCAAAGCGCAGAGAGAAATAAAAAATGAAAGGTGCGAAAATCTTGCATCTATCTCCCTCCATTAGGAACAGAGTAGTAGAGTACGGATGTCCATCAGAAACCATGAACAATACGTCTCACTTCACGACTCATCGAGGATGGTTGTTCATCTGCTAATGTGCACAGGAGCGGACTCCGGTGGCAAGGGTATTCCTGACATTGGCGCGTCGATCTGAAGACTTCACTGCTCGTGACCAGACGCGTGCTCTCTTAGGTCCTCTTTATTTCAACTCGTTAATGGGCACAGCGTACTGCAATTGCCCTGTGCGGTAGCGTGCGTCAGCATCTGGCGCCTTAAGGTCCCTCGCACAGAGGCTGAAATAGCGCATATGTCACACTTGAAGCATCTTTCCCCGAATGAATTCGATGTGCTGAATTAAGTTTGAACGGACTACACTTGTAAAGGGGCACACATCGCAAACGAAGGGTCTTTCCCTAGAGTGTGTACGCTTGTGTCGAGCTAAACATCTAGAGACTGCAGTTGTAAAGGGGCACATATTGCACTTGAAGTGTCTTTCCCCTGTGCGCGTATGCTTGTGCCGAATTAAGGTTGAAAAATCAGGAGTTGCAAGAGTTTCCAAATTGAAATCTGCGGGTTTCTTGTCGGCGTGTTTACTATCATGTGGAGTGGCATTTGTAGACTCTGCAGGTGTAGAAGGGCACATGGGGAGAGTCGAGGGGCTTTCGCCAGTGTACGTACTTAGTTTTGGAGTGACTTTTCCGGAGTCTGCAGCTGGAAAAGGACAGGTGTCGCAATTTATGAGGCTTTCGCCAGTGGGTGTACTAGACGGTGGAGTGACATTTCCGGAATCTGCTCTCGTAAAAGGACGCGTGCTGCGATTGAAGGTGCTTTCGCCAGTGTATGCACGCTTGTGCCGAGTTAGCGCTGCAGAGTCTTCAGTTGTAAATGGGCACATGACACACTCATACAGTCGTCCTCCTGTGGGGCACCTCATATCTCCCTTAACATCGCACTTAGAAAACACCGCAGGGTCCTCAGAGCATTTCAATGGATTTCCTCCTGTCTCAAGGTTCATATATCTCGTTACATCGGCAAAGTTCGGTGAAACGTACTCGCAGGAGGGGCAGCTGAAAACAACTCCTTTCAATGAAGGTGGCTGCCGCCCGAACGAATTCGGTTCGATGAGCGAATACGGCGCTAAGGGTTCCTTGCTGGTAGTGTTCACCACGCTTCCACGATGGTCCTCGGTCATGAGCCCAGAACATAACCTCCATCGTGGTAGTTTGGAAATACACCGCTTCCACGAGCAAAATTAATAGAATGTGTGGTGTTAGGGAAAATCAGCTGTTATTTTTTGTCGCGCTTACTCTGAACGCAATATTTTCTTGCGATGGTTCAAGCATGCCAGACTGTTCGTTGCATCCAAAAAAAATTAGATGCAAAGATTGGTGCTAAAATAACACACAGGATGTGGCCATTTTTATTAAACGCACCGCGTCAAACACATCTCGAACAATAAGGAGTGCATTCATGCAAGCTTTCAAAATAGTGCCCGTAGTGTGTCTACCGTCGCATGTTGGCGTACGTGGTTTCTTGCGGCGTGTTAAGGCAGCTCGCATATTACAGCCAATGTAGGCAACGTTATCCAATACCTTGCGCTGAAATAAACCACAATATTTGATGGAGTTTGACGTTGACGTCTTTTGGTAACGCTCTAGTCCTTAAAGATTGATTCGATCAGTTGTCCATGTGTTCTGCAGAACATTGTGTGTGTTCTAGGGTGCATTGATGCGCTGAACTTGAAGCTATTTTCCTCTTGCATGTCAACCTTAACCAGAAGAAAACAGCTCGCATTTAGGATGAGAATTTTTTTCAGGAGAGAATTCACAAATACAAGAGGCACTTAGCGATACCCATCTGCTCATCAAACAACTGAGATCAAGCCTGAAGGCTTGTTCTACAAGAAATTTCTGGAGGTCATAATCCAGACCTACAAAAATACACAACTCGTCAGCATTCGTAGAAGACAGGAAAAATCTGAGCACATCTTAGTAACGATTAGATCAAAACTCGCTTTAAGTCATTACGAAGAATGGAAAGATTAAGAAGGAAAGAACTGAACATCGAAAGAACGGATGAATCATCTAGCGTGTCATCATGCATGTGAGCTATCAATATATCGATAGTGGCCGCCAAAAAACGTGAGAATTAAAACTTAGGCTCTCGGTAAATGTCGCTGAGTTGCTTGGGAAAGTACGAACCCAAACATAACTGATTCAAAACTGGAAACAAGCTCTCATGTTGTGTGAGATACAAGGGTATTAGTTTTGTGAACAATATACAAAAGCACGACACTCGTACAAAAGCTGCGGTGAGTTCTACTTAGCTGTGTGAACAAGTTTGAAGTTGTTATATAGTGATTTCATTTTTAGCCATCTTCGCCTGAACTTGGGTTATAGTAAGTTGATATGTGAGGTTATGACTGGACGAACTTTACATTGAAGCTGCATGTCGTGCGCTTCCTTTGTGTCTGTGGCGGGGCAAAAGGGGTTGGGGGTCGGGGACAGCAAGTTCGCGCAGAAGCATTCCCTTACAACTTTGCAGGTGTTGCAGGGAAGCCGGGTATATGAATATGCTTCAAATTTGCTTTTAACCCGTGTAAATAATAAAGGCGCTCGTGACAGGCTGTCTTGGCGCAGAAGCTATCTCGAACCCTGGCTCCGTGTGGTAGCGCGTTGAACTTCGGGCTGAGAAAACACTGCAGATTCGAAGTTTGGGAAAACGAAAACAATCGGGTATGATGACACAATTACGAAACTTATTTATATACTGATTATCGAAGAGCAAATAAGGAAGAATTAAAAATTCACTGCGTCGAGTGACTGGATGAGCCTTTTCGACAGGGCCCAAAGCGTCCTTTCACACTCAGCACCGACCTTACGAAACGTCTGCTAAGGTTCCGCCCCTCTAAGAGGCGGTGGTCAATCCTGCATGATGCACGTTTCCCCAATATCCGCACCAAAGAAAGTTGCACAGCATCGTAGCAGAAGAAGTCACTCGTTGCAGACTCAACCCGTGGGAACGGAAGAGGAGAAACTGCAAGTCCGCTCCTAATTTCTGTAGTTCAGGAACAGTGCTGCAAGCGACTCCGTGTCCCCGAAAACACAGGTGGTCCTTGCGACGCCGTGGCCCACAACTGCAGCGAGCTCTCTACGATGGGAACAGATCTTGAGGGAAACGGGTAATTGATGGCTCCGTCCCTTCGTTTCCTCCAAAAACTGATACGGCCATCAATAATGGCCTGCTACATATCTTTCATTACCCTATTGAAAAAACTCTGCGTGAGTTTGCACGAGAACAGTGATTTTTCTACGATCACGTTCATTTTGCACACGAATGCGCAGAAATTGTGCGTTACCTGTACGCATTCTGTGCGTCCTGTGTGTACATATGCGCGTACTGTGAGCTGATAGACGTTCACGCACACTCTTTGCGTGTAAAAAATCGTGGACTCTCGTGGAGAACTGTCTGTACGTGGACATCTGCGTGCTGAGAGGGGCTTGCCGAAGCTGTGCGTGCTTATGTGCATACTGAGCAAGCTCAGTGAGGCTGCGTGTGGCCATGTGTGCGTTTGCTTGCTTAGTAGCAACTTGTCGAGACTGTAAAGGCCCATTTAGGGTGAAAGCAAACAAAGTTCGAGCATTCAGTTAATGATTACTTCTCAATAATGAGCAATAAGCTCACGTTTTGCTGTTTTATAATTTTCGTCTTGGCGTAAGTACCCATTAATCATTTTCAACTTCAGGAAACAAATAACCAAAAAATTATCTTTTAGTGCAAAATGGTTCCCTTCGATACTGCAGGGACCTGTACATGACAACATGCACACTTAGCAAGAACTTGTCAACATTGCAAGTTCATTGTAAAATAATGTAAAAATCAAGCTGCTAATGACTCTTACAGCATCCTTCAGTTCTTCCTTTAACCAATTCTGAAAGTTACAGATATCTTATAGATGCATGATGAAAGCCATCCAGAGCACTTATGTTGTTGCCCGTCATGCAGACAGCCATATTTCGAAATCAGAAGCAACACAACCATTTGTTGCTTGCACTCGAAAGGAGTCAATCAATGGAATAACTCTGAAAGGGCAACAGTGTTTGTTAGGTGCAACAAACAAGCTTGGGGATATAATCAGGTTCAATCAAACATGACGTGCAGAAAGCGAATTGTGAGCTGTAACAGGAATGTTACGAGGCAATTTCCAAAACCATTTCCAAAGCAATTTCCAAAGTCATTAGCATAAATTTACATACACGTAAAAAGGCCATGTAAACCTACACGAAAAGACAGTTTTGAATTCACAGTTGGTGTCAAAAGTTCAGAAATTAGTGCCCTCTTTCAATTTCAGTGACAAATCACAGATCGATTAATTAATTCCCAGTATGGCTCCAGAACAAATCCAATGAATCTTAAATGTGCGAAGTATATATACCACACATGTTGCCTGATTAGCACCAGCATTGCATGATGCATGACGAAGTATCACACTCTTCATTCTTCTTCAATCTGTTTTGAAATTTGCACTACCACAAAGACCATCTGGATGGACTATGATTCCATCATATTGCTGAGAGCACATTCGGAGACCAAGAGCAACACAACAGTGTGCTGCACATGAGTGGATATAATGCACTGGGACAACTGTGCACAGTAAGGAACGCTTGTAAGGCGTCAGGTATTTGCTTGGGGAATGTAATCAAGTTCAGTCATGTTTCATGTGTAGAAAGGAAGATAAAAGTTGTAGCAGAACTATGAAATCCAACATCCAATACTGAACTTCCCCAGGTGATCTACACACACATAAAAAGCACGAAAGGATAAGCTCAGGGGTACTGTTAAGTTTGATGCCCTTTGAGGTTTGACTTGCGCGTCTGTATGCAACCATCAGATACCATCTTGAAGTTACCAGAATGCCCAAAACAACTTTGTTGAACTGTTCTACTCTAAACTGAAATACTTTTCCTTAAAACATTTTTTTTTGCGACATGGTGTGTAGCTAATTATAAAATAAAGAAAAGAAGCTGATAAAATTTTCTCATCTCAAACGTACTGATAAGTACACAAATCTGAGTGCTTTCAAGAGAGGTGACGCACCCGGTATTCAGCGTCCAGAAGCATACATAATGCTGCAGAATCCTATAGCAAGAACATTTCTTTTAGTTGACAGATGGCTATGTCTGGTTACAAAGTCAATACCATGTAAGGCGCATATCCTAACCTGCAATTACATGAAGCTGCACGTGCTTCATAGGCTGTAACTCCGCCAATAACTGCTACATATTTCCCACCTCTAGCACGAGTGCGGAATCAATATACAGCATGGAAACAGCAGTTTTGTTGCTTTAGCTTCTTTACTATGCTGTTTAGGCAAGAGACGAGTTGAAATATTTGCATGGGCAGTTCTCGATTGAAGTAACGTAAAAAACATCCGCACTCCTTTCTGCTGAAGCGACTGGTGGACCACTTTTGCATGTCGCATCTCGTATGACTTGCTAAGGGTCCAGACTGACACACGCACTTCGTCAAACCTTCACACAAAACACTCTTCGCTTTTGCTATAAGCTCCGGCCACAGGCAGTAAGTGTCCCGTCACCGTTCACATCGCAAAAGAAGGCAGCGCTCGCAGGCGGTCAGTTTGAGCTGACAGCGATAGGCGTTGCAGGCACACCGCCGAATAAGTTTCCAAGGAAGCCACACTGTAGAAGGGCGCCGTCTTGTAATCGAAACACACCACAGAAACAATGGCCACTGTCGCTGCTTATGAGCCAGGCATTTTTGCAACGAAGTTAGCAGTGCAATAGGCTGAAAGGTTCGACTCATCAAACGACGGCACCGCACTGCTGACCTCATTATCGTTGTCGACCAGACATCCATAACACATATGCCCCGACGGATCGCTTAATTGGGAGCTGCTACCACTCTTGGATGAGAGCGCGCCCACCGGCAGCACACACAGGTAATCCTTCTTCTTTTGCGATTCCAGCACAGTAACAGCGGCGCGCAAGACCGCCCAGCAGCAGCACAAGAAAACAAGCGAAGCTCACGGCGGTGATCTCAGAAACCATGCAGCATGTCGGATAGGCTTTGGATTTGACGCGCTAGACCATGCCCACTCACGCACGCACGCACGCACGCACGAATGTACCGACACGCATATTAATGCGTCCATGCGTCACAAATTTCTCAAGTTTTTAATGCTAATATGTGCACAAGAACTTAATTATTTTTGTAACGAAAGTTTCATTTGGTTTTAGTCCTTTGCTATCGCACTGCCCAAAAGCATAGAGCCCGGAAGAGACGACCTGGAGGAAATGCCTGGAGGCGATGCCTTTCTAAACGGGCCGAAGGAAGCCGGAACTGGCCGAAGCGCTAGCCAACGAACGCAGCGTCTGGGGATGGACAGCATGGCGGTCAGCGTTACTACGTTTGTCGTGGTCCTTTGTGGTGCCGAGGGCATGAACCATCGCTGGAATGAGCATTTGTCACTCTTCCGATATGTGATGTGCCGACAGCAGTGAAATTCGCTGGTGCGATGTACGAAAACGTGGTAAGGTGCTGAGTAAACCTGTGTTTATAGCGGGCTCAGCGGGCTCGACGGATAGCGCGTCGTCCTTAGCGCGCCTTCACTGGAAACGCTATGCTGACGGTGGGGCTCATTTCCTCCATGGCGGAGCAGCTGGTGGGAGACCACTACCCGGGTGACATCTCGCATCTTGGGGGTAAGTTAATTTTCTTCGAACCTGTTCATTATTTCAAAGCCTTTGCGCACAACTGGCCACGTCAACACAGCTAGTACAGAGACGCGAAGACGCAGTGCCTATCGCGGCAGCACGCAGCGCTGAAAGGTTGTTTGCTGGCGGCACACGGGCATGAATGCGCGTGTAGTGTCAGTGGTCACACGGTCATGGTCAGTATGCCATGCAAATATGAACAGCTGATCCGATCGCGGGGTGCACGATATCGGCGCCGTACTGCCGCCGTACTGCCATTCATCTCTCGCCGAGAATGGAATATGTGCCCACCAATAGATCTTCGGCCCGGGCTTTACATTCTCGCCGCATGTTACGCTGTAATTGAAGTAACAGCGCTCGAGCAGTTTAACTACGTAGACTGCGATTCAGCTGTATGCGTTAGGATTGAGCTTCCTCCTCTTTCACTTGTATTTCACTTGTACTTTTATAAATTGTGTATTTAAGGTACGAAGCTGCATATGATCCAGCTGCGTTCGTACTTATAGTCGAGCCTTGAATAGCAGAACGGTGAGATAAAAACAAATTTCTCTGAAGTTTTCCGCCTCTATTTTGGCATTCGCTTTTTCATACTTTGGCTCGGAGCTGAAATGGTACAAACAACTGCAAAATGCACACAGGTGCCCTAGCTCCATTGCCCCTAAATCCCGAAGTTGCAGTGAAATTTAAGGGTAATTGAGCCTTTAATAGGTACGAAGAATAAACTTGATTGTTTCATGATTATAACCAATGGCGCAAATAAATCTGACTTTGACTTAAATATGCTGAGGTACCTCTCCAATGCCTTATTTGATGTTAAAGGAAAAAGTGTGGTTTTTCTGCAATTGGCACTATTAATTCATCATACCTGTGAGAATGTGAAATCAGTGCTAATCATGCCAGATTTCAAATTGAGGGACGCATGCAGAATTTGAAGCAAACCAGCCTTTTACTGAAAATATCGTTCTGCTGTGGTCTGTTCTTTTGAATGGTGGCATGTATTGTAGAAACGATGCTGGATATCGATATGCAAGTGATGTCTCGTCTGAGGCTAGCTTGTGAATGACTGCCGTGGTTATGAATTTCTTGTTGCCTGGCCCACTTCGAAATGTGGTTAAACAGTTGTGTTCCATTCTGCGACCGGCTCCTTTTTGTGCCTTGCACTTTGCCTTACATGCTTGATCCTAGTCCATTTTTTGCACTGTGCTGCTGTTAAAGGTGTCTTTTTACCTTGCAGCAATCTCCACATAGCTTTACCAGCAATGCCTCTTCCAAGCCCTCCAGTATGGCTGTGCCAGCCTTTCACTTGGTGCTAGGATGCCCAGGAAGCAAGCGGGCTTTTGAGGTAAGCACTGAAGACATCTTCCGACACAAGTAGCTTTTATTTTCCTAGTCCACTGCTACTTGTGTGACCCCTCGTTATGTTGATTTTCGCAAGTTAGGTTGCCTATTAAGGGCTCTCTTTTGTTTTTCACCTGCTGCTGTGGCCTACTGCATTGGTGTTCGGCTACTGAGCCCAAAGACGCGGGATTGAATTGTGGTGGCTTTGTTTCGACAAGGCGAAATGCATATTTGCTCGTGTGTTATGCAATGTCAGTGCATGTTAAAGAATCTTTGGTGGTCGAAATTTATGCACAGCCCTCCTCTATGAATGGAGCTATTGTTCAACTTTGAGGCATTAAAGGGACACTGATGGCAAGCTGAAGTTGACCTGTGATGATGAAGTTCCGCATCCTAACCACAAAGACGACACTTTTTCTGAAAGTGGAGCTTTATAAGCCAGAGAAAGCAAAACATACAATTTTCATCATCACCGGCTGATTTCGGAAGTAAATTGCGATGCGCTGACTCCGTTTTTTTTTTGGCACAGATTCCAGAGGCTAGGCTGAACTGCCATTCACCTCAGAACGGTTATCATGAAGTCCTTTGTGTAGACTTCATGAGTTCAAATCGAGTGGCGGGAAAATTTTTAAATGTAATTTTTGCGCCAATCATTGTGTTGATGGCCTTTGCGCTGCTGTTAAAACCGGGATAGCAGTATGGTATTCCATAAAACTAGGTTCAGGACTTGCAGGAAGTGGTTTATCACATTCCGCTAGCTTGTGCAAGAAACTACTTCAGGGATATGTGCAGGTGTCTTTAATGTGTTCCTGAGTGAGCACTAACTTGTTAGGGGGAAGGCAGCCTCTAATCTGGCACTACAGTGCCAATGTCGTGAGTGTAAATCATAAGATGACCCATCAGTGTGTACGCCTGATTTCTGTGACACTTCAGTGGTGTATAGAAGTGGTAAACAAATCTGTAAGGTATTTGATGCATATCTCCAAGGCAACGGCTGTATGAGTAGCGAAGCCATTAGTCAATCTTCAACGGAAAGAATTTTCTCTTTTAGATGACGTGCTTGTATATCAGTGACAGTTATTTGTTGTCCTGCCTTTCGCTGGTGTGGGTCATGTGTGGCGCATCTTCATGCGAGCCTTCTTTTCCTTCACAAAAAATTCAATTGATAGTCCAACCTGTTTTCTTCTCTTTTCCTGTGTTGCATCTTTTGGCTGGTTTTAAATCTGTAACTGAGCTCAGACCGTGATAATTACAGCCGGTAAACAGAGCTACTGAATGTGAGCTTGGCATACATGCGTACTGTATGTGTGAAAGTGCAGTTTACAATATTCAGAAATGCTTGATAGCCTTACAAGAATCTAAAATTTTGTTGGAATTCCTATTTGTTCTCTGTTCAAGTGTCGAGAGTTTTTCCGCTTCATCGTGTGATTAGAGCCACTTTGGTACTTAAGCTGAAATCTTTTCTTTAGCCTGCATGTTTCTCACTTTTGGGACAGAAACTTGGAGGCTAATGAAGAGAGTTCAGCTTAAAAGAGTATAGACACCTAATCTTGGTGGCATGTTTTCTTCTCTATAATGGTGCGGAAGACACTACTATGCATGAATCACCATCTGGTATTCGCGTGAGACCGCTAAATAATTTATAATCAACTTTTTCTGCCATCCTGTTTCGGTGAACAATTTGACTATGGCTATGACATCAAAGAGAGGTTATAGGTCATGTGAGGTGTGGGAAAACTGCACTTATAATCGCTGCTTCGTCATTTTAATTCGCTACAGCGCTGACGCCAGCATTCCTTAAGAGCCAGAAGTACCAATTGTATTGCAGTTTTTCATGCCTCACGTGACCAATAACCTCGCTTTGACGTCACAGCCATCATTCAGCTGTTGAAACCGAAACAAATACAGCAGGAGAAAGAAATTTGATTATAAATTATTTAGCGGTCATAGGAGGATGTCATGTGGTAATCCGTGTATAATACTTTATGCCTTATTACAAAGAAAAAAAACACGTGCCAAACGATAAGGACAGCAAAGTGAGCTATGGAAAGAAAAATGATAAGTCTAACATTAAGAGACCAAAAGGGGGCGGAGTGGGTGAGGGAACAAACGCGGGTTAATGACATGCTACTTGAAATTAAGAGGAAGAAACGGGCCTGGGCGGGGCTTGTAATGGGAAGACAACATAACCGCTGGTCCTTAAGGGTAATGGAGTGGATTCCAAGAGAAGTCAAGCGTAGCAGGGGGCGGCAGAAAGTTAGATGGGCGGATGAGATTAAGAAGTTTGCGGGGATATGGTGGCCACACCTAGCAAAGGACAGGGTTAATGTGGAGACATGGGTGAGTCCTTTGCCCTGCAGTGGGCCTAGTCAGGCTGATGATGATGGTATGTGTCGCACCTGCTGCTTCGTGCTATCAGCTGGCCCATGCTTGGCCGACCAGACTAGCCAAATTTGTGATGTGGGTTTTCTATTGCACCTGCATTTGTGTACACAGAGGACTTGAATGGTAGCAGGCGATGCTGTGCATGTGTTCACGCCACAGCACACATGACCCACACTGAAAGCTTCTCTGCCTTTAGTAAGACAGCTGCATCAGTCTGGGGCATAACGTATCCCAGTGCTAGAGTATGAGTAAATTGCTCTGGAATTTTAATCTGGTATCAGGTAGCATAGCACAAAAGAAGGCTAGCGCGGCTGCCTATATTCTCTTGGGCAGCTGTGTTGGATTTTCAGTGCCTGTTAGTGTAATCCGTGAAAGTTCACTGGAACCCATTCGTTTCGATGTAAATTAGGAAGTCCTTAGAGCCCTGTACTTTTTAATGATAATAACAAGGTAATGCAGTAATTCAATTGTGCCTGTTCTCTTTCAACACAGTAAAGTGCTGCTAGGTCGAGATCACAGTTTTGCTTTGTAGGTGTGCTCAGGCTGTCATCATCATCATCATCAGCAGCAGCAGCAGCAGCAGCCTGACTACACCCACTGTAGGGCAAAGGCCTCTCCCATGTCTCTCCAATTAACCCTGTCCTTTGCCACTTGCGGCCACTGTATCCCCACAAACTTCTTAATCTCATCCACCCACCATTTTTTCCTGTGTGTGTCTCTTTTTCGCCATTCTGAAATTCAATCATACAAATGGATTGATGCATGTAGTGTCAGGTGCGTAATGTGATACCACCAGCTCACCCCAAGCTGTGCTCAGATTTGCCTCATTGCTGCAGGAGCAAGAAGGCAGGCTTGAGGCTGAGTGGTGCAAAAACATGATTTTTCAAGAATGTCTCTGTGGAAATTGCAATTAATCATGTGAATTTGCTTTCATTTTAGGAGCTGCACACAAGCTGGGCGCCTTTCCATGCTGATCATGCTGGCCAGGTACGCTTATGGTTACATTCCTAGGTTGTTTTCATAATGGCAGTTGTGGATTTCTGTGTGGTTTTAAAACATAAATTGTATAAGTATTTGGCCTGCCACAAAAGTATAGTGGTGCATTCAAGGCCAGTGTTACAAAGGGATGTTTTGATTGCTGCAAGAACTTGAAGGCCCCTGTGTGGTCACTGTGGAAGGCCCCCTCCCTACTTAGGAATTGCTATTTGCGTTACTCAGTCATTTGGCAGAGGAATAGTGTATAGAGATAAGGGATGGAAGAATGCTTCCAACTAAAGAAAAAAATCCAGCAAGCAGTCATAGAAGCAGAAGTACAAAAATGGCAAGGCTTTCTCTAATTTACATCGAATCTTTTTCACTTAGACTTCTTATTGCATACAACGGCTGATGCTTGGCTTACACACATATTTTCTTTAGGTATGCAGTAGGTCTCACATTCTTGTATGATATGGTCACGGTGCCAAAAAATGATGGTGGTGTTAGAAAACTCGGAATGAAGAGGAATTTTATTGCTGACCTTACGGAGAACTATGGTAGCTGTGCAGTCGTTATAAATATCTTCGAATATTTTCACATAACACTCTTCTACACCCTGATTCCACAATGCCTGCATGGCAGCTGTGGTTCCACCGAGTCAGTTGCTGTCTGGTAGTCAATGAAGGCTATAATTGGGGTTGGTTATATTCTGCCCATTTCTCTATCACCTGATTGATTGCATGAATGTGGTCTCTTGTTGAGTATTCTTTACGAAAGCCTGCCTGATCATTTGGTTGATTGAATTCGAAGGTTGTCCTGACTCTATTAGTGATTACCTTAGTAAATACCTTGTAGGCAATCGATAGTAAGCTGATCGGTCTGTAAATCTTCAAGTCCTTGACATCTTCTTTCTTATGAATTAAAATAATGTTCGCATTCTTCCAAGCTCCTGATACGCTCGTGGTCACAAGGCAAGCGTGTACAGGGTGGCTAGTTTCTCTAGCACAATCTCTCCTCCGTCCTTCAACAAATCTGCTGTTACCTGATCCTCACCAGCTGCTTTGCCCCTTTGCATTGCTCCTGAGGCTTTCTTTACTTCCTCCCTCGTTACTGGCGGGATGTCCCATTGCTATGCTCTACTGCCTCTCTCCGTAACATTCTGATTACATTCACTACTGTAGAGATTTGTGCAGAACTCTTCGGCTACTTTAACTATCTTATCCATATTGCTTATGACATTGCCCTCTTTGTCTTTTAGCGCATACATCTGGTTTTTACCTGTGATTAGTTTTCTCTTCACTGATTTTAGGCTACCTCCATGCTTTAGAGCATGCTAGGCTTTCTCCATGTTAAACTTTCTTATGTTGGCTACCTTGCACTTATAAATAACTTCGATAGATCTCCTAGTTCTATTCTATCTCTGAAGTTAGACGTCCTCATGCTTTGGCGTTTCTTCATCAGATCTTTCGTCTCCTGAGATAGCTTGCAGGTATCCTCTCGAACGATCTGACCACCTACTTCTGCAGCACGCTCCAATGAATTTAAATATGTATTTAAAGATAACAGTTGAGGTGGGAGATTGAGCTTCGAGATTTGCACTTCAACTCGGGAGTTATGCCACTGCTACACAGAATACTTGATCGCCGTAGAGATATTTCATCATCTGGCACCAAGCTGCTGTGGCGCCACTGTCACAGTTGATAATTTTGCTGGGAAGCTGTTGTAGCGCTCACACAGTTTTGAAAAGGTGGTATTCATTGTTTTTGTGCTATTGGCAACAGTGATAATATGCTTGCTACAGTGTTTTGTGGCTAGCCTTCTTTTTTTTTAGTGAAATAAGTTGTACATTTCATGTTGAGTATTCTTTGAGCGATTAAATTGCTTTGATTTTATTCCTTCGTGTATAGTTGCGAGTGCTCCATGTCTGAGTGCAAATTTCTACCACTGAAAAGCCTTCAAAATCTTAATAGATGTCCACACTGTTCTAGGGACTCAGTGGCTATTGGAAATGCCCATTTAGCTGTATTCAAGTGCCACTGAGTTAATAGCCATTTGAAAGCCTTCAAAATGCCTGTGTGACACGGTTATTAGATTTTGTGCAGGTTTGATGCTGAGCAGTCTGCGTGCTTGAGTCGGGTTTTCCAGTGTCTGTATTTCAAACCCTGAAACTTTTCGAAATCATCATTAGTTCATTAATGGAAGAAGTACTTGTGCCCTTTTCTGGAATTTCCAGAAAACAGATTAACTGAATTTTTTTGCATATACTCCTACCTTTTTGCAGGTGCTGCATAGTGAGAACCTGTATCAAGACGCCAACCTGCTGGACTTGGAGAAACTGAAGAAATTGTTTAGCCACTGTGTGGCACCCATCATGAGGGATGTGGCATTAATAAAGCCAGTTAAGGTGACCTTATCTATGTCCTTTTGCAAGCATGCTACACACATGAGAACTATCCCACGAAGCACCGTTTCTGCAAAGCTTGTTATCTCACAACATGCATGCTGAATGAGACAGTGACAGACAGATGAGGAGGCCTTAATGCAGTACATTAGCGTACCGTGTTGAGCAGTGATGTAGGAGCCTTGCAGCCATGCAAGGTATTATCGGCATCATGATGGTAACTCCATTAGACACTGTCTAGTGCTCTGTGAGCCAGACTCGGCTCTTGAACATTCTGGGACTCACCCTTGGCTCTCGGACATTCTGGAAGCCTCACCCGGCTTGCGCATATTACGCGAGGATGTCTCCTGCTGTACGAGCCTTACGCGGCTTGCGCACTTATGTGAGAGATGTCTCGCGTTTGCGAGCTTGCTCAGCTTGCGCAAATTATGTGAAATATGTCTCGCGTTCTGCGACCTCGTTCAATCGTCGCATTTTGCGTGGCAATAAACACGCAAAGATAGGCACGCAGAATTCACGCTCAATATTTTCAATAGGGTACAGTCAGGTGGCTATCGGTCACAGTTAGAAAGTGAGCTACAAGAGTTAGTTAAACAATTTACTGGATAACACGAGTCCAATATTTTTAGACGTACGCCAACACTGATACTACTACACAGCTAAGAGCTTCCCTTTACACAAGAACCCTGCTTTTAAAAATTAATAGCCGGCTTCCTTGAAACGCCTAATATGGCTCCAAGCGCGACATGGTTCGCAAAGAGGAGAAAGAGAGGGGTTAACGGGAAAATTCTCTGCTGGCTGCCGCAGGCTCTAGTGCGGTGACATGAGAATTGAAAAAAAAATCAGAAATAGTTAAATACACTGTATTTTGATGCACAGGATGCCGTAGATCTCTATATTCAATGAACAACTTTATGGAGCTGGGCGCGGAATAGCCTGCGTAAATAAATGCCAGATGGTTTTTTCAAACTTCTCACAGTTTTACTTAAAAAAAATGTGACAAGCAAGTTGGTGCGGTACGTGCAGGTAGATTGTAGAGCGAAACATATATTATGGACTCATAATATAAGCATAAGTAGACAACTAGCCAACGTTAAGTAATCGCCTTTTTTACATTTTAGGAGCAAAAGTCAAAATTCTAAATTAATTTGGTTTAGTGGATCTATTGTCCGAAAGCGACCCAGTCATGAGGGATGCGGTAGCGCGAAGCACCGGATAATTTCGACCACCTGGGGTTTTTTAAAGTGCACTTACGTCGTCTTTTGGCTCCATTTGAATACGACTGTCTTGGCGAGGATTAAACTCTGATCCTTCGGGTCAGCTGCCGAACAACATAACCACTGAGCCACCGCGGCGGCTCGTAGGAAACAATAGAGTCGAGCCTACTTATAGAGAACACATTCCGTGTTCGGTATAAGCGAGCTCACATAGCGGAGTAACTTCCCGGAGTAGCACTGGGCAACTCTGGATGAAGAATAAAACCTGCGAAACCTTGCATTTATCTCCCTGCATTTGTAACCAAGTCTTTAATATTGGCGGTCCGTCAGATTTCACGAACAATACGACTCGCGTGACAGATAACCGCGGACGCTTGTTTATGTGGTGAAGCCCATGGGAATCTATGCCAGTGAGAGGACCGTATTCCTGACATCGACACGTCGATCTGGAGATTTCTCTGCGTGTGACCGGACAGCTGCTCTGTGACGTTATCCTTCTCGGTGGACGTGCGTGCGTCAGCATATGACGCTTTAAAGACGCTCCCACAGACGCTGCATACACGCATATATCACACTTGAAGGGACTTTCCCCAGTGTGAATTCGATTGTGCCGATTTATTTTGAAGACACTGCACTTGTGAATGGGCAGATATCGCACTTGAGCGGTTTTTCGCCTGTGAGCGTACGCTTATGTCGAGTGAGGTTTCTAGAGCTTCCAGCTGCAAAAGGGCACATGTCGTAAAACAAAAGGCTTCTCGCCGGAATGCTTTCGCTTGTGCACAGGTACACTAAAAGAGCGGGCTGTTGTAAAAGGGCACAAGTCGCACTTTAAAGGTTTC
Organism: Amblyomma mixtum; assembly: GCF_055824585.1. Classification (NCBI taxonomy): domain Eukaryota; kingdom Metazoa; phylum Arthropoda; class Arachnida; order Ixodida; family Ixodidae; genus Amblyomma; species Amblyomma mixtum. The sequence goes on along the minus strand of NC_143018.1, from coordinate 135,155,312 downwards.
TCACAAAGGTGCATACTAACGTCTGTTGTGATATTTCTACATTTCTACGCTCTGCAGGTGTAAAAGGACGCGTGTCGCGATTGAAGGTACTTTCGCCAGTGTCCATACTATTATCTGCAGTGATATTTCTCGAGTCTGCTGGTGCAGAAGAAGACGTGTGCCCACTATCGTGTGTAGTGACACATCTAGACTCTGCATGTGCAAAATGAGACATGTGGCGATTAAAGGAGCTTTTGCCAGTGTGCGTACGCTTGTGCCGAGTTAACATTGTAGAGTCTTCTGTTGTAAAAGGGCACATAAGCCACTCATACACTCGTCCTCCTGTGTGGCACCGAACATCACTCTTACCGGCGCACTTCGCTAACACCGCTGGGTACTTTGAGCATTTAAATGGCTCTCCTCCTGTACCAAGGTGCATGTGTCTCGTAACATTGGCAAAGTTCGCTGAAACGCAGGCGCAGGAGGGGCAGCTGAACAAATCTCCTTTCAATGCAGGTGGCTGCCAATGAACTGAATTCTGTTCCAACCGTGAATGCAGGAGCTATGGGTCTCTTTTGGCAGTGTTCATCACCTTTCCACGATGGTCGTTGCCCGCCAACGAGCCCAGAACACAACGTCTGGCATGGTTGTCAGGAAAGCACTGCGGTTCTGCAAATAATGTGAATAGAATGAATAGCATGTGTGGCGTTAGGGAAAATCAGTTTTTTTTTCGACTACTCACTCGGCTATACTTTCTTGCGATGGCCGAAGCATGTGACATTGTTGGCTGCATCGAAGAATAAGTCTCGCAAAAATGGAGGCTAAAATAACACACAAGAGACAAATATTTTCATCAAATGCACCAAGTCACCATCTCAAACAAGTGGATTGAATTATTTTCCCAGTGTCCCTTAGGCAGGGCCGAGTATAAAAGTTGCAAGACCAGCTAGTACAGTGCGCCGGCCCCTACAGTGCGTGGAAGCAAACTGCAGCAGTGCAGAAAAATAAGTGTTCTTATTCAAACCATAAAGAGATTAAAACAAGTCAGTCACCTCTACAGAGTGAGGCAGCAAACCAAAATGCAGAAAAAAATGAACACTTATGTAGGCAAAAACACAGGGAAGAAGAAAGAAGCAGTTCTATTTCAGTTACAGGAGTTCGATCAGTTTCGATGTGATTTGCTCTACATTTCCGCAGTATTCACGTCACCTGCGTTGAGTGTGTTCTTATTGCGTGGAAAAGTCTTTTTAATATTTTGGGTGCGCTCCGGATGACTTCGACCACATGGTGTGTGTGTTTTTTTTAACGTGCACTGACAGTCTTTGCCTCCATTGAAATGCGACCGACTTGTCGAGGATCAAACTCGCGTCTTTGGGGACAGGTGCCGAACACCATAACCACTGAGCCTTTGTGGCGACTCGTAGTGAACAATAGAGTCGAGTCCACTTATAACGAACATGGCTGTAGCGCTCATTGCGTTCGCTTTATCTGATGTTCGTAGTAAGTGTACTTTTCATTTTCAGCCAGAAATGCGAAGTCCGACGAAAGAAACCTTTGTTCCTTAGAAACGTTCATATTGCGCGTAGCCTTCTTCGAAGTAGACCATATAACGACGCTTTCCAAGCTCCGCAGGGCGGGCATACGTATGTTTCCGTCTGAGACTAAGCAATGCGCGGCTTGAAGAACACGATCGGGGTTAAGGCGTTCACGGCAGCCGGTGGCAGCTCGGCATCCTCGTCAGCCGATTCTTGGCAGTCGGGGAGCGCTCGTACTGCGCGTAAAATGGCTTCGTTAGTATATCGCTTTGCAATGACGCCATCATGATCCGCACCTCTCGAAGTGATCCCAGGCGAGGTCATGCCCGGCCACCTGTGCACATGAGTCAAATTACGCGCAAGTTCACCAGCGTCTTCTGTCTTTGGTTTGGTGTGGTTTATGGGGTTTAACGTCTCAAAGCAACTCAGGCTACGAGAAACGCCGTAGTGAAGGGCTCCGGAAATTTCGACCACCTGGGATTCTTTTACGTGCACTGACATCGCACAGTACACGGGCCTCTAGAATTTCTCCTCCAAAGAAATTTCAGCCGCCGCGGCCGGGAACGAACCCGCGTCTTTTGGGTCAACAGCCGAGCACCACAACCGCGGAGCCACCGCGGCGGCTCTTCTGTCTTTCGTTCGCTCGTGAACTGTGCTTCACGGAAGCAATTTTGCTGTGCACTCCACCGTAACGCGCATCCACACGGCCTCGTTCATTTCCACAGCAGGGAACAAAGATATCAGCACCGGAACATCGCCACCTTTAGCGTCCTTTGGTACAAGCATTCATGCTGTATTTAGCGCCGATGCTGGGACATCTAGAGCGAGTAAATAACACCCAATTCGGGTTCCTGAATGTTGCGCTTTTCATTCGGTGGCGAGAAGCGTATTGGCTCTACATTCACAGAAAGCAACACGTGGTGCATCGCACACTTATCGTGAACGAGCAAATGCTCCTATATTTTTCGCCATGTTATGGATGTGAGTTCACTAGCCACTCGACAAGATAATCGCTAATCGTCTTTATGAAACTCATGCATGATTCAGCGCTCCTAGGAATTCGTACAAAATGTGAGGCATTATGCAGGATTTTCACTTCGGATTGAAGCGCACGAAAGAGCGCGCCCGAGAATTTCAGTCGGCTGAACTTGCCGAAAAGAGTGCAGAGCCGCCTGTCGCAGCCGTTCTTGCTCGTTAACGCGAAATTTTCGTGCCTTTCACCAGCTCAGGTGTCGCCTTTCAAGGCATTTGTTCTGGACGACACGATTCGCTAAAAGCCACATCGTTGTCGATATGTCGCCTTTCCTACTGAATTTCTTGGTCCCCACATGCGCTCAGAGGGCGGTTGTCGCGAGGAGTCGGAAGCTCTCCTTAAAATCCGTGCTTACGAGATAAGCGGGGTTTTCGAGTGCGCGGCCTAATTTGCTGCGCCTCTTCGTCCGTTCTTACCTAGTTACTCTGTACCCGTTGTTCGTCGTATCTGAAATGCCGCCCCCGTTCCTCTTATGCACATTTCGACAATAGCGCTATCCCCGTTCGCAAAGAGTGAACGTTCGTTATAATGCAGTAGCTATAGGTGAGCTCGACTTTATTTCTACGGCATAAAGTTTTCTCATTTGGCACGTATACAGTGCGCGTGCGGTAGGCGTGATGGTAGAGAGATGCCTGCTTGGGGCGAAAGTGCCGGCGGGCGCCGTTAGGTGGCGCAGACCGTAGATTTTCCACACTGTCCCATGTACTGCAATATTACGTTCAGGACTCTACTTAAGAGCTTCGCGGCGAAGATAACAAGCGCATTTTGCGGTCATCGAAGAACAGAATAACCGCTGCTCTCAGCCGCGATAAATTTGACAAATGACAAAGGACTTTCAGGTAAGGCGCGAAATGCAATCTCTACAGCCTCACGCGACTCAGAACCAGCAGCCCGCAAATGTCATAATTCGAGATAAATACTGTCGCTTTTCAAAACACAAAGTTAAAAAGCTCCGTACCAAGGTTATGAACCAAACAATATTACAAAACTTCTCGAAATAAATTCCATGCACTAATAATGGCGCGTCTTCATTAGGGTGTCTACTTCGCACCCTGGAATTCCAGCAGCAGCAGCTAAAAATGTACGCAGAGTTGCATCGCTCGAAATGGCTTACCGAGTGACAGCTGACACACGAATTCTATAGATGAAAAAATGAATATTTCAGGAACTTTCTACTTCTATTCCCCCGTCGGACTTCTCGAGAATATTCTGTGCAGAAATTGTGATGAAGTCTCATGACTCGTGCAGGTAGTATGGTGCAGGTACGAAGGCGTGCGGCTTTCCGCTGCAACCGAGCAAAAAAAAACCGAGCGATGTGCAAAAGAACAACTTTACTCATACAAGTTCTCCCCACAGTTGCGTCGTCGGCGTCCCAGTCCCACTAAGTAGTCCAAGGTAAAGTGGAGGCTGCAGACCGAGATAGAATAGCTTGGGTTGCCTGAATGTGGAATGTCTAGACAAGTTGCAAGGGCGAAAAAGTTTCGCCTTTTTACTGCTGCACCCCGCAGGTTTTCTTATGAGGATGCTCACACTCTTCTGATTCTTTGTGCGGCGCCAAGCCAAGGCAAAGCAAAACTAGGCAACACTGCGGGACGCATGCTAGGCGACGCTTCGCTTTGCAATGACACTTCGTTTTGCAATGGTATTCCTTCATAAAGCATAGCGGAAAATCAACGGGATCTCGAGCATATAGACAGAAGCCACCCTAAGTTCGAAGAAACCATTCATTTAATGTATTCTGGAATATATATTGGCACTAAAACATAGCTAAAAAAAAAACACCGCATGGGTGCAATGCGCAAATGAACAGTCTCACTCACACAGGGTCTCCATAAAGCTGGGTCATCGGCGTTCTAGTCCTGCTTGAATGAGAGAAGCCAACAGCCACAGATACCAAGGGGCACAGGGATTTTTAATTTTTTCATTTATTGATTTATTTTGTGGTGTTAATCAATTTATATTACTGAATATGTTATCGCTTAAAGCTAATTGATTAGAAAAGCAGAAGAAAAAACAACCACATGCCGCCGATGGGATCCGAACCCACGACCTTCGAATTACGCGTCCGGTGCTCTACCGCTGAGCTACGGCGACGGCTGTCAAACCTTCTGCTTTCGGGGGTATTTATGTTTACAAATAACCTAACCTTGGGAGTGTTCACCAGCGGCACCCACGTTCTTAAGCGGCGGACGTAGCACGTCCTGAGTGTTCATTGGAACACGGAGACTACACAGCGGGCTAAAACTGCGTGACTATAAGCAGCCAGTGACGGTGCTGGACACCGTCACAAGTGTTAGAAACTTTGCTGTTTCTTTGTTACGCCCTGTACTGCTTGTCTGAACACCACACCCCGCTCTCTCATCCTTGTTTATGTGGCGCCACCACGTGCCAGCCACGAGGAACACGACTGCGTGGTGCATTTTTATTCTTTTTTGTATTGAATACTATTGGTTTCCTATTGGTGGCTGAGGTAGTACTGGGTGCGAGATGTGTAAAAATGCTTGGTCCCTCATAGACAACAACAAATAAGAAAAAAGAGCACATAAGCATACTGTCAAGCTTCAGCGCAAAAAACGAGCTCGTAAAGTGCACAAAAAGAACTCGTATTTCTATGTAAGCGTCGGAAGCACCGCAAACCTACACTCGAAGAACCAAACGAAGTAAAGAAACTGACTGGCTTGATCTGACTGCAGATAAATATACTTCGGGTGATGATAAGTTGACCGCGCTGCAAGGTAAATTATTGAAGCCGGCTATGGTTCATATAATAAATGACAGCTTTTTTGAATTGGTTGTGCACTGAGGCGTTAGTGTTGCTTATGACATGTTTGTGCACAGTCTGTCGCGTTCTGTTGTACTGCATATAAGACTGGATTTCGATTTCTGTATGATATTTAACGATTGTGAACGATATAATGAAGCGATGCATTTTTTGACGATATTCAGGGGTGGGCAAACCGGATTAGCTGAGATGGTCTGATAGCGATACCTGTCTCCTGTAGGCGAAGTAAATAAATAAAAGTGCTTCGCCTCTTCCCCCACCCGTGATGTACATATAATGTACGTTTTCGCGTGTGCGTCTTGCATTACGACTACACCACATAGTGCACAGGAAAATATTCTACAGACAGCTGATATCCTCTCAATTAAAAATGGAAGAAAAAGAGAGATTGGTTGGCTTATTGGGGTTTAACGTCCCAAAGCGACTGAGGCTATGAGAGACGCCGTAGTGAAGGGCTCCGGAAATTTCGACCACCTGGGGTTCTTTAACGTGCACTGACATCGCACAGCACACGGGCCTCTAGAATTTCGCCTTCAAGAAATTCAGCCGCCACGGCCGGGACCGAACCCGCGTTTTCGGGTCAGCAGCCGAGCACCGTAACCACTGAGCCACCGCGGCGGGGTAGAAAAAGAGAGAGAAGACAAACAAAAAACACTATGGGGTCGTTTAACCCATTTTAATTAAGACGGCAGTGCGATGGGGGTATGTTCCGGATTCATTGCGCACGGATGAAAATTGTGGGCCGTCGCTCCTTCGACCCCTTTGTTTTGCTTCCCCTCGATACACCTTCTTCCTCCATATTTCTTATATCCGCCGAAGATATCACCATATGGACCAACCCTGGATCCGACGGAGAGATTGCAGAGCCATTACAACGAGCTATCGACCCAGTACAATCTTCTGTGCATGGGAATGGTGTTGCAATTTCACCGGCTGAATCGGAGCTCTTAGTTATAAGGAACAAACAAGCCTCACAGGCAGAACCCGACCCTCGGAAATCCATCGAGTGGCAGATTTACAACCTACTGATAACCCCGGTAGCCACGATCAGGGTTCTTGGCATGTTGATTCAGAATAATACAACACAGAAGCGATACGCGGCTACGCGTCACGACGCACCAGCAAGGCGCGCTGGTGCAGCGCATTTCCACCCGTCGCAGGGGCATGAGAGAAGCCGACCTGGGCAGCATCACGAAAAGCTTGATGATAACTAGAATCATGTACGCTTCCCTCTACTATCATGTGAATTGCAGGGACGGCGATGCACTTAATGCACTTGGGGGCACGCCACCGCCACGATGCAGGTCACAAGAATGCCCTTTTTGATGCAGGCCTTACTGATATGGATTACCACGTAAACGCCGCCGGGCTGTCAAGGCAGCTGTTACAACCTGGACATGGATTCCGACGTTCGGCAGCAAGTTGACTTCATGGACAACGAAACCGACGCCGTGCAGTACCCGCTTGGCTCAACCTTTCCCCATCTGGCGAACCGTTTCCACATCTGGCAACCAGGAACTACGCTCAGCGCCACCGCGTTGATTGGACTACAAATACCGCCATCCCACTGCGATCACTCGGGGAACGCCACCGCAACGATGCAGGTCACAAGAATGCCCTTTTTCATGCAGGCCTTACTGATATGGATTACCACGTAAACGCCGCCGGGCTGTCAAGGCAGCTGTTACAACCTGGACATGGATTCCGACGTTCGGCAGCAAGTTGACTTTATGGACAACGAAACCGACGCCGTGCAGTACCCGCTTGGCTCAACCTTTCCCCATCTGGCGAACTGTTTCCACATCTGGCAACCAGGAACTACGCTCAGCGCCACCGCGTTGATTGGACTACAAATACCGCCATCACACTGCGATCACTCGGGGCACGCCACCGCAACGATGCAGGTCACAAGAATGCCCTTTTTCATGCAGGCCTTACTGATATGCATTACCACGTAAACGCCGCCGGGCTGTCAAGGCAGCTGTTACAACCTGGACATGGATTCCGACGTTCGGCAGCAAGTTGACTTCATGGACAACGAAACCGACGCCGTGCAGTACCCGCTTGGCTCAACCTTTCCCCATCTGGCGAACCGTTTCCACATCTGGCAACCAGGAACTACGCTCAGCGCCACCGCGTTGATTGGACTACAAATACCGCCATCACACTGCGATCACTCGGTGCACGCCACCGCAACGATGCAGGTCACAAGAATGCCCTTTTTCATGCAGGCCTTACTGATATGGATTACCACGTAAACGCCGCCGGGTTTTCAAGGCAGCTGTTACAACATGGACATGGATTCCGACGTTCGGCAGCAAGTTGACTTCATGGACAACGAAACCGACGCCGTGCAGTACCCGCTTGGCTCAACCTTTCCCCATCTGGCGAACCGTTTCCACATCTGGCAACCAGGAACTACGCTCAGCGCCACCGCGTTGATTGGACTACAAATACCGCCATCACACTGCGATCACTCGGGGCACGCCACCGCAACGATGCAGGTCACAAGAATGCCCTTTTTCATGCAGGTTGGTTACTTACCAAATTCAATTTGCATTCGCTCTGATAACGCGTTTTTGGTTGCGGTGTCGTGCCCTATCGACGCTGACTGCAGTTTGCGAAGGTTCTTGTGCATTTCATGCTACCAGTGTATCAACGCCTACGTCGTTTGTCTTATGCTTGTGCTAGCCGGGGATGTGGAATTGAATCCAGGACCCCCAGAGAATAACGCCCCTCAACCGTCCCTCGAATCAATTGCCTTGGCTATATCCCGCATTGAATGCTCTCAAAATACTATGCTTAGTGAACTAGCGTTGATTCGCGCTGCTCAGTCGAAGGTCGAGGATTCAATATGCAGCCTTTCAGCGCGAGTAGACGCCCTGGAACAATCCACGAGCTCAAATCAGTTAAGTAGCCCGAGCTTATCAGCCGGTCCTTATATGGCTAAACTTTCATCCGACATTAAGCTACTTTCAGATAAATGTGATGACGTTGAGAACCGCCTCCGACGGTCCAATTTGCTGTTTTCTGGAATCGCAGATCAACAAGATGAATCTTGGTCCGAGTCTGAATCGCAGATTATTTCATTCTGCGCGGACGAGCTCGATGTCACAGTTGATAGCCACGATATTGAGCGTGCTCACAGACTTGGCGGTTTCCAACAAGGAAAAAACCGCCCTATCATTGTAAACTTTATGAGATTTAAAGATAAAGGGCGCATCCTTTTTGCCAGCTCCAAGCTTAAAAATTCTTCCTTTTCTGTCCGTGAGGACTACTCTGCACGCGTTCGCTTGGCAAGGAAGAAACTTTTTTCGTATGGTCAGCAACGAGGTGGCTCATTTAAAATCCGTTTTGATAAGCTCATCATGAACAACAAACAGTTTGTGTACGATGCTGTTAAAGATTCTGTAGTTGAAATAAATTTATAGCGCTCACCGCAGGCACACAGGTCCTTTATGCACCAATGTTTCCAAAATCGCACGCGTGCAGCCCCTGCCCCAATCGATAAATCAGTTTCCATTGTACTAACAAAAATTATTGGGGCACTTTGACTGTCTAAAGTGGGAAGAGGCGGAAGCGTTTTCCGCACCACCTTCGCTGTTTCTGTGGCACTGGTGGTTAGTTAGTTATATTTATTTTAATGGCGCCAAAGCAACTGAGGCTATGATGCGCCAAACACAAGGTTAGAGTTTTTGTTAAAGGTGAAGCTTTTTATACTTAGAGTTTGTTTAAAACGCTGGCTTCCTTGAGAAACCTAAAAATACAAGAGATGTCAACCAGTGCTCGATCACCTAAAAGTAGCATGGGGTGTAAAGGGATGCTTTCCCTGTAAAATGTTGTCAAATATTTCTTTCTTAGTTCTTCTAGTTTGATACATGAAATTAAAATGTGGTTCACCGTGAGTTCAGCACCACACATGTCACAGAGGTTTGTTTTGTTTGGTTAGTAGAAAGCTGTGCGTGAGGTGGGTGTGTCCAATGCGGAGCCGACATAAAATGACTTCGGTAAAACGTTCTTGGTGCCTACATGATTGCCATTCCCCTAAAATTGGCTTCACAGAATGTAGTTTGTTGTTTACGTGCTCTTGCCATGCAGCCTGCCATTTATTTCTGAGTTTACTGTAGATAAACTTTAAGCAATCACTGTGCGATATGCTCACTTGTTTTATTTGACCATTCCGGGCTTGTGCAGCGCATACATCTGCTTTCTCATTGCCCACAATTCCAACATGGCTAGGAACCCAGCAGAATTTAATGTTATGCTTTTGTTTTGTGATTTTAACTATGTTATGTATGATGTTTCCTATTATAGGTTCAGCAGCATTTCTGAAGTGCAGTGCTTTAAGCATGCTCAGGGAGTCGGTGTAAATGGTGCTATTTTTGATATTCTCTCTTACTATTTTATCTACAGCTACAAAGGTGGCATAACACTCAGCAGTAAAAACCGATGCGCAGTCTGGTAGTCGCATTATCTGTTTATTTTTTCCTTGGATTACTGCACTTCCAACGTGACTTTCTGTTTTTGAGCCATCGGTATAAAATTCAATGTAGGTGTCATATTTTTCTTGTAGTGCAAAGAATTCCTGTAAAATGTACTCATTTGGCGTTTGCTTTTTATCTAAATGTGTCATTGTGAAGTCACATACTGAAGGCAGGCTGTACCATGGTGGCAAATATTCATTCCTTTGTGCAATATTCGGTAAGCAGTCTAGTACTGTTAGCTCTTCACATTTGTCTTCAAAGCGCAATAGTAATGGTCTGATAGAATGTGGTTTGTTGATGAATAATCTTTTAGATGGGCACTTGGTGACAACTGGATGGCAGAGATGTTTCGGAAGAGAACGGATTTTTAAGACGTATGTGCATGTAAGTGCGATTCTTCGGTCCTCAAGAGCGGGCTCATTAGTTTCAGCGTATAGGCTGGCTACTGATGATGTTCTGTATGCTCCAGATGATAGGCGCAGACCAAGATTATGAATGGAGTCTAATCTTTTTAAGTAGGATGCTCTTGCCGAACCATATACTATGCACCCGTAGTCCAGCTTGGAGCGCACCAGAGAGCGATATATTTGTAGAAGGCTTGATCTATCGGACCCCCAACGCTTCCGTGAGAGCACTTTTAAGATATTGAGGACTTGAGAAGCTTTTTTAAGGTTGTTAATGTGTGGTAGAAATGTGAGTTTCTTGTCGAAAGTTAGGCCTAAAAATTTGTGTTCTTGTTTAATTGGTAGCGCAGTGTGATTCAGGTATACTCTGGGGTCGACCTGTAGGCCTCGTCGCAATGAGAAAAGAACAGCTACTGTTTTTTGAGGAGAAAATTTAAATCCATTTCTGTCTGCCCAAGAGTCTAGTTTATTTAGTGTGATTTGAATTTGTCTCTCACAGGTTGATATACTGGAGGACGTGCATGCTATTTGTAGGTCATCTACATAATCTGAATACATTATGGACTTGGGTATTACTTTAGCTAAGGAATTCATTTTGACTATGAAGAGTGTCGTGCTTAGAATGCACCCCTGGGGTACGCCGTTCTCTTGGGTGAAAGTCATGGAGAGAGTTGCTCCTAGGCGGACTCGGAATGTGCGGTTAGCCAGGAAGTCGTTGGAGCAGTTCAACATCCTGCCGCGGATACCTAGCTCTGCTAGGTCACGGAGGATGCCGAACTTCCACGTAGTATCGTAGGCCTTCTCCAAGTCGAAGAAGACCCCAATACAGTGCTGCTTGTGGATGAACGCCTCCCGGATGGTGTTTTCTAGACGTACAAGGTGATCTGTGGTCGAGCATGCTTTTTTCAACCCACATTGGTGTGTATCTAATAGTTGCCGAGATTCAAGTACGAAGGTCAGTCTAATGTTTATTACACTTTCGAAAGATTTAGCAATGCAGCTGGTGAGGGCTATTGGTCTGTAACTGCTAGGACTTGTTGGTGGTTTTCCGGGTTTGAGAAAAGGTATCATGACTGCTTTTTTCCACTCGTCAGGTATATTTCCAGTTATCCAGATTTTATTAAAGAATTTTAACAGTGCCTCTACAGCAGCCTCGGAGAGGTGGGCAAGCATAGCGTACTGCACGTTGTCTGGTCCTGGTGCTGTCTTTTTTCCAGAAGATAATACCTTATTTAATTCTTGCAGTGTGAGAGGCTGGTTGTAATCCTCATGTATACCTGCTCCGGATGGGAATTTGTTTTTCAGCTATTGCTTTGTGTTTCTGAAATGTGTTTGTGTAGTTGGATGAACTTGAGATCTCAGCAAAATGCTCGCCCAATATGTTGGCCTGTTCTTCTAAAGATGTTTGTGTCCCGGGTTCTGTCAAGAGAGGAAGTGTGAAAGGGGTATGGTCACCAGTAAATTTACGAACTTTTTCCCACATTTTCTTTGATGTTATAGAACTATTTATTGAGGAGACATATTTCTGCCAAGAGGTTTTTTCTGCATTTCTTCGGACATACCGCGCTCTGGCTTTTGCCTTCTTAAAGGTAAGTAAGTTCTCTGCAGTGGGATATCGACGCAGAGCGCTCCAGGCTTTGTTTTGTTGTTTTTTTGCTAATGTGCATTCTTGTGTCCACCACACTTTATGTTTCTTTTGTGCAAGTCCTGTTGTTTGTGGTATAGCGAGTGTTGCGGCCGATATTATGCATTCAGTAAACTTCTCATTAATTTCATCTGTGCTAAGGTGGTCACAAAATTCCTTTTCCAGAGTGGCACTTTTTGTAAAAAGTGACCAGTCGGCGAGCTGAATTTTCCAGCGCCGTGGCCTTGTGGGGATGATTGGAGTGGACGATGAGAGCCTGATGACGGTAGGTAAGTGATCGCTGCCCATGGGGTCATTTAAAACATCCCATTTAAAATCGTTAAAAAGTAATGGTGATGCGAAAGCGAAATCGAGAGAGCTCATTTTTGCTGAGCTTGGACAGCAATATGTGGCTTTTCCCGTATTTAAAAGACAGACATTATTCGAAAGTATAAAATCTTCGATTGTTTGGCCTCTAGAGTCACAGCGTTCGCTTCCCCAGAACGGAGAGTGAGCGTTAAAGTCGCCAACTACCAGAAATGGCTCCGGCAGTTCATCGATCAGGCCTTCTAGATCTTGGCATGTTAATGTGATGTGTGGAGGAAGATATGCAGAACATATTGTAATGGTTTTGTAGTTGATGACGCTAACCGCAACCGCCTCAAGTTTTGTTTTCAGTTTGATTTCTTGAGCCGGGACGCCGCTTTGGATGATGATTGCGACGCCTCCCGAGAGTCTACTTGCATTCTCGCGATCACGCCTAAAAGTTGTATAATGTTTTAAGATATTTGAATGTTGTGGACCAAGATTGGTCTCCTGGAGACAGAGCTAGAGGCATCACGGACCCTAGAATATGAGTTATATCACTGTAGTTCCTCAACATTCCTCTACAGTTCCATTGAATCGCAAATATCATGTTTGTTTTTTTGGGTGGGAATGGAACGGAAGAAATTTACTGTTCTGGGCCCGTTACCGGGGTTCTATCTTTTCTTCGCTCGTGAGAGCCGGTCCGCCGCTGCAAAGCGGGCGGTGTGGTAGTTGTATCCATCACCTCACCAGAGGTGCTGGAGGACCGCGAGGCCGCGGATGTGTTGGTGTCGGGCCTCCCCCTGCGGGGGGAAGTCCTGCGGGATGCTGACCCGTGGCCCGGCACTCCCTGGCTTGGAGTTGGCAGAGCAGCCAAGGCTGTCTCTGCCTGGGGCGTTGATGGCACTGCCACAGGTTCCGTGAAGGTGGCCTGGGCAGATGCCGGAGTGCTGCGTGGTGCACCGCCCCTGCGCGCCACGTCAGCATAGTTTGGTTTGGCTGTGAAAGAGAATGTATTTGTCAGTGCAAAACGCCTTCTGGCTTCTTTGAATGAAATGTTTTCCTTTTACTTTATGGTGATGATTTCCTTTTCCTTCTTCCAGGACGGACACGCCCTGGAGTACGCAGCATGGTCTCCTTCACAATTACCGCAGCGTAGAGCTGCGTCGCATTCCTCAGAATGGTGGGCCTTTGACGCGCATTTCGCGCAAGTTTTGTGGCCGCGGCAACTCTGCGATCCGTGGCCAAACCGTTGACAATTAAAGCACCTTCGGGGGTTAGGGATGTAGTGTCTTACATTTACTTTGAGGTATCCAACGTCGATGGTTTCGGGCAATGTGCATGTGTTAAAAGTCAGGACTAGGTGTTTGGTATCTATATATTTGTTGTCCTTGCGGATCTTGATTCGATATACATCAATGACATCTTGCTCGGAAAGCCCTTCCAGCATTTCTTTCTCGGTAAGGTGTAGAAAATCATTTTCTGAGATGATGCCACGGACAGTATTGAGTGATCGGTGTGCAGTAATGGAGACAGGTGTGTCCCCAATAGACACTATGTTACAGAGTTTGGTGGTTTGGACATTTTCTCGAAGTTCCAGCAATAAATCGCCACTGGTCATTTTGGATACTTTGTAGCCGGGGCCCAAAGCTTCTGTTAAGCATTTCGATACCATGAAGGGGGATAGAATTCTGGCCTGTTCATCTTGAACTTCGCTGTGGATGACATGGAATTTGGCAAATGTTGGTTTCTTTTTGGAAAAAAAGTTCTCTGCTTCGTTCCGCACTCTTTTAAGAGAGCGATCAGGTTTGGAAAGGGGGGGGGAGCCATAAAAAATTGATGTTTTTCGGTCATGGTGCCAGCCACCCACCATGGAGTCCAACAAGGGGACGCGACAGGAACTTGAAAGAAAGTCCTGCCCAGGCCAGCTGTACACCTTAACTATAACCTAATATGACTCAACTCAGGGTAGTTGGTCACACACGGTTAACCCTCGCCGCCAGGGAAAAGAGGAAAAACCGAAGAAGAGAGGAGGATACAGGAGAGTTGTAAGAAAGGAAATAGGAAAGTGAAAGATAGAGGGGAGGATAGGAAAAGGCGACTGCCGATTTCCCCCGGTCGGGTCAGGCCGGAGGTGCCGTCTACAGGAAGCTGGGGCCAAAGTGGTGTGTTGCCTCCGCCGAGGGGCCTTAAGGGTCCAAACGCTCGGCATCGGCTCAACCACCAGGATCCCCTTTTCCCCGGGCACGGCGATGCCACGCACGGCTAAGCGCGGATGCTCGGGTCCGTGGTGACGCATTGTTCACCATCATCCCCCTGCGGGGATGTCCCTGCGGATGCTCGGGTTAACCCCGTGGTGTCGCCACTCACCAACGTCTGCATGCTGCAGACGCCTCCCTGCGGGGAGGCACTGGTGGCGTCACATATAATTGAGTACTAATCACTAAGTGATGGCGATACACTAATTAATTGTTAATTACTTATTAACGCCTGAATGCTAATTAACTGCTAATTAATGACGCTTAAGCTTCGCCTTTAGGAGTGGAACGCGACAGCGCGTTGTAGCACTGCCAGGGAGTCCACGGGACGTCACCACCCGTTCGGCGCGATGCCTTGCCCTTTGAACCAACGCTTTTTGAGGAAAGGAAATGGCGCAGTAATTCTCAGTCATCTCGGTGGAAACCTCAACCGCACCGTAGAGGAAGGGAGGTTTGGTTTGGTTTGGTTTATGGGGTTTAACGTCCCAAAGCGACTAAGGCTATGAGAGACGCCGTAGTGAAGGGCTCCGGAAATTTCGACCACCTGGGGATCTTTAACGTGCACTGACATCGCACAGTACACGGGCCTCTAGAATTTCTCCTCCAAAGAAATTCTAGCCGCCGCGGCCGGGATCGAACCCGCGTCTTTCGGGTCAGCAGCCGAGCACCGTAACCGCTGAGCCACCGCGGCGGCAGAGGAAGGGAGGTGGGAGTGAAAGAAGATAGGTAAAGAGGAGCCGTAATGAAGAAAATGAAAATTGTATTTGAGGAAAGGAAATTGCGCAGTAACTGTCTCACATGTCTCGGTGGACACCCGTCAAAATTCAGGGGGGCACTTTTTTACTTAAAGTGTGGTCACTGATATGTGGTTAAGATGTTAAGCTTCGCCCCTAAGACTGGAACGCGACAGCGTCTTGCAACGCTGCCAAGGAGTCCATAGAACGCCATCGCCCATTCGGTTCTACGCCTCGCTCGTCGGTAAATTGGTTTTTGAGGAAAGGAAATGTATCTGTCTCTCAATTGTCGGTGGACGCCTAAACCTCGCCGGAAGGGAATGGAGGAGGATGAGAGTGAGTGAAGACACTGTATTCACTAGACGCGCCTTTGTTCATTCCAAACCATCGAGCTGGCATGGCGAAGTGGATAGCATGCTCGTCTCTCACGCCGAAGACCGGGGTTCGATTCCTGAGCTCGACCAATTTCTTATTCGGTTTTATTTATTTATGTGGCCTGACTAGTAAAGCTAATTAGGCTAATTGGGTAATTAAGCAATTAACTAAGCTCAGTCCCACTTACTTGGAGCATCACTATACGATCCCTTCAAGTGGTTGCATGGTTACTAGCCAAAGTGCAATTGGCCCCGTTTGAAATTCGCGGAATGTGACGTCACGACCGTTTCCACCAATTGAAAAGCGTGACATTTTCTGTCGACAACTGCTGCTTACAACGATGAGACATTAAAGGCTTCCGCCTTAATATGCGAAGTTATTTTCCAAAGAAAGAAGCCGTGGAAGCTATATTGCAAGACAACAGCACAGATATTGCCATCTTTACCGAAACGTGGCTCACACCTTATATAATGAATGACGAACTTTTCCATGATAAGCAATCCTTCACTTGTTTCCGCCGTGACAGACCAGGGCGTAGGGGAGGCGGCGTGATGGTTCTTCTTAAAAGTATTCTGGTCTCTTCTGCTGTCGCAGTCAATAGTAAAAGCGAAATAATCTGCGTGAACGTTTCTCTTGCTCATTGCACCAATATAATAATCGCATGTTACCGAGCACCTGACTCCGATCATTCCTTCATCGACGACCTAAGTACGATTCTGCTCGACATAAATAAACAGTTTCCCAGAGCCAACCTCATAGTTAGCGGCGATTTTGACTTCCCTGACATCGATTGGGACAATCTAACCGCATCTTCCCGCCATTCCAGAGAATTTTTGGATCTTATTCTTTCGTTTGACCTCTCTCAAGCAGTCAGTATACCAACTCGGGGCACTAACATCCTAGATCTTGCTCTTGCATCTAATCCTGATTTAATCCAGTCTTTATCATCCATCGCCGGTCTTAGCGATCATAGCATAGTGTTGTTCAACTTTTGAGTTCGCATTACTTCACGACAACGCTCAGTGAAATACATACGCGACTACAAAAAAGCCAATTTTTCTAAAATCAATGAAGAACTAGCCAAATTTCTTCCCCACTTCGAACAGACTGCCTCTTTCAGGTCTATTGATGATAACTGGTCCATGTATAGAGATACAATTTCCTCTTTAACTGAATCTTATGTACCCCTCGTTTGCATTCGTGGTGATGCCGGAAAACCATGGTTTACCAACTCTTTAAGAAGTCTGTGCAATAAGAAAAAACGATTATTTAGAGAAGCTAAGAGCTCCACCTTAGCGTCTAAATGGGATAAATATTTTAGCTGCCTGCGAAATTATACCAAGTTCCTTAAAAGCACTAAACAAAACTTTTACAGCAATGACCTACTCGATATCCTTCGAAACAACCCAAAAAAGTTGTGGACTATTTTAACTCCAGGTCGTAGCGGTTCGCATAATATATCTTTATTAGATCAAGATGGTTGTCATGTTCCAAATGAGCTTCGCTCGGACGTAATGAATGCGTACTTCTCATCTGTTTTCACCCACGAACCAGCCGTAAACATTCCTACAACACAGAGCCTAAATGTATCTGAAATGCCACCTGTTAGTATCTCAGCCGAAGGAATATGTAAACTTATTGAAGATTTAAATGTATCAAGTGCTCCTGGGCCCGACAACATTTCGGCGAAAATTCTTAAAGGTACCAAAGTAATATCCAGCCACTTCCTGCAAATCATTTTCACGCAATCTATTTCTAGTGGCCAAATTCCGTCTGAGTGGAAGATTAGCCGAATCGTGCCTTGCTTTAAGGCAGGAAACCGCTCTGATCCATCAAATTATCGTCCCATCTCGCTAACATGCATTGCGTGTAAACTACTTGAACATATTATTTACTCCCAAGTAGCTGATCACCTCGATAGAAATTATTTTTCCTTTCCAAACCAACACGGATTCCGTTCTGGCTACTCATGTGAAGCTCAACTTTTTGAATTTACGACTGACCTGCACCTAAACCTTGACTCCTTGTTTGAAACAGATATTATCTACCTCGATTTTTCTAAAGCATTCGACCGAGTTCCCCACCAGCGCCTCTTGGCTAAACTTTCCTCCCTTTCACTGCACCAGCTGATATTATCATGGATTCGCAGTTTCCTAACAGATCGTTCGCAATACGCCGTCATCGACAACCAGCCTTCTACCGTTACTAAAGTTACCTCCGGAGTGCCCCAGGGCTCGGTTCTTGGGCCGCTCCTGTTTCTTGTCTTTATCAATGACCTTCCTGCCGGCTTTTCATCATCCATCCGTTTGTTCGCAGATGATTGCGTTCTTTACCACCGTGTTAGCACTACGAACGACCAGTCATTGCTGCAAGATGACCTGAACTTGATACAAAGTTGGTGCTCGACCTGGCTCATGAAATTGAACGAAACTAAATGCAAGTTTATGCACGTGTCCCGTAAACGATCTAACCTGCACTTTTCATACACGCTAAACAGGACCGCGCTATCTGAAGTTGAATCCTACAGATACCTCGGCATAGAAATAACAAGTGATCTTAACTGGTCGAAGCACATTACGTCCCTGGCTGCTAGCGTTTCTAAATCACTAGGTTTCATCAGACGATCGCTCACATTTTCTCCCCCTAAGGTTAGACTTATCGCATACGAAATTTTCATCCGCACTAAACTTGAATATGCATCGAGCATTTGGAATCCCCATCAAGAGTATTTAGCCCATATGTTAGAGGCCATTCAAAATCGAGCTGCTCGGTTTATAACATCAAATTATGATTCTTGGTCGAGTGTTACTAATATCAAATCCTCCGTTGGTTTACCTTCCTTGGCATCCCGTCGTAAGATAGCAAGGCTCTGTCTATTTCATAAACTTTATTATAATTTTCCCCAACTGCGTGAGAGCCTAATTTTGCCCCTTTTAAGATGATCGCGACGTTTGTTTAATTGCCGTAGTATTCAACGCATTCATGGTTCAACCAATGCGTTCAATTCCTCGTTCTTGCCAGCTGCCATAGCCGAGTGGAATGTCCTTCCAGACAGTGTTGTGAATGAAGTTAATTCCCTAAAATTTAAACAGATGTTAATTGATTTATTCCCCAAATGATTCCTGTTGAAGGCCTTCTTTTTTTTCTTTTTTTTCTTTCCTTCTTTTTTTTCTTTCTTTTTCTTGTGTTTACCTACTTACTCGCTTTTTCTTCTTTTGAAGTGTTCACAGCTGTATTTACATGTGTCTAAGTTTATGTTCCAACTTTGTTCTTTGTGACTTGATTACTGTTCGCCCCCCCCCCTTATGTAATGCCCCCTGGGGCCCTTAAGGGTAAATAAATGATGATGATGATCATCATCATCATCATTGGAACAGCGTACAAGGCGGCCCTTGATCTGCCGACATACGCCAACTCAGATCGAATGCTGTTAGGAATTTTTATGGGAAACTGACTTTAACGTCTTCAAAGCGACTGGGCGATAAGCGACGCCTTAGTGGAGGGCTCCTCATATTTCGATTACTTGGGGTTCTTTAACGTGCACTGACATCGCACAGTACACGGGCCTCTAGCGTATAGATTCCCGCCCCGGCCGGGATCAAACCCGCGTCATTCGGGCCACTAGTCCAGCACGATAACCATTGCGCCACCGCCACACTCACACACGGCGAGCTTTTCCTCTAATGGAATTAGTAATGCTTTCGCATTAAAAGCGCGTGTTCCAAGCCTGCAAAATCGATTTTAAAAAAGCGCCTAGTCTCCAACAGACGGCACTCCTCTCACGACAATTTGCTCTGAGGGTTAGTCTTTTCTTTATAATTCAGATTAGTACCAGGCAGATATTTCACGAAATTTTCTCGTTCCAGTGCTTTTAAGGTAAGGCACAAGGCAGAACAGCGCAAACTGCACAGGAACAAGAAAGGAGACGAGATACACACAGCGCTGTCTTACAACAGAAGGTTTATTTTTTGAAGCACTTCGGTAAAAATATACAGCAGCATCAAGAAAATAAGAAGAGCAACCGAGTCTGACAAACAGTCATCGCCACCAGAAATCACAAAGGAGAACTCAGATCATACAGCTACCGAAAAGAACCGCAATTCTTTATCTATAAGGGCTAAGGAGGGCGTGGTGACACAACTCTCTTTAAGAGGCGCGATTTTTACGACTTCAATAATTTCTCGCGGGTTTTTTTGATCGCACCTGCGCAGCACGCTCGTGCTGCCCAGCTCAGGGGTGCATTTACAATCTCGGCAGTGAATGCGCATATGGCCTGAGATTCGTTGCGTCACATTGTATTTGTGCTCGGACAATCTTTTATTTAGGCACGAGACGGTTTGGCCTACGTAGGCATCCCGCAAGTGAAGTGGATAGATTACAGGACGCCGAGCACAGGAAACGAGCCGGTCGCGATGATTTATGGTGCATCATGTGTGCTTACAGCCATTTGATTAACCCGCTTGCAGAGGCTTGACAAGCGATCCGGAGCTGAAAATAGACAGTTTTAGCTGAGCGTTTTTACGGCCAGCGGAGAGGAGGGGACGAGCGCAGACGCCACTGCGCATGCACTCGTCGCTGGGCCGAAAAGCGTTTTTACCCCAGTAGCACAAGGTGGCGGGCCCATGCGGGTCCGACATGGGAAATGAGGGCTGGTGGCTGCCCGCAGTAAACCCACAGGGGTCCCCCGTGGGTGCAGTGCTGGCACAAAACTCTGGGGCTGCCCACTTCGTGCCCGAATGGGACCCTCCTCGGCTAGGCATAGGCTTAAACAGACTGGGCAGCCCACCTCGGTCCCACCGCAGATACATGCGGGCTATGATGCGGGCTCTATTATGGTGAAGCGCGGGCAACCCCAAAAGGGGCTGCCCGTACACCACCATGAGGGAGCCGCAGTGTTTTTGTGTGGGCAAAGAGCTAGCATTCCCGCCTTCAGCCGACATGGGACCCGCGTAGGAAATACAAGGGCTAAACTATGGGCTTCACAGTGGCGAAGCGTTTCAGGCATGCAGTTTGGGCTGTCTTAGCAACACCGGCGAAGGTCCTGCGTGGGCTGGGCATGGGCACATTTGCCATTCCGACGTCTTCACCGCCTGGTATGAAAGGGGTAAGCATGGGCTGCGTGCAGTTCGTGTGCATAAAAGATGGGGCTACATGACGGTGAAGTGCGGGCACAACCAACAGGGGCTGCCCGTGCAGCGCCCTAACGGAACCAATTGGGCTGTAGGTGGGCTAACACCAGTATTCCCGCCTGTAGCCTAAATTGGTCCTGCATGGAAAATATATGGGCTAGGCATGGGCACAATTGCGATTCCAACATCTTCCCCGCCTGTATCGTACATATCTGGTAGAAAAGGCCTAAGCGTGAGCTGCGCAGTAGCAAGACATGCAGTGTGTGCGGGCAAACGGCTCGTAAATCCTGCGCAGACTACTCTGGGCTTCACAGTGCAGAAACATCATGCACCATTAGCGAGTTGCCGGGCAAAACCTATCGACAGTTACACGTACACTGGTTGTACACGGGAAGAGTTGACTTGGTTTATGGGGTTTAACGTCCCAAAGCGACTAAGGCTATGAGAGGCGCCGTAGTGAAGGGATCCGTAAATTTCGACCACCTGGGGTTCTTTAACGTGCACTGACATCGCACAGTACACGGGCCTCAAGAATTTCTCCTCCAAAGAAATTCTAGCCGCCGCGGCCGGGATCGAACCCGCGTCTTTCGGGTCAGCAGCCGAGCACCATAACCACTGAGCCACCGCGGCGGCGGGAAGAGTTGACATTCTTGCATTTAGTCTGCCTGCATATCCTACATCAGAGGTAAAAGGGTAAGCGTGACCAAATAGCAAGACCTTGCACGTTTCACTCTGACGAAGAGCTGCTCTTTGAACGTCGTAATAACAAAAGAACCAGCTTCTGAGATTTCTTGGTGCTTCTTTTGCGTTTATCGCATTGTATTTTTTTCTGGTGTGCTGCGGTCGCCGCGGAGAAAGCTGCCAGGATAAGGTTTCTTCCTTGTTTCAACACACTTCAATTACGCCAGCACTTCAAGCGCTTTCGTCGTCTCCATGCAACATGTGGCGCATGGAATTCATGGCTAGTTGATGAACTTAGCGAGCCTCCGGCGACTGCGCCAGAGGCTGCAAAAGGTTTGTTACTGTCGCGTTAATTGCAGCAGCTTTCTTAATGTCCGCTAGCAGCAGTCTGTAGCGACGCATCGATCAAGACACAAAATTCTTGGTTTTTGTGCAGGCATTCTTTGCGCGTCTTCTTCGTCTAGTGATCGCACATTGATAACGCAACTTGGCCAAGCGCCATCGCGAGCTGCCCCACCCTTCACCCTATCAGGAAGAGATACTAATCACAAATCACCGAGAACATTTCTATCGACGAACAAGAAAAGGTTAGCTAGCGAAAAGGTACAGTGCTAGAGAACAAAATAAAAACAAACTCCTGTAGAAACGTCCCACGAGTAACCTGTCTTTGCGCACTTTTTTTCAAGTTTTTTTCTCCTCTCATCACCGCCTTCCCTGCTTTTCCTGGGTCCACTCGCAAAAAAAAAACCTGCTCAACCCTGGTTTTTCTCTCTGCCTTTGTTCCTTCCCCGAGGGCTCCTCTGTGTCTGTCGTGTCCCTCCCAGCTCCCTTCCCAAAAATGGCGCGGAGGCACTCACTCTACAGCCACTACGGAACATTTTAAGCCGCCCTCCCGACCACACTCCCCGCGACGCTCCATGAAGTGGAGAGGGGGCTCCGATTCTACTTGTTCACTGTGTCCGGTCGCTGCACCCCCGCCTTTCCTGCGTTTGTTTGGAACAGTTTTTTTTTTCCTGCGGTTGGGTTGAGTGTCAAGAGATGAAGGTAGCTGCGAAAACACGCTGGCACTCGCTAGTCCTCGTTGAATTTGTGTTATACAGTTTATTGTGCCTTTCCTCGTGTTTCTTGATCAATCCACGATCGAAGATGACATCGCTTTCCATGCGTACGTCTAGTGCAAGTATGGTGGAACCCTGTCGTCCTTGTCTCAGTGTTGAATAACTTCGCTCTGAAAGACGTGAGTGGTGAACAGTCACATTTACTGATATTTGAGCGGTGGAGGCCACGGCGGAGAAGGCGGATTTTATGACGGCGACGTCGTGCTGCTAGGACGTAAGTACGCATTTGAAATCACTCTGTTGTCTGAGTACTGCCGCCGTCTCAGTTATATGCTCGGCGTCAACAGAATATTTCTAGTTGTTCAGTGTCTTTTTTGATCCAGCCAGTTCTAGATTGCACAGCGTTGAGAGACAAAATACCGAAAAATATTCTGAGTTACATACCGAAGTTTCTTGTCCTTCATGGTAACAAGACTGAAATTAGTTTTGTGGTGTGTATTCTTTCTTTACACAGGCATATGGTGCATACGTGCGAGCGCAATCAGCGACGAGCGTCCTGAGGGGGAGCGGCTCAAAGCCCTGAACAAACATCACGCATCGCATCGATGCTGCGGAATGTGCCGTAAATAAAGGAGGATGACCAAGCAAGCATTGGAATCGTCCGAGCAACCTGTTTACACACCAACAATGTTACGACACACATTTGAAACACAATATTGATTCAAATACGAAAGGAGTGAGGTGCATTCACGATACTGAGCATTGCCAATCGTCAGGGCCAGGCGTCATGAGACGCCTGGCTTGTCCGTGCCTTCTCTTTCGTCCTTTCTTCTTTTGCCCGCATTATCTCTTTTTAAGTAATGTGACGTACACCTTCCGCTGCGTGAGATTCTCGGTAGCTTCTTTTCGTCTTTTTTCTTTTTCTTATTTCTTAGCGATTACCAATCCACAATCACTTTACCGATAACGATCGTCGATTACAATCCCAATTATTGATTAGCTATGATCAATCCTTATCTAGCTTACAGAGCACGGCATACTACGCCACTTTTACACATACACATCATTTGTTCCAGTACACTGAAGCACCATAACACCCCTTTTCATTCCGTCCAATTTCTGACGCGTAATTTGCATATTAATGTTTCTCTGGCTCCGCGGTGGCTCAATGGCTACGGCTCTCGGCTGCTGACCCGAAAGACGCGGGTTGGATCCCGGCCGCGGCGGCCGAATTTCGATGGAGGCGAAATTCTAGAGGCCCGTGTACTGTGCGATGTCTTTGCACGTTAAAGAACCCCAGGTGGTCGAAATTTCCGAAGCCCTTCACTACATCGTCCCTCATAGCCGGAGTCGCTTTGGGACGTTAAGCCCCCATACACGACACCAATATTTTTTTCACTACTGCCAGACCAGAACATATCCCAAACACAGGTTATTAATCCATACACCCGACCACGCGTTCAATGGGTGTCGCTCAAACACGCCTGAAGCCATTACCCTTCGTGGCCTACGGGAATAAAGAACAAACAAAAACCTTCGTGGCATACGCGTTACTTGCCCACCTGGCGCAGTGGGGTATTTTCTTTTTCTATTTACAGGAATTTGGGGTTTTTCCGACGGGCGGAGCCGGGATTTCACCTCAACGAGCTCCTTACGCTGTCGCTTAATACCTGCGACTGTCCAATACTAGACCTTTACCGGAATGCATCACAGCTCCCGTTTCATGTTCAATGGTAAAAAGACAGCGTGCACCGAGGTGTCTCTAACAAGGAGAAGAAATTGGGAGGGGGAGCCATCACCCAAGAAAAACCGGTTGAGAAGCAAAAGTGGACTGTTTTGCCTGCGGATGAGGTCCAGATTGGGCTAATTAGTGTATATTCATAATGATGGGTCAACAGCGCGAACAAACCAAGTCCAAGAAAGAAAGAGGACACACGCACCAGCGCTGAATTCAGCGCTGGTGTGTGTCCTGTGTCTTTCTTGGTCTGTGTGTGTTTGCCTGTGGGCCGAACTTGGGCTAGCCCACGTTGGCCGGACTTGGGCTAGCGCACGTTGGCCGGACTTGGGCTAGCCCACGTTGGCCGGACTTGGGCTAGCCCACGTTGGCCGGACTTGGGCTAGCCCACGTTGGCCGGACTTGGGCTAGCCCACGTTGGCCGGACTTGGGCTAGCCCACGTTGGCCGGACTTGGGCCTGCCCACGTTGGCCGGACTTGGGCCTGCCCACGTTGGCCGGACTTGGGCCTGCCCACGTTGGCCGGACTTGGGCCTGCCCACGTTGGCCGGACTTGGGCCTGCCCACGTTGGCCGGACTTGGGCCTGCCCATGTGGGCCGGACTTGGGCCTGCCCATGTGGGCCGGACTTGGGCCTGCCCATGTGGGCCGGACTTGGGCCTGCCCATGTGGGCCGGACTTGGGCCTGCCCATGTGGGCCGGACTTGGCCCTGCCCATGTGGGCCGGACTTGGCCCTGCCCATGTGGGCCGGACTTGGGCCTGCCCATGTGGGCCGGACTTGGGCCTGCCCATGTGGGCCGGACTTGGGCCTGCCCATGTGGGCCGGACTTGGGCCTGCCCATGTGGGCCGGACTTGGGCCTGCCCATGTGGGCCGGACTTGGGCGAGCCTTTGCGGGTCCCCGCTGCACTGCCGCCTAAGCCCCCCTGGAGGTCCCCTCTAAGAAGCCCATTACTGCCCCTATGGGTCCCACAAAGGACCGAGGAAAGCCCCCTGTATCGTTTTTATGCATGCAGACCATAGGGGTCCCTGCTGGTCCTATGTAGCAAGCCCACTGCGCTGCCCCTGTGG
Organism: Amblyomma mixtum; assembly: GCF_055824585.1. Taxonomy (NCBI): domain Eukaryota; kingdom Metazoa; phylum Arthropoda; class Arachnida; order Ixodida; family Ixodidae; genus Amblyomma; species Amblyomma mixtum. Next base: position 135,130,126 of record NC_143018.1, on the reverse strand, counting down.
GTCCCGCGCGATGCCGAGTTGCAAATCCCGCACATATCCCACATCGGGGCCCCATGGGCTGCCCGTGTGGGGCCCACGAGGGCCCGCAATTCCGAGCCCCATTTGTGCTACTGGGGTACGGCGTGAACCTTACGCCCGCTGGGAAGCCTTCTCCAGCGGACCGATAGGCAGCGCGGGAGCGTGCGTAAGAGCGCGCGTGCGTGTATGGGTATTCAAAATGGCAGTCTCTTTTGTAATCTAAAAGGCAACACTTACCAAATAACTAAAAACACAGAATCTGCCTTTACCAAACAGTTTCAGCGCATTATTAACAGGCTTAGTTGATATTGTTTTCACTCTAACTCGAAATGTGACCGATAGGTGGAGCAGCAGAACAAGCGACTCTACTCCATTCGAGAAGACGGGCGCTCCGCCCGGCTAAAAATCTTTTCTCGCACGCCTCTCCGCTAGTGTATCCGCTCTCCCTCTCCACCCCGCTGGCCGTAAAAACGCTCAGCTAAAACTGCCTAATAAGGCATCCATTCCTACTCTTTTTCCAATCTTCCTTATGTTGTGTGAAATGTCGTGTGCGTAGGGAACGACACCTATTTTATCCTTATCTCATGTTATTTTTTCTTCTTTAGCTTTCAAAGAAGCCTCAGCCACGAAGATAAGAGGGCCAACGGGTAACTAGCCTGCAGTAATCGGGCCTTCTGGGTAAAAAAGCTATCTTCTAGTTTGTGGTTGCAGGATTGTTTTGAATGCATTGTTAACGCATGAATTGTTGATGCTGCGATTAACTCGCTTCGAGTGCGCTGAATCAAAAGAGCGAAGAGGTTTGTTGACCCGAGGGAGAGTGGCTCAGCAGGCGTGATTCGGGTTAAAATATATCCCTGATTCCAAAAACAGTGTGAAGCCGTTTGTTGGTAGTTCTTGAGCGACAATCAATGGGTTCAGAATGCTTGAAAATTTACTAAGAACTTTAGAAGCTTCGGAAGGGAGAACGTCCTGCTAGCATTGTAATATCACAAAGTAATCATCTACGAATCCCAAGATTTTTTTCACATTGCTGCCCTGAAGGGACCTGTGTAGCGCTCTGTCTTGCACGGCTAAGTAAAGATCACTGAGGATAAGTACAATTTATTAACCGATACAAATGCCATAGTTTTGAACGAAAAGCGAACCGTTCCATTCCGCGGATGTCGATCTTAAGTACTACACAGTAGCTCAAGGAAGCCGGCAGTTCAGATGCAACTCGAATTCTGAAATTTTGCAGCTCCATGGTGGTCTATAGAGATCTTGATGCAATTCACCAAGTCGTCATGAGGGATGGCATAATATAAGTCCTTTATGTCGATACAAAATCCTGTCAATGTCATTTCGGAGTCAATTTTTAGAAAATTAACCACAGGTCCTACATTTTTTACCAAAAATGGGTTGTCAACTGTTAGTAGCTTAAGTTACTTTTGTAAAAATGATGCAACAGATTTCTGCAACAGTAATCCTGCAACCACAAACTGTAAGATAGCTTTTTAGCCCATACGCGCCGATTACTGCAGGCTGCATACCCACTGACCCTCTTGTCCTCAGTCGCTGAGGCCTTGTAGCGAGCCAAAGAAGAAAAAAGAATAAAAGATAATGATAAGTTAGCAGTCATTCCCTAACACACGGGATTTCACACAACTTAAGAAAGATAGGAAAACGAGTAGGAATAAATGTTTTATTTTCAGCTGCGGATCGCTTGCCAAGCCTCTGCAAGCGCGTTAATCAAATGGGTTGTAAGCAATCAGGATGAACCATAAATCATCGCGACCGGTTCGTTTCCAGTGCTCAGGGCGTCATGTGTTCTATGCCCTTGTCCCGCGGCCATGCCTATGTTGGCCAAACCGGAAGATGCCGGTTTGTTCGATAAGGGTTTGTTCGTGCACAAATACAATGTATCACAACAAATCTCAGGTGATCTCGGCAATCACTTCCAAGATGGTAAATGCGCTCCTCGGCTGGGCCACAGAACTGTGCTGCCCAGGTGCGATGACAAAACCACGCGAGAAATCACTGAAGCCGTAAAAATCGCACATCTTAAAGAGATTTGTGTAAGCACCCCCTCCATAGTACTTAAAGATAAAGAATTGCGATTCTTATCGGTAGCTGGATGATCTCAGTTCTCTTGTGTTATTTATGGTGGCGATGACTGTTTTTCAGACTCTGTTGCTCTTCTTATTTTCTTGATGCTGCTGTATATTTTTACCGAAGTGCGTGAAAAAATAAACCTTTAGTTGCATTTCAGCGCTGTGTCCGTCTCGCCCCCTTTCTTGTCCCCTAGTAGTTCGCTGTTCAGCCCCAAGATTTTTGCCATCAAAATGCGGCGCAAATAGATGTCATCTTGGTGCTGGCGGAGTAATGTATGTTTGCTTCGTAGCGCTTTACAAAACCTATTAACCCTAGCTATATCAGGCACGCATAACGAATAGGGTTCAACTTCCTTTTTTAAACCACACATATCCCCCCGTCCCCCTGAAGGCGCCCGTCTACTCAGCCGGAGTACCCGGGTTCCAACCGCGCCGCGCCGCCCGCATTTCGATACAGGCGAGGCCTGTGTGCTGTGCGATGACAGTGCACGTTAAAGATCCCCATGTGGTCGAAATTATTCCGCAGCCCTCCGCTTCGACAACTCTTGCTTCGTTTCTTCTTTAACCCTCCCCTTACGGCGCGGTTCAGGTGTCCATCGAAATATGCGAGACGGTTACCGCGTCTTTTCCTTTCCTCGCAACCAACTAATTAGCCCCTGTTCATGAATTCCTCATCGTAGTCGTCTGTATCGGCTTTGCCATACCACACCACCTGAGAACCATGGCAGATAGTAGTAGAGCGAAACGCCACCTGCCCCGGCGAGGGTGGAGGAACGGACAACCCGAAGGTGGGTGTCACCGCAAGATCCCGGAGGGTGGCTAGCAGCTCAAGACGCCACCCTCCAACTGTGGCAGGTGGCGTCCGGAGAGCTGCGTTGAAATTTCGCATTACCGACTATCGTAGTCGCCCATCAGTTTTTGTGGTTTTATTCATTTAGCTTTAACCGGGAATCACTTGTAGGCTTTCTACTAGCCCCCCACATCAGCTGGTGTAATGAAGCGCATGCATGGTGTAAGGAAGCTAGTCTGAGAGCTCTGCTTCATATGCAACCAAGATCGAGTAGTCTGACAATTTTCTTGTAACAAAATCTTCAGACGTGGAGTGAAATTTCATTTTTCAATGTCTAAGGGCAAATGAGCAGCTTAGATACAACGGAAGACACCACAGAACGCAGTCAATACAATAGCCTCCTGACGAACTGCCGTGGTAATTTGACTGCAACATACAGAAAGTCTGAAGGGCGACTTTTTCATTGTCACTGTAAGCAAAAATTTGGAATTGAGATCTGCGTAGCGAAATTGATTTCGGAAGAAGTTGTCATGAATGTTTATACCAAGTGACGCTCTATTATAAAAAGGAGCAAGCCCTGAGCGGCCAAGCCGGCTATAGTCTACAGTTTATTACTGAGGAAGCAATATGTGGCTCATCGTGAACAAAACGCCGCGTCAGCGTTCACCAGCTGCAGTAGTCACCAGACTGCCAGATGACGTCACAGAAAAATAACATTTCTTCCGAAAATGCAAGGGATTGAACCAAGTACATGGTTGAAAAACCGCGCACAAAAGACTAAACACAAGAGTAAAGGCGACGACAGGACAAGCGCTGAACTCACAACTAAGGCTTTATTGCGAAAGCCTGGGTATATAAGGAAGGCATAATCATGAAAACAAAATTGAACAAACAAAACTATGACAATGATAAAACTAGTGTGCGCCCGAAGCCCACAATCTGCCAAGAAACGTGATCTCGTTATCACTTAAAGCAACCGAAGGTTTGCTAACGCAGCCCCGTTGCTCCGTTGCGATGAAGTATGCTTCTGCTACTTCCCGCGTGGTTTGATCTCTGTGAGAATACAACACCTTTGCTTGGCTTAACAAAGCAGTGCACTTTTTCTTCTTGCTTTTCATCACTGCGCACCCCTTACAGTGGGTAACAAGATAAGATTGGTCATTGCCTTTATTTAAATTGTTGTTGTGTTCTTGCAAACGCTTATTCAAGCAACGGCCGGTCTGTCCGATGTAGCGGGCTCCGCAGGAAAGGGGAAAGCTGTAGACGACACACGTGCGGCAGTTGACAAACGGATCCGTGTGCGCGACACCGCAACCTTTTTTCTTTTTCGACACTTTCTTCCTTTCTATCGCAGCACACACTTGTTTAAGCTTGACAGGAGCAGACAGCAATACATCGACGTTGAACCTTCTTCCTACATTTTTCAGTCCGTGGGAGACCTGGTGCAAATATGGCACAACTGAGGTGCTTTTCTTTTCTTTTTCCGGACTGTTGAGTGGTGCATTCAGGGCCATCTGTCGCTTGAAGCACTTAAGTAATCTTGAGCAAGCCTCGTTCACCATTGCATCTTGGTAGGCACTCGGGGCACTCAAAATTGGTGAAGAACTGCATTGTAAGTTCTTGCCTGAGGTATGCATTGATAAAATCCTGCCACTACAGTGTTGCTGACAGTTTCCAATCACAACTCATGAGGATAAGGAATGCCGTCTACCAAGATGCAATGGTGAACGAGGCTTGCTCAAGATTACTTAAGTGCTTCAAGCGACAGATGGCCCTGAGTGCACCACTCAACAGTCCGGAAAAAGAAAAGAAAAGCACCTCAGTTGTGCCATATTTGCACCAGGTCTCCCACGGACTGAAAAATGTAGGAAGAAGGTTCAACGTCGATGTATTACTGTCTGCTCCTGTCAAGCTTAAACAAGTGTGTGCTGCGATAGAAAGGAAGAAAGTGTCGAAAAAGAAAAAAGGTTGCGGTGTCGCGCACACGGATCCGTTTGTCAACTGCCGCACGTGTGTCGTCTACAGCTTTCCCCTTTCCTGCGGAGCCCGCTACATCGGACAGACCGGCCGTTGCTTGAATAAGCGTTTGCAAGAACACAACAACAATTTAGATAAAGGCAATGACCAATCTTATCTTGTTACCCACTGTAAGGGGTGCGCAGTGATGAAAAGCAAGAAGAAAAAGTGCACTGCTTTGTTAAGCCAAGCAAAGGTGTTGTATTCTCACAGAGATCAAACCACGCGGGAAGTAGCAGAAGCATACTTCATCGCAACGGAGCAACGGGGCTGCGTTAGCAAACCTTCGGTTGCTTTAAGTGATAACGAGATCACGTTTCTTGGCAGATTGTGGGCTTCGGGCGCACACTAGTTTTATCATTGTCATAGTTTTGTTTGTTCAATTTTGTTTTCATGATTATGCCTTCCTTATATACCCAGGTTTTCGCAATAAAGCCTTAGTTGTGAGTTCAGCGCTTGTCCTGTCGTCGCCTTTACTCTTGTGTTTAGTCTTTTGTGCGCTGTTTTTCAACCATGAACCTATACCAACTCGCCCAACTTAACGTTCTACTGAACCAAGTACTTTCACATCGCGAGGCGAGCATACAACCGCAAGCCATAAAACAGCGTTGCTGCTTCGCGAACAAAGGTGACCCCTTAAGTAATTCGTTGCCTTACGAGTTTATGCTAATGAGTGGGCATGTCATTACAAAGGAAGAAAAAATCACCACAACATAAATGAAATTAAAGAGATTAAAATACAAAACCGATGCTTTCGAATTCATAGCAGAGAAGTAGACTTATATGCGCTCGCAATTTTTGCGACATAAATCCGTCAGCATACAATCTTTCACTTTCAGACAAATATCGAAGCAGTGATGCTGTGTCCAGTTCTAAAATGTCAATTATCAGCAAGACAATGCAGCAACTCGCAAAGCTGAACAAAGAATAAAACCTGCGAAATCGTGCGTTTATCTCCCTGCATTAGTAACCAAGTAATTAATACTAGATGTCCGTCAGATTTGAAGAAAATTACGTCTCGCGAACGGCTAATCCTGGACGCTCAAGTATGTGGTAAGGCACATGGGATTGTACACCAGTTACAGGAGCATCATCATGATATCGGCACGTCTACCTGAAGATTTCACTGCCTGTGCCCGGACAGGTGCTCTCTGAGGCTATCCTTATCTAAACACGTGAATGAGCACCGGGCACAGCGATAGCCCTCTGCGATAATGTGCGTCAGCATATGACGCCTTAAATTCCCTTTCTGAGACGTTGCATAAGGGCATATGTCACACTTGAAGGGTTTTTCCCCAGTGTGAATTAGCTTGTGCTGAATTAAGCTAGAAGAGATAGCGTTTGTGTAAGGGCACATGTCGCACTTGTACGGTTTTTCGCCGGTGTGCGTACGCTTATGTATGGTGAGGTGGCTCGAGCTTGCAGCTGCAAAAGAGCATATGTCGCATTGAAGGGTTTCTCGCCAGTATGCGTTCGTTTGTGGATGGCCAGAGTGGAAGATTGCGCAGCTGAAAAAGCACACAGGTCGCACTTGTACGGTTTCTCGCCAGTGTGCGTACGCTTGTGTCGAGAGAGGCTACTAGAGCTTGCAGCTTCAAAAGAGCACATGTCGCATTTGAAGGGTTTCTCGCCAGTATGCTTTCGCTTGTGGATGGCGAGACTGTGAGAATGCGCAGATGAAAAAGCGCACAGGTCACACTTGTACGGTTTCTCGCCAGTGTGCGTACGCTTGTGTGGAGAGAGGCTGCGACAGCCTGCAGCTGCAAAAGAGCACATGTCGATATTGAAGCGTTTCTCGCCAGTATGCTTTTGCTTGTGCATGGAGAGTGTGCAAGGGCGCGATGCTGTAAAAGCGCTCAAGTCGCACTGGAACGGTTTTTCGCCAGTGTGCGTATGCTTGTGACGAGTTAAGCTTGAAGGTTCTTCAGTTCTAAATGGGCACACGTCGCACTTTAACGGTTTCTCACCAGTGTGCATAGTATCGTGTGTATTGACGCATCCAAACTCTGCAGCTGCAAAAGTACACGCGTTGCGATTGAGCAGGTTTTCGCCAGTGTGCATAGTATCATGGGGATTGACACATCCCGATTCTGCAGGTGAAAATGTAAACGTGTTGGCATTGAACAGCCTTTCGCCACTATGCATGACATTGTGTGGACTGACACTTTCAGACTCTGCAGGTATACATGTACACGTGTCGCGATTGAACGCGCTTTCGCTAGTTTGCGTACTAAAACGTGGAGTGACATTTCTCCAGTCTGCAGCTATAGAAGGACACATGTCGCGACTGAAGCTGCTCTCGCTACTCTGTGTACTATATTGCTGAGAGACATTTCTCGGGACTGAAGCTGTGGAAGGACATGTGTCGCTATTGAAGCTGCTCTCGCCAGTCTGCGCACTATAATGTGAAGTGACATTTCTCGTCTCTGCAGCTCTGGAAGGACACGCGTCGCTATTGAAGCTGCTCTCGCCACTCTGCGTAGTGAAATGTGGAGTGACATTTCTCGCGTCTGCAGCTCTGTAAGGACACGTATCGGTATTGAAGCTGGTCGCGCCACTGTGCGTACTATAATGAGGAGCGGCATTTCTCGGGTCTCCAGCTGTAGAAGGACAGGTGTCGTTTTTGAAGCTGCTCTCGCCACTCTGCGTACTATAATGTGGAGTGACATTGCTGGGGTCTCCAGCTCTGTAAGGACACGTTTCGCTAGTGAAGCTGCTCACGCCAATGTGCGCACTATAATGTGGAGTGACATTTCTCGGGTCTGCAGCCGTAGAAGGACAAGTGTCGCTGTAGAAGCTGCTCTCTCCCCTCTGCGCAATATAATGTTGAGTGACAATTCTCGGGTCTGCACCTGTAGAAGGACACGTGTCGCGATTGAAGCTGCTTTCGCCACTCTGCATACTATAATGTGTAGTGACATTTCTTGAGTCTCCAGCTCTAGAAGGATACGTGTCGCGATTGAAGCTGCTCTCTCCAATCTGCGTACTATAATGCTGAGTGATATTTCTCGGGTCTGCAGCTCTAGAAGGACACGTGTCGCGATTGAAGCTGCTCTCTCCACTCTGCCTACTGTAATGTTGAGTGCCATTTCTCGGGTCTGCAGCTGTAGAAGGACACATGCCGCGATTGAAGCTGCTTTCGCCACTGTGCGTACTATAATGTGGAGTGACATTTTTCGGGTCTGCAGCTGTAGAGAGACACGCGTCGCTATTGAGGCTGTTCTCGCCGCTGTGCGTATGCTTGTGCCGAGTTAGCGCTGTAGAGCCTTCAGTTGCAAACGGGCACATAGGAATCTGATGCGGTCGTCCTCCTGTGTGGCACCACACATCTCCCTTACCATCGCACTTCGCTAACTCCGCTGGGTCGCTGGAGCTTTTAAATGGCTGTCCTCCTCTCTCAAAGTGCATGTGTCGCGTAACATCTGGAAGGTTCGCTGAGCCGTAGGTGAAGGTGGGGCAGCTGAACTCGTCTCCTTTCAATGCAGGGGTCTCCTGCCCGAACGAATTCTGTTCCATGTTCGAATACGGCGCTAGAGGGTCTATTCTGGTAGCGTTCACCGACCTTCCGGGATGGTCGTTGTCCTCCAATGAGCCCCGAACACAACCTCCGTCGTGGTAGTCAGCAAAGCACACCACTTCTGCGAAAAAAGTTAATAGAATGTGTGCCCTTAGGGAAATTTAGTTTTTTTTTTTCGGCTTACTCACTCCGCAATATTTTGTTTCATTGGTTCAAACATGCCAGTTGGTTTAAATAAAGAGCAATAATTCTCGATAATATTGATGTTAAAATAACACACAGGACGCGGACATTTTAAGGAAAGACGCTAGATCAACGACATTTCATGGAATAAGGAGTGAATTCAAGGAAGCTTTAAATATAGTGCCCATAGTTTATCTACCGTCGTATGTGGATCTACGGGGCTTGTTGGAGCGTACGTGTTAAGGCAGCTCAAGCATGCCAGATTTTTGTTCGCGTCGAAGAATAATTTTCGCGAAGGTTGGTGCTCCGATAACACAGAGGAGACGAAGATTTTCAGCAAACGCTCCAAGTCAACATCTCAAGCAAGTGAGTTGAACTGTTTTCCCCGTGTTGCTTTGGCAGGGCCGAATATAAAGGCTGCAAGAGCAGCTGGTCGAGTGCGCCCACCTCTAGAGTACGTGGCATCAGACAGCAGTGCAGAAATATAAATACGCTGATACAAAACACACAGAGATCAAAACATGTCAGTCAGCCCTACAGTGTGAGGTAGCAAACGAAAATGCATAAAAAAGGGAACATATTGTGCGCAAAAAGAAAGGAAGAAGAGAAAAGCACTAGGGGAGTTCGGTCGGTTTAAAAGTCAGTAGCACGAAATTTCAGCAATATTCACATCAACTGTTCATGAGGAACTGTATCCTTGTTTAATATTTATTTTCCTTGTCATATTCTTCTGTTTATTAAGACCATTCCATATTTCGAAATTGTACCTTTCTTCTTTTTATTTTCTTGTGTACTTAGTTTTGTTTTAGAACTGGTTTGAGAGATTTGTGTATATTTTTTACTAACAACATATTTTTCTACAGTGTGTATGCCACGGCATCCGCCGCTCCACTCTGTAATGTGTGTTTGAACACTGACGGTATAATGAATAAATAAAGAAATACGTAAATAATCAGCGTTCAGTGTGTTCGAAAATACGTGGCATGGTGTTATAATATTTGTTTTTAATAGAAGGCCCAGTGAGCGCCGCAGGTGGTTGGTATTAATGCGAATGCATTTTTTGTGTTATGAGTGGGGCGTACAGCACCTCTCCTCAGAGCATGTCATCAGAGCGCGACCGCGCGAACTGTCAGTAATCAATTATGGGAGTAATTAATAGAATCGTTTAATTGAATAGTTTTGTGTATAGCAAGAATAACTAACTTACCAAGATGATTTATCAAATGGGAAACTAATTGATTAAAGTCATTTACTAGTTTAATTAGTCAATCGCTACACAAATGTTCGGTGAAAAAATTGAATCGACGTATTAATATTTCGAGAGTAATTTATTGCTTGCTTTGGTCTATTGGGGTTTAACGTCCCAATGCGACTAAGGCTTTTGAGAGGCGCCGTAGTGAATGGCTCCGGAAATATCGACCACCTGGAGTGCATTAAAGGTGCACTGACATTGCACAGAACACGGGCCTCTGGAATTTCTCCTCCATCGAAGTCCCATCGCCACGGCCGGGATCGAACCCGTGTTTTTCGCATCAGCAGCCAGGCGCCATAACCACTGAGTCACCGTGGCGGCTACAGGCACGGAATTAATTAAACAATGAAATCAGTTATATCCAATTAAATCGCCCTTGTCATTTGTTAATTGGATTATAAATATTTGACCTAATTAATCATTTAATTTGTTCAACTATTGAATTACTTCACACTTCCATTGGTGATGAATGAAACTGAACAATTACTTCATTTCTGAATAATCAGTACTTTGGCGTGCTTACTATACGCTCTGCCAACGAGTCCCACGCCTTCAGGTGCGGTAGAGCTGATTGGCAGCAGTAAGAGGAAGGCTTTCACATTACTGCACCTAAAAAGACTTAGAAGCACCTCTGGAATTTTTTCCAAGTAGGCCGGTTCTGTAAGCGTGAAGCAGTCGTAAGTGTTAAAGGCCAGATATTCCGACTAGGCATATTATGCTGATGGATAAGCTTGGCTGCGTGGGCGAAAAATGTGGTTTCATATTGCACGTAAAACTTTCTGAGCCAGATATATCTCTTTAAAGTTGACGAGGACTGGTGGTGCCTGCAAACGGGACTGAGCCTCCTTGAGCCCTACCATTTGCATTGTTTCCCATTGAAAGTGAACGTCTACCGTATTTTCCGGTGTATAAGACGCACCCTTGTATAAGACGCACCTGCCATATATGCAAGCTGTCACTGAAAAAGTTTGTATATAAGACACACCCGTGTATAAGACGCACCCCAGTTTACCCAGTTAGGCTAGTGAGGCTTAATTAAACACGCTTGCGCGACTATCGCGAAATGCACCGTACCTGTGAGCAATTCTTAAGCAACGCTAAGTGATCGAAAAAGGCACTCACGCCATACCCGTCCACGTTTTAGCAAAAAAGAAAGAAAGAACTATACAGCTCCCCATATGTCCATAACAACATTTTGTTTCTACTTGAAACCTTCGAAGTCTTCATCTTCAGTTGCGCTACCAAAAGGTTCACCCATTTCTGGAAGCAACTCGGCTGAAACATGCACTACGTACACGGAACAAAAAAAGTTTCAAAGGGTGGCTAAAAAAGAACGCCCGCTTGTCTTGACAATGACGAGAAGCGCGATTGTCACCATCTTTTGGCGCTTCTCATTACTTTTGCTAGGCGCCTCCGAAACAGCCGCACGTTTGTGATCCCGGAAGTCGTCATCCCCGCCGTTTCATGATAAAGAATACCTAGAATGTCGCGCACGGCGGTCCCGGTATTGAAGTATTAACCGTGTTACAACCGCGTTATTGGTAGTGATACTTTTTAGGTGAAAAAAAGCTTGAGCATGAACCGGAGTAATCGATGAACTCGCAAAAAAAAGATGAAAAATTCGCATATAAGACGCACCCTTGTATAGAACGCAGCAGCAAGATTTTCGAAAAAAAGCCGCGTCTTGTACACCGGAAAATACGGTACTTTTCTCGCCTGCGCCAAAAAGCGACGGCAGTGCGATAATGGCCCTTTACGAACCGTTGTGTATCGATAGTGTTCTTGCGTAAAGATACCTTCAAACGCCTTCCCTGTCGGTTGTATTCGGTAAATATAAAATAGCGACTGTCGTTCCCTGGCCGTATCCCACTTTGTCCTTGCTGACAACGAGGAAAAGTACTCAAATACGCCGTATGGCGTGACCTTGAGAACCGCCGACAAGAAGTCTTCGAGCTGCAGTCAGATCCGGGTGCCACGGATACAGGGTAGTGGTGCAAATCGTTATGCTGTTGAGGCTACTGTCATTAATGCAGTACCAAAGAGTGCCATCTTCCTTCTTCACGAGACAAAGTATGGCTTGATGACGCCGGGCAACATCATTTTTTCGACCTCATATCTGAGAGCATCACGCTCTCGTGCTCTCACTTCCTATGGGCACTGATAGACAGGTCGCTCGCGTAATCGTCAGTTATGATGAAACATTTCGTGACTCCGTGGTGTCTGCCGGGGCTTTAGTGGTGAATTAAGGCATCCTCCATGCGCCGTTAGGAGGCCTCTTAATTGATAAGAATGTCCTAGAGTGCTTCAGATACTGCAGTCGTTTATTAAATCTCTAGAAGAGTGAATCCCTTGCTTTCCTCGGGACTATCGCCTAACAGCGCAATTATCGGGCTCTAGGTCAGCTTTGGAGATTCATTGCAAAGTTTTGAGCCAGAACCTAAGCTCAGGAATTTCGGAGACATACGTCGCCTCTGGCAATGCCAATCCTCGGTCGAGGAGGAACTGTTTGTTTCACTCTACGATGCATTCATTGCGATTCTCTGTAACCCCAGGAGCCACGGGGATTACGACAGTTGACCAGGGTGAGAAGATACTTACTTCGATGGAGGCAAAGTTCCAGAGGGCCATGTACTGTGCGCTGTCAGTGCACGTTAAAGAACCACAGGTGGTCGAAACTTCCAGGGTCCTTCACTATGGCGTCCCTCATAGGTGGAGTCGCTTTGGGACGTTAAACCTCAATAAACCATAAACCATCATCGAGCACACTTGAGCAGTGTTATTTGCATTGTCGCCAGAGAACACACCTCTTAGTCCGCCGTCGAAACGAAGAAGAGCTTGAATCTGAGGTTGTTCACTTTTTTTATGTTCGCTGCACGAAGCCTATGAATATTATAAGGTCCTGAGAACACAGCCACAGGACTGCAAAGGTCACAGCCCAAGTAACTACGTGCGTTCAGCAGCACTCGAGCAAAACACGATCCTTTAAGGGCAACTGCATAAGTTTTAGCAATTGACGAGCTTTAAGGGGTCGAATGCGTGAAACTTGTAGGTAATGCATGCTAAATCTTTTAGGCCTAGCATTTGAAATGGTGACGCAAACGCTGATTAAAATCTCGGTGGCATTCAAGTTTCTCCGCAGCACACTGCGCCAAATGGGAGGGCTGATAATGATGTCATCGAATGTACCCGTACATTTCAAAGCGTAAGCGCTTGCTTTGAAATAAAAAGCCAACGCCACAAAAGGCAAAGCATACCGAGAGTTGTGCCGCCACGGTGGCTCAGTGGTTATAGTGCTCGGCTGCTGACCCGACAGACGCGGGTTCGATCCCGGCCGCGGTGGTCGAATTTCTATGGAGGCGAAATTCTAGAGGCCCGTGTACCGTGCGATGTCAGTGCACGGTAAAGAACAAAAGGTGGTCAAAATTTCCGGAGCCCTTCACTGCGGCGTCTCTCATAGCCTGAGTCGCTTTGGGACGTTAAACCAATCAACCAACCAACCAACACCGAGAGTTGTCTGCCAGAATCAAACGAAGCACGGCAGGATATCTTTGACGGCAGCGGCAATCTGAAATGTTTCCTTCCGTGACGTGACACCGAATTTTACCGCACTTGTCCTGCGCTATGAAGAGAAGCCTAAAATTCAATCTTTGATTACGTCACTATTTTAAATACAAGCGCAAAAGCACTTGGATTGCTTTACCTACAGCCTATATGGATTTGAATCTTTGAATATCGGGCCGTTCTCGAAATGTGGTGCAGTTGCCCTTTAATGCGTATGAGGAGCCTTCCTGCAGTGTGGATTCGGGGCCCGTCGGGAATGAACGTAAATTTAATCATGGTGGCTGCAGACAGTCCACTGATGGCAGCGTCGCCTCCCTTTACTACGAGGTCGGTAACCTTGCAGCAATAAAATTATACTTCAGTGTGGGTGGTTGCCTTCAAAATGCACGCTGTCCTCTGAGTTGGGTCAGTGCTGCGTCGCGTATCGAAATATGGCTCGCGCATGTCGTAGATTTTCTTGTTTGCGTCATTTGAGACTTGCCTCACGTCGCTTTCACGCTAAACTTTGTGTACGGAGTCGTCCCAGTGGCATCAGGCGTCGTCATGATTTTTCCTCGGTGAAGAAACTAGGAAACTCAGTCCTCGGAAGTCGCAAATCACGCAAGGCTGTATCACGGTCCGCCGAGAGTGCTGTAGCATGCACTTTCGTGGCGCATTTGACCAAGGAAACTCGAACCCAATGAATGCCACAAGACATCACAGGCACAATTCGGATCTAAAGTGACTATATTCAGAGCCCGCAAGTCCACTCCAGACAAATGTGATCGCTACAGTACTCAACAGTCTGGCGGAAGCGATATCAACTAACGCTTTTCATGGTCGTCGAGAAACGCAACCGACAGCTGCTCACAGCCGCACTAAATTTACTGCCGGCAAATGAACTTTCGAGGCAAATTACAAATGCTAGGCCTACTATCTGGCACAACGGTGAAGGAGTAGCACGTAACTGCGGTAATTCCAAGTAAAACGCCGCAGCGTTGGCTCAGTGGTTATGCGCGTGGCTGCTGCCCGAAAAACGCAGGATCGATCACGGCCGCAGCGATGGAATTTCGATGGAGATAAAATGCTGGAGGCCGGTGTATTCTGCAATATCAGCGCACGTTAAAGAACACCCGGTGGAGCAAATTTCCGGAGCCCTTCACTGCGGTATCCCCATAGACTAAGACGTCTTGGGACGTCAGCCGCATAAACCAATTCGAGATAAATATCGTCGCGCTACCGTCACAAAGTGATGAAGCCACGTACCAAGGTTAAGAACCCACAAACGTTACAATCATTTACGGTAATACAATCAGCACACTAATAATGGCACAGGTTCTTTCTTCTGTTTTAACGCTCTAGAATTCCGCCAGCTGCAGGTAAAAATGTATGCCGTCTTTTCATCTCTCGAGTCGGTTCCCCTAGTCACAACAATGCACCAGTTCTTTAGGTGAGAGAATGCACATTCCAGGAACTTTCTACTTCTACTTCTGTTCCGGCTCTGGACTTCTCGGGTATATTTTCTGCCGAAAATGAGATATTTGATGAAGGCTGCCTGGGTGCAGACAGAACGCGGGCTGCTAGTATGTGGCAGGCAGGAAAGCGTGCTTATTTCCGCGACACCCTCACCAAAAAGACCAATCGAGAGATGTGCTGACAAAAAAAGTACTCACGCACGGTCTCCGAAGTTGGCTCGGCGTCCCGGTCCTACTTGGTTTTTCAAGGTAAAGTGGGTGCTGCAGACCGAGGTAGAATAGCTTGAGTTGGCGGCCTGTGTAGCATCTAGGCAAGTTACGACAGAGCGAAAAAGTTTGAGTGCTGCGCCATACCAAAGGCAAGGAACAAGAAGCAATACTGCGGGGCGCGTGTTAGAACACATCGGTTTGCATACGTAAACTGGGCTGGAAAAGCTGGTACTCTTTCATAAAACAGAGTGAGAACCACGGGCATATGAACAGATAGACGGAAGAAAGACTGTGTTCCTACAAATTATTAACTTCATATCATCTGGAATAGATATTAGCGCTGGAAACATAGCTATAACCCAACCCGAGCATGAAAGGAAGGAGGCGCGCAGTGCGAAAAAGACTCACGCTGGGTCTCCCTAGATTTGGGTCTTCCGCGTACACGTCCTGCTTGGTCATTCCATGTAAAGTGGACGCTATACAGGGTGCTACAAGTGCATCACTAAGCAGCCAGTGTAGCAGCTCGACAGCTTCGCAAGTATTAAAAAGTTCGCTGGTTCTCTGCTGCACACCGTACTGTTTGTCTGAAAACCACGCCCCCGCTCTCTCAAGTTTTTATCGTGGCACCATCATGTGGCAGCCGCGACGAACAAAGCTGCGCAGTGTTTCATTTTTTTTTTATTAAATTCTGCCCACCGCCTTTTAGCAGCCAGTGCAGGACCTGGTATGCAACGTGTACAAATGAATCGCCTATGACAAATAACAAACAACAAGAAAAGAAAGGAAATGGGCATGCAGTCAACTTTCTGCGCACGAAACCTGCCCACAAACGCAAACAAAAAACGCCCCTTTTACATTCTAGGCAAGAAGCATCAAAAACATCCTTTCCGAGAATGAAACTAAGTACATAAAGCCGACTGGCTTGATCTGACTGCAGATAAAAATGCTTAGGGTGATGATAGGGTGGCTACATCATGAGTGATCAAGCCTAATATGCTATCGTACTTGGAAAGAACGACATCTGGCATTGTTTCTGCACTGAAGGATTACAATTGCTTTCTTATGTTCGTACGCACGGTCTATCGCGTTCTGTTATCCACGATATAATCTTTATTTTTTATAGTAATTGATGATGGTGAAGAACACTGTCAAACAATGCATCTTTAGACGACATTCAAAGATGGGCAAACGGGAGTGGCTGAGAAGGTTAGAGAGCAATACCTGTCTTTAGTGGGCGTGACATATAAATGGCAGTGATTTATGTTAACCCCGCCCTCCTGCCTAAACTTCTAATATGACTTTTCGTATGTAGAAGCCATACCAAATCTACAAAGCGCTGTGGACAAGTAAATATTCTAGAGGCAGCTAATATAATCGCTTAAACACTGCGAAACAGTCAAGATGATAAAAAAATTGTGGGGCTGCTTAACAAAACCTAAAGCGATATCGGACGGGCGGCAATGCGATAACAGTGTGCTGTGGATCACTTGCGCACGAATATAAGTTGATGAAGACAGCGACATCGAAACCACAGAGGCACGTGAGATTGGCAGTGAAACATCAAGAATGAGGACATCATCATCATCATCATCATGAGGGATGTGCAGCTGCGGCGATGGCGTAGTGCTCCAATGCAGGGGCCACTGCAGCTGTTGTCTAAGCGGCGCCGCATGCGTTGGGGCTGAACGGGCTTTCGCCAGTGTGCACAGTATCATGTGGAGTGACACTTTCAGACTCTGCATTTGTAACATTGCCCGTGTCGCGATTGGAGGGGCTTTCGCCAGTGTATGTACGCTCGTGCCGAGTTAACGTTGCAGATTCTTCAGTTGTAGAAGGGAACATGAGACACTCATACAGTCGTCCTCCTGTGTGGCACCCCATATATCTCTAAGCCTCGCGCTTCGCAAACACCGCAGGGTCCTCGGAGCATTTAAATGGCTCTCCTCCTGTCTCAGTGCGCATGTGTCTCGTAACATCGGCAAAGTTCGTTGAAACGTAGGAGCACGAGTGACAGCGGAACATATCTTCTTTCAATACTGGTGCGTTTCGCCCGAACAGATTCTGTTCCATTAGCGAATACAGGTGCTAGGCTTCTTTGCTTGTAGTGTTCACAGCCCTCGCATGCTGTTTGTTGTCTTCGAATGAGCCCAGAACACAATTTCTGTCTTGCTAGCCGGGAAATCGCACCGCTTCTGCAAATAAAATTGATAGAAGGTGTGGTGTTAGGAAAAATCACTTGTTTTTTTGTCTTCCTTACTCCGTCCGCATAATTTTCGTGCGATGGTTCAAGCATGCCAGGTTGTTGGTCGCATCGAGGAACAACTCTCGGTAAGATTCATGCTAAAATAACATACCGTTCGCGGACATTTTTAGGAAACGAACCACGTCCACTACACCTCTAGTGTTAAGGAGAGGATTCATGCAAGCTTTCAAAATAGTATTCTTAGTGTATCTACCGTCGTATGCTGTTAAGGCAGCTCTGATATCACGCCTAATGTAGGCAACGCTGTGCATGTCATTGTGCTCGTATAAAGCACTGTATGTGGCGGAGTTTGACTTTAATGTATTCTGTAACGCTCTAGCCCTTAAAGCTTGAAGCAGTGAGCTGTCCAACATTTGTGCAGAACGTTGTGTGTGATACCGTTTTCTATGTGCATTGATGCGATGAACTTGAAGCTGTTTTCCTCCTGCACGTCAGCGCTAACCACAAAAAAAAAATGCTTTTCATTTAGGATGAGAAATTTTGTTTTCAGCAGAGAATTCGTATTACAATAAGCACTTAGCGATACCTATCTGCTTACCACTAAGCTGAGATAATGCCTGCAAGTCTTATATACTGTGAACACGAAGCACGAGCTCTCCAGTAAAAGTTTGGCAGTCATAACCCACACATGCAGCAAAGTACACCTTGTCAGCTTAAGTTGCAGACAGGAGAAATCTGAGCAGATTGCGTAATCAGTGCATCTAAAAGTGGCTAAACGTCATCAAGAAGAATCGAGAGATTAATTAAGAAAGAACTGTACATAGAAAGCATAGATTATTCACTTAGCATTTTAGAATGCATGCGAGATATCAAGATATCGAGAGTGACTGCCAAACAACGGCAGAATTAAATCTTTGGCTCTCGTTAAATGTCCTTGAGTTGCTTGCGAAAGAAAGTACATGAAAACAACCGATTTAAAACTGCTAACAAGTCTTTGTGTTTTGAGAGCAAGGAAGGAATTCGTCTTTTGAGCAATATTCTAAAGCACGACGACCGCACATAAGCTGTGGTGGGTTCTATTTAACTGAAACACCTGGTATATCTGCGGGAACGACATGGTTCACTTCAAAAACAGGTTCACACAGAAACAGGAAAAAAAGAGTTGTTAACGATCGAATTCCCTCACCGATTTCATAGACTCTGGGATGGCGATATAGGAATTGAAAGAAAAGAGAAAAATAGTCAAATTCACTGCATTTTGATGCCCGGGATGCTGTAGATGCTGCAGATTCAATAAACTCCATTGTGGAGCTGGGCGTGGCGTAGCCTCCATAATAAAACGTGAGTAGTTTTTTCTAAGTTCACACATTTTCATTTAAAAAACTGTGAGAAGTACGTCAGTGTGGTATGAGCAGGCAGATTATAGAGCAAAACTTAGATTACGAACACATTGTGCCTGAATAAGTATACAACTGCCTAAAGTTGACTAGTCATATTTTTTTACATTTGTGGGGCAAAGGTGATAATCCAAATTTGATTGGTATGGTTTGATTTTATGGGATCTAAGTGTCCCAAAGCACCTCATGCTATGAAGGACGCCGTAGTGCGGTACTCCGTATAATTTCGACCATCTGGGTATTTTTAACGTCCTCTGACATAGTGTTTCGCCCCCATTTAAACGCGATCGTCTTGGCCGGTATCAATGTCGCGTATTTCGGGTCAGCAGCCGAAAACGATAACCACTGAGCCACCGCGGCGGCTCGTAGAGAACTACACAGTCGAGACCACTTTTAACGTACCTGAGGGTAGCGCGGATTGCGTTAGTCGCATCCGAGGTTCCTAGTAATCGGACTTTTCCTTTTGGGCCAGAATTCCGAAGTCCGACGAAAGAAACTTTTGTTCCTCAGAAACGTTCATAATGGGCATCAGCTTCTTCGAAGTAGACCATAGCACGGCGCTTCCCAAGCTCTGCAGAGTGGGCATACATATTTTTCAATCCGAGGCCAAATAATAAGAGCTTGAAGAACACGATTTTACTAATCGGGGTCAAAGCGTTCATTGCAACCGGTGGCACCTTGGCATCCTCCTCTTCAGATTCTTGCTAGTCGGGGAGCGCTCACACTTCGCGCACAATGGCTTCGTCAGTGTATTGCTTTGCAATATCGTCGTCGTGATCCGCACCCCTCGAAGTAATCCCAAGGCGAAGTCATGCCCGTCCATCTGTGCACACGCGTCATATCACGCGCATTTCCAACATCGTCTTGTGTCGTTTCTTGGCCCATCAACTGCGCTTCAGGGAAGCAATTTCTTATTCACTGCGCCGTAACCCGCATCAACAGGGCCTCATTCATTTCCACAGCGGCGAACAAAGGTACCTGAACCGGAACATCGCCACCTTCAACGTCATTTGATATGAGCATGCGCTGTATATAGCGCGGATGCTGGGACATCTTGAGCGCGGCAATGACGCCCATGTCCGGTGTCTGAATTTTGCACTTTTCTCTCAGTAGCGAGTAGAGCATTGACACCAAGTTCAGACAAGACAGCACTTGTGCGTCACAAATTTGTCAAGAACGGGCATAAGCTGCTCTATTTTATTGCGACAGCAATACTACGCCAGCTGTCGCCTCTTCGCGGTACCGCAGCCTTACCTTCACGGTCGGTGGCCGGTCATGTGACCACAGACGTCATACCAAAGCGAGAGATGGGGA
Organism: Amblyomma mixtum; assembly: GCF_055824585.1. Classification (NCBI taxonomy): domain Eukaryota; kingdom Metazoa; phylum Arthropoda; class Arachnida; order Ixodida; family Ixodidae; genus Amblyomma; species Amblyomma mixtum. Next base: position 135,110,121 of record NC_143018.1, on the reverse strand, counting down.
GATGGGGATGAAGTCTCCTCTTCAGCGCGCCGCAGCTAGACTTCGCTGCCGAACGACAGTTCTTAGTAATTTTTTAAGCATTCTGAGCCCATTGATCTTCGCTCAAGAACTACCAACAAACGGCTTCACACGGTTTTTAGAATTAGGAATTCATTTTAACCCAATCACGCCTTCTGGGCCTTTGTGCCTCGGGCCAACAAACCTCTTCTCTCTTTTGATTCACCGCTCTCGAAGCTGGTTAAGCCCAGCATCATCAATTCATGCGCTAACAATGCATTAAAAAAAATCCTGCAATCACAAACTGGAAGATAGCTTTTTAGCCCAGAAGTGCCGCTTATAGCAGGCTGGTTACCCGCTGACCTTCTTATCCTCAGTTGCTGCGGCCTTTTTGAGAGCAAGAGAAGAAAAAAGAATATGAGATAAAGATAAAATCGCAGTCTTTCTCTGCGCACACGAAATTTCACAAAACATAAGAGAGATAGGAAAGAGAGTAGGAATAAATGTTTTATTTTCAGCTCCGGATCACTTGCCAAGCCTCTGCAAGCGCGTTAATCAAATGGGTCGTAAGCACTCAGGAGGCACCATAAATCATCGCGACCGGTTCGTTTCCTGTACTCAGGGCGTCCTGTATTCTATCCACTTGACTTGCGGCCATGCATACGTAGGACAAACCGGCAGGTGCCTTAATTAAAGGTTGTCCAAGCACAAATACAATGTAACGCAACAAATTTCAGGCGATCTCGGCATTCACTGCCAAGATTTTAATGCGCTCCTGAGCTGGGCAACACGACTGTGCTGCGTAGGTGCGATAACAAAACCACGCAAGAAATAACTGAAGCCGTAAAAATTGCGCATCTTAAAGAGGCTGGTTTATTGTTTTATTGGGGTTTAACGTCCCAAAGCAACTCAGGCTAAGAGAGACGCCGTAATGAAAGGCTCCGGAAATTTCGACCACCTGGGGTTCCTCAACGTGCACTGACATCACACAGTATACACGGGCCTCTATAATTTCGCCTTCATCGAAAATCAGCCGCCGCGGCCCGGATCGAACCGCATCTTAAAGAGAGTTGTGTCAGCACCCCAACTATCGCCTTTAAAGGTAAAGAATTCCGCTTGTTAACGTTAGCCGGATGCTCTGAGTTCTCCTGTGTTTTTTCTGGTAGCGATGACTGTTTCTCAGACTCGGTTGCTTGTGTTATTTTCTTGATGCTGCTGTATATTTTTACCGAAGTGTCTGAAAAAATAAACCTTACTTGTAGGTCAGCGCGGTGTGTGTCTCGCCTCCTTTCTTGCCCCTTACTAGCTCACTGTTCTGCCTTGTTATGAACCAACTAGCCCGCGATGTGTCATTCAAGCTTATAAGGTATCGTAAAGTGCGCAATAAAAAATGAAATAAAACAATTTTTCTGCATTTCATTCTAACCGACAATGCAGTCTGTGGAAAAAGCAAAGAGATAAACCACGGCCGTAGTGGAGGTCTTCCGAATATTTTGGATCACGTGGGTATTTTTAACGTACGCTGACATCGCACAGCGCACGGATTCTTTTCAGCTTCGACCCCAAGTAACCACTGCGTCCAAAGCCGGGATTAGAGCAGCATCCTCGGGCCCACCATCCGAGCGCCCTAATCACTGAGCCATTTTGGATGGTGGAAGGGATCCTGGAACCAGTGCAAGTTCCGCAAGAAAGATATTTTGGCGCTATGACAAACCCGTCAGCGCAATGACCGACGGCTGCCCCAAGTTACTTTCTATCAAAATGCTGCGCAAATAGATGTCATCTTGGGGCTGCCGGAGTGATATATGTTTGCTTCGTAGCGCTTTACGCACCTATTAACCCTAGCTATATCAGGGATTCATAATGCATAGGGATCGACTTGCATTTTAAACCACAGATATCGCCCCCCCCCCCCCCGACCTCCCCCTGAAGGCGCTCGTCTACTGAGCCGGAGTAGGCGGGCTCCAACCGCACTGCGCCGGCCGCATTTCTATGCAGGCGAGGCCTGTGTGCTGTGCGATGTCGGCGCACATTAAAGGTCCCCACGTGGTCGAAATTATACTGGAGCCCTCCACTTCGGCACCTCTTGTTTCCTGTCTTCTTTAACTCTCCCCTACTAATTAGCCCCTGTTCATGAATTCCTCATCGTAGCCGTCTGTGTCGGCGTTGCCATACAACACCACCTGACAACCATGGCAGATAGTAAAAGAGCGAAACGCCACCTGCCAAGGCGAGAGAGGAGGAACGGACAACCCGACGGTGGCTGTCACGGAAAGATCCCGGAGTGTGGCTAGCAGCGTAGGACGCCACCCTCCAGCTGTGGCAGGTGGCGTACAGGGAGCTGCGGTTAAATTTCGCATTACTGACTATCGTAGTCGCCCGTCAATTTTTGTGGTTTTATTCATTTAGCTTTCACGGGGAATCACTTGTAGGCTTTCTACTGGCCCCCCACATCAGCTGGTGTAATGAAGCGCATGCATGGTGTAAGGAAGCTAGTCTGAGAGCTCTTCTTCATATGCAACCAAGATCGAGTATTCTCACGATTTTCTTGTAACACAATCTTGAGACGAGGAGTGAATTTTCATTTTTCATTGACGAAGTGCAAATGAGCAGCTTAGATACAACGGCAGATACCACAGGACGCAGTCAACACAAGAGCCTCCTGGCGAACTGCCGTGGTAATTTTATTGCAACATACAGAATGGCCGCAGGGCGACTTTTTCATTGTACTGTAAGCAGGTATTTCGAAATAAGCTCTCTGTATCGAAATTGATTTCGAATGAAGTTGTCATAAATGTTTTACACTAAGTGACGCTCTACTATAAAAAGGAGCATGCCCTCAGCGGCCAAGCCGGTGGTAGTCTACAGTTTATCATGGAGAAAGCAATATGTGGCTCATCGGGAAGGAAACGCCGGGTCAGCGTTCACCATCTGCAGTGGTCGCAAGACTTCCAGATGATGTCACCGTGGTATACACTGAAAAATAAAATTCCTTGCGAAAATGCAAAGACTTGAACCAAGGACTTCCAGATTGCAAGGCGAGCATACAACCAAGCGCCAGCAAACCCCGTCGCTGCTTGGCGAACAAAGGTGAACGGAAGATTTGCGTTGCCTTAAGTGTTTATGCTAATGAGTGGGAATGTCATTACAAAGGAAGAAAAGAACATCACAACATAATTGAAATTAAAGATATGTAATGAGACGACTCGCACAATTAGTGTGGACGGCCGGTCTTTGTCCAATAGGTGCTGCTCAGCACGCCAGCGTTCGTAAGCGCGTACCCGAGCTTCGTCAGCTTCGTCTTCTATCTTCTTCGTCTCCTTCGTCGGCGCTAGCCGCTGGGGCAGCAAACCCCAACTCTCTTTATTACAATACCCGCGGGGTGAAAAGGCGCCATCCTGGCAGCCTAAGGGCTCGAGACGATAGCTGGGTCGTAGTAGGGCTTCAGGCGGTCTAGGTGCACAATTTCACGGCCGCGGCGCCGATTATCAGACGAAGGCGTGAGGGGATCGATCAGGTAGTTAACTGGGGATGTCTGCTGAACAACGCGATAGGGGCCTTGGTATTTGCTCAGCAGTTTTGTAGACTGCCCCCAGCTGGTGGAGGGCACCCAAAGCCAAACCAAGGATTGAGGAACATAAGACGGCGGCAGACCGGGGGAAGCGGCGCGGGCGCATTTCTGACTGTGCTGGTCGTGAAAAGTAAAGTAACGGGCCAGTTGACGGCATTCTTCGGCGTACGCAGCGGCTTGAGAGACAGTGGTCAATTCGGACGAATCGGGGCAGTAAGGGAGTATGGTGTCCGTGATGGAGGAAGGCTCGCGGCCATAGAGCAGAAAATACGGGTAAAAACCAGTAGTGGCTTGCGTTGCCGAGTTGTAAGCGTAGGTAACGAAAGGGAGAACTCGATCCCAGTCTGAGTGATCGGCAGAAATGTACTTGGCCATCATATCGCCGAGGGTCCGGTTAAAGCGCTCGGTCATGCCGTTCGTCTGCGGATGGTACGAAGACGTCGTGCGGTGAACGATATGACAATTCCGAAGGAGGGCTTCCACGACGCCGGACAAGTAGACGCGACCCCGATCGCTGACCAATTCCTTCGGCGCACCGTGATGAAGAATGATGTTCTGAAGTATGAAACCGGCTACTTCAGAGGCGGTCGCAGCTGGTAACGGTGCAGTTTCCGCATAGCGCGTGAGATGATCAATGGCGACGATGATCCAGCGGTGGCCGGCGGCAGTGAAGGGAAGAGGGCCATAAAGGTCAATTCCAACACGGTCAAATGGCCGGACGGGACACAGTAAAGGTTGCAGAGGAGCAGGTGAGTGTGGTGGGGGTTCTTGCGACGCTGACATTCCAGGCAATAGCGTATGTACTGGCGGACAAAACGGTACATGCCCCGCCAATAATACCGAATTCGTAGGCGGGTAAAAGTTTTTAGCAGACCGGCATGACCGCATTGCGGGTCATCATGATAACTGGCACAAATGGCGGAGCGGAGATGCTTTGGAATCACAAGCAGCCATTTGCGACCATCGGGGAGGTAGTTCCGACGGTACAGCAGCTGGTCACGCACGACAAAATGATGGGCTTGACGACGGAGCGCTCTAAATGGGAGGCGCGTTGAGCAGTTGGCTAAGAAATTCAGATTTAGTTAGTTATATGGGGTTTTATGGCGCATAAGCAACTATGGCTATCATGCGCCAAACACAAGGTTAGATGATGTTATGTCAAGTGTATAGAGGTTACATTATAATAGGTTTAAAACATTGGCTTTCTTTAGAAACTACCAAACAAGTGAAAACTCGACAAGTGTTTGCTCGCCTAAAAGCAATGCGGGATGAAATGGAATGTGTTGATAGTAAAATACAGTAAAAAACTTTCTCCTAAGTTCTTCGAGATGGGAATAAGAAATTAAAATGTGATTAACTGTGAGCTCCTCACTACACATTTCACATACAGGTTTGTCTTTTGTTGTTAATAAGAAGCTATGGGTGATGTGTGTGTGACCTATGCGTAAACGACATAAAATTACTTCGATAAAACGCTCTTTATGGCGGCATGATTTCCATTCTTTTAAAATGGGCTTTACAGTATGCAGCTTGTTGTTTCCATCATTTTCCCAGGAAGCTTGCCATTTGGCTCTTAGCTTGCTACGTACAAACTTCATGTAATCCCTAGGAGGCAAATTCACATGTTTTATTTTCATGGTTCTGGCTTGAACAGCACACATGTCGGCTCTCTCATTGTCCCTAATACCAAAGTGACTGGGAACCCAGCAGAATTTTAAAACCTGTTTTTGTGCTGTGACCTTTACTATATTGTGTATGATGCTCGCTATCAGTGGCTCCGTGGCATTTTTGGAGTTTAATGCTGTAAGGACGCTCAGTGAGTCTGTATAAATGATGCTGTTTTTTATGTTTTCATTTGTTATTTTCTGTACCGCAACACTAATGGCATAACACTCAGCGTTGAACACTGTCGCACATGAGGAGGAAATCCAGAAGAGAAGTAATCCAAGGATGCTTGCGCTGCTCAGAAGCCATCTCAGTAGTGTCAAGAGAAGGTGTGAGGCCGGAAATAGATGGTGGGTCAGGCTGAGAGGTCACAGGGGAGCGCGAGAGAGCGTCGGCGTCGGAGTGCTTACGACTGGAACGATAAATTACCCGAATGTCGTAATCTTGTAAACGCAGAGCCCAACGAGCGAGGCGGCCAGATGGATCTTTGAGTGACGACAGCCAAGAGAGGGCATGGTGATCGGCAATGACATCCAAGATGCGCCCATATAAGTAAGGACGAAATTTTGTGATCGCCCAAATAATCGCCAAACATTCTTTTTCTGTAACGGAATAATTAGTCTCCGCTTTTGTGAGCCCACGGCTGGCGTAAGCATCAACGTACTCATTGAAACCACGTTTCCGCTGAGCTAGAACGGCACCGAGACCAATGCCGCTGGCGTCTGTGTGCAGTTCTCTTGGCGCGGAAGGCTCGAAAGGCGCAAGATCGGAGGAGAGGTGAGCAGCTGGCGCAGCTTTGCAAAAGCTTCGTCGCATGCAGGGGACCAAGCCGACCAGTCGTGGCTACCAGCGAGAAGTTGCGTAAGCGGGGCGATAACAGCAGCAAAATTCTTGATGAACCGGCGAAGGTAGGAGCAAAGGCCAAGAAAGCTTCTGAGTTCCTTCAGGGAAGTGGGCTTCGGGAAATCAGCAACTGCGCGGAGCTTGGCAGGGTCCGGGAGTACACCATCCTTGGACACGACGTGGCCTAGGATGGTCAGCTGTCGAGCGCCGGAGCGACACCTTTTCAAGTTTAGCTGCAAGCCAGCGTCACTGAGGCAGCGAAGAACACTCTCGAGGCGAAGAAGATGAGACTGAAAATTCTGGGAGAAGATGACAACATCGTCCAGGTAGCAGAGGCACGTATGCCATTTAAGCCCACGCAGGATGTTGTCCATCATACGCTCAAAAGTGGCAGGCGCGTTGCAGAGACCGAAGGGCATCACATTAAATTGATACAGCCGATCAGGTGTGATGAAAGCTGTTTTCTGGCGATCGACTTCGGCCATCGGCACCTGCCAGTACCCAGAGCGCAGATGCAACGAAGAAAAGTACTCCGCTCCCTGCAGGCAATCTATACGAGGCAGGGGGTAGACGTCCTTTTGTTTAGCCGGCGGTAGTCTACGCAGAATCTAATGGAGCCGTCCTTTTTCTTCACGAGCACGACCGGAGAAGCCCACGGGCTGTGAGAGGGCTGGATCACGCCGCGGTGTAGCATGTCGTTCACCTGTTCATCAATGATGCGGCGCTCAACGGAGGAGGCGCGGTAGGGGCGTTGGCGCAAGGGTCCATGGGTGCCAGTGTCGATATGGTGGCGAACCGCTGCGGCACAACCCAACGGTACTTGAGGAGTGTCGAAGGATGCGCGGAAGCGCTGCAGCAAAGCGATGAGCTGGCGCGGTGGTGAGGTGGTAGAGCGGCATCGACAGAATGGGAAAACATATCCGGGGAGGACGGGTCGGCGATGTCGGCGGGAGGAGTGAGGGCGTTGATGTCATGGACGGCAGGCTCATCAAGGACAGGAGAAGCGTCGTCGAGATCGATGACATCAACTGTGCCAAGCGATTCTCTCCGAAGTAAAGTGGTGGGGAAAGGCAACAGGTTCGCGACGTACAGGGCACAACAACCACCAGAAAGTGTGAGCACGGCATGAGGGAGCATGACAGATTTTCGGTGCGCACAAAGAGGAGAGGGTGAATAAAGGACAGTAGCGTCAGAGAGGGCAGCACAAGTGAGCGGCCCGAGAACAGATGACAAAGCTGGCACGTCGACGTCGTCAGCGGCGAGAATAGGCGTGGCGGTAACAGGGGAGGCGTCCAGAAGAGCATCACACAGCGGCGACAAATTAATTTCAGCGCGTGCACAGTCAATGATGGCGTGATGCGTGGACAGAAAGTCCCACCCGAAAGATTAAAATATAAAACCCATGCTTTCGCATTGACAGCAGAAAAGTAGGCTTAAGTGCGCTCGCAATTTTTGCGACATATATCCGTCAGTATACAATCTTTGACTTTAAGAAAAATATCGAAGCAGTGATGCTGTGTCTAGTACTCAAAATGTCACTTAACAGCAAAGTAATGCAGCAGCGCGCAAAGCTCAACAAAGAATAAAACCTGAAAAATCGTGCGTTTGTCTCCCTGCTTTAGTAACCAAGTAATCAGTAATGGATGTAAGATTTCAGGAAAATTACGTCTCGCGTGACGGCTAATCATAGACGCTTAATTATGCAGTAAGGCGCATGGGATTGTACGAGTTGCAGGAGCACATTCATGATATCGGCACGTCTATCTGAAGATTTCACTGCCTGTGTCCGGACAGGTGCTCTCTGAGGCTCTCCTTATCTGAACACGTGAATGAGCACCGGGTACAGCGATAGCCCTCTGCGATAGTGTGCGTCAGCATATGAGTTCTCAAAATCCCTCGCTCTGACGCTGCATACGCGCATATATCACACTTGAAAGGTCTTTCCCCAGTGTGAATTGGCTTGTGCCGATTTAATTTTGAAGACTCTCAACATGCGAATGGGCACAAATTGCACTTGTATGGTTTTTCGCCGGTGTCCGTACGCTTATGTATAGTGAGCTTGCTGGAGCTTGCAGCTGCAAAAGAGTACATGTGGCAATCGAACGGTTTCTTGACATTATGCTTCCGCTTGTGAATGGCACTCGAGTCGCACTCGAATGGTTTTTCGCCAGTGTGCGTACGCTTGTGACGAGTTAACCTTGAAGAGTCTGCAGTTCTAAAAGGCACATGTCGCACATTAAAAGTTTCTCACCAATGTGTATAGTATTCTGTGGACTGACGCATCCAAACTCTGCAGCTGCAAAATTACACCTGTTGCGATTGAACAGGCTTTCGCCAGTGTGCATAGTGTCGTGCGGAGTGACACATCCAGACTCTGCAGGTGAAAAAGTACACGTGTTGGCATTGAACAGCCTTGCGCCAGGGTGCACGGTATTGTGTGGACTGACACATCAAGACACTGCAGGTATTAATGTACACATGTCACGACTGAACGCACGTTCGCCAGTTTGCGTGCTAAGATGTGAAGTGGTCTTTCTCCAGTCTGCAGCTGTAGAAGGACACATGTCGCGACTGAAGCTGTTCTCGGCAATGTGCGAACTATAATGTGGAGTGACATTTCTCGGGTATGTAGGTCTAGAAGGACACGTGCCGCGATTGAAGCTGCTCACGCCACTGCACGTGCTATAATGTTTAGTGACATTTCTCGGGTCTGCAGCTGTAGAAGGACACGTGTCGCTATTGAAGGTGATCTCGCCACTCTGCGTACTATAATGTGGAGTGACATTTCTCTGGTCTGCAGCTATAGAAGGACACGTGCCGCGATTGAAGCTGCTATCGCCGCTCTGCGTACTATAATGTGGAGTGACATTTCTCTTGTATGCAGCTATAGAAGGATACGTGTCGCTATTGAAGCTGCTCTCGCCACTCTGCGTACTATAATGTGGAGTGACAGTTCCCGAGTCTGAAGCTGTAGGTGGATGTGTGTAACGGTTGAAGGGGCTGTCGCCAGTGTCCGTATGCTTGTGCCGATTTAGTGTTGTAGAGTCTTCACTTGCAAAAGGGCACATCGGCATCTGATGCGTTCGTCCCCCTGTGTGGCACCGCACATATCCGTTACCATCGCACTTCGCTAACTCCGCTGGGTCGTCGGAGCTTTTAAATGGCTGTCCTCCTCTCTCAAAGTGCACGTGTCGCGTAACATCTGGAAGGTTCGCTGAGCCGTAGGTGAAGGTGGGGCAGCTGAACTCGTCTCCTTTCAATGCAGGGGTCTCCTGCCCGAACGAATTCTGTTCTATGTTCGAATACGGCGCTAGAGGGTCTATTCTGGTAGTGTTCACCGCCCTCCCGGGATGATCGTTGTCCTCTAATGAGCCCCGAACACAACCTCCTTCGTGGTAGTCCGGAAAGCGCACCGCCTCTGCGAAAAAAGGTAATAGAAAGTGTGTCGTTTGGGAAATTTAGTTCTCTTTCGACTTACTCACTCCGCAATATTTTATTTGATTGGTTCCAGCATGCCAGTTCATTTTTGGAAAGAGAAATAATTCTCAATAATATTGCACGCGACTTGCGAGGAGCAGCCGCCCAGCGGCTGCTTATGGAAACGTGGAAAGGTGTCAGTGACTGCTTTTGTAGACACAGGAGTAGACTTCTCAATAATCAGCAACAATTTCGCGGATCGGCACGCAAAAGTTAGGACTGAATGGCCTGGACCCCACATTCGTACTGCTGGTGGCCACCTTATGACACCTTTAGGGCGTTGCACTGCACGAGTCACCACTGCCGACTCCGTGTTTGTTGCGGTTTTCGTTATTCTGCCCAACCGTTGCAAAGACCTCATCCTCGGCCTTGACTTTTTACGACAGCATGGTGCCGTCATTAATGTTCCTCGCCGTTTGGTCACGTTTTCACCGCCTGCACCGACTTCCTCAGACGCCGAACGACGCCACGCACCTTTGCGCATCCTTGACTTGGATGTAACCGTGCCGTCACGCTCATGTACCCTCGTTACCGACAGGTGCGATGACCAGTCCAGTGCTGCAGGAGTGGCCGAACAGAACACTGAGCTGCTGCTCCATCACGGCGTCTGTGTTGCCCGCGGTATCGTCCATCTGACCAAAGGCCTCGCGGATGTACTTCTTACAAACTTCGGCAATGAGCGACAACGCATCGCTAAAGGGACCACGGTCGCCTACTTGGAAGATATGCATCGCACTGCATCGCACTGCAGACTGGCACATCCGGCAGCCGAACGGCCCAATTAGCCCTCGATGTGAACCCCGCTGTGAACCAACCGAGAAGGATCGATTTGTCGGGCTGCTCTGTCAGTTTCAAGACTGTTTCTCGTCTGCCTCCGCGGTCAAGCAGACTCCCCTCACCAAGCACCGCATAATAACCGACGAACGTATCCGACCAGTCCGACAGAACCCATACCGAGTGTCACCGCGGGAACGCAAAGTCATCGCTCAGCAGGTAGACGAAATGCTGAATGACGGTGTCATACAGCCATCGAGGAGTCCCTGGCGTCGTCTTGGTTAGGAAGAAAGACGGCAGTCTGAGATTCTCTGCTGACTACCGCAAACTCAACCAGGTCACAAAAAAGACGTCTACCCGCTACCGCGCATTGATGACTCCTTGGACCGGTTGCACCATGCGCGCTACTTCTCCTCGCTCGATCTTAAAAGCGGTTATTGGCAGATCGAAGTAGACGAACGGGACCGTGAGAAGACTGCGTTTGTCACGTCGGATGGACTTTACGAGTTCAAGGTCCTACCGTTTGCATTGTGCTCCGCTCCAGCGACATTCCAGCGAATGATAGACGCAGTCTTATCAGGCCTTAAATGGCAAACTTGTTTAGTATATCTGGACGACGTTATTGTGTTCTCCCCAACGTTCGAGGAACGCCTACAACGCCTTTCCACCGTGCTACGAGCTATAAGATCTGCCGGCCTCACGTTAAAACCTGAAAAGTGCCACTTCGGTTATGAAGAGCTCCTGCTCCTGGGCCACGTCGTCAGCCGTCGAGGTGTTCAGCCCGATCCCGCCAAAACTGCAGCCGTCGCCAACGTCCCTACTCCCTCCGACAAGAAAACAGACCGGCGTTTTTTGGGACTCTGCGCCTATTACCGCCGATTCATTGCAAACTTTTAACGAATTGCTGCCCCGTTGACGCGTCTCACCCGAGATGATGTCACCTTCGCTTGGACAGAAAACCAGCAGAAGGCATTCGATGAATTACGGCACCGCTTGCAAACAACGCCTGTACTTGCCCACTTCGATGCCCATGTCGAGACCCTGGTTCACACGCATGCAAGCAATGCAAGCACTATCCTTTGGAGTTACATTTCTCGACACCTCCGCTGTAGGGCACATGTCGCGACTGAAGTTGCTTTAGCAGATGTGCGTACAGTCGTGTGGAGTGACACATCCAGACTCTGTAGGTGTAAAAGTACACGTGTCGCGATTGAACGGGCTTTCGGCAGTGTGCGTATGTGAAGTCACATTTCTGGAGTCTACAGCTGTACAAGGACACGCGTCGCGATTGGAGGGGCTTTCGACAGTGTGCGTACGATCGTGCCGAGTTAGCGATGCAGAGTCTCCAGTTGTAAAAGGGCAAATAACACTCTCATACGGTCGTCCTACAGGGTGGCACCGCACATGTCTCTTACCGTCCCACTTCGCTAACACCACTGCGTCCTCGGAGCAAATAAATGGCTCTCCTCCTTTCTCAAGGTGCTTGTGTCTCGTAACATCGGCAAAGTTCCCTGAAACAAAGGCGCAGGAGGGGCAGCTGATCACATCTGCTTTCAATACAGGTGGCCGCCGCTGAATTAATTCTGTTCCATGAGCGAAGACGACGCTAGGGTTCTCTTCTGATAGTGTTCTCCACACTTTCACGTTGCTCGCTGTGGGCCAAAAAGCCCAGAACACAACTTCTGTCGTGGTAGTCAGGAAACCACACCGGTTCTGCGAATAAAGTTAACAGAATGTGTGGGGTTAGGTAAAATCAGTGTTTACTTTTTGACTTACTCCGCAATATTTTCTTGCGATGGTTCAAGCCTGACATATTGTTGGTTGCAACGAAGAATAATTCTCGCAAAGATTGATGCTAAAATAGCACACAGGTCGCGGACAATGCAATGAAATGGACTGCATCAGCGACATCTCAAGCATTAAGGAGTGGACACATGAAAGATATCAAATTAGTGCCCGTAGTGTATCTACTGCCGTATGTTGAGATACAGGTTTTCTTGAAGCGTGTAAATGTAGCTCTTATATCACACTTTGTTATAGGCTTTATTTCGTGCGCAATATTTTTTTTTTTTGAGTGTGTGCTGAGGCAAAAGGCGGGGGTGGTTCGGGGACAGCAAGTTGGCGCAGAACCATTCGCTTACGGTATACTGGTGGCCAGATGTTACATGGAAGCAGGGCTTATGAATATGCTTCACATTTGCTTTCTACCCGTGAACTTAACCCAGGATGTTACTCTGTCAGTTAGTACAATCGAGTGCAGTGATTGTGGTTCTTTTATTACACTGGAAAATCCGCACGAATTGCAGATACCACGCTTAAAACAATCGGCGATGAGTACCGTAAGGCATGGCGCTGCACTGTTTGTTGGGGCGCGAAAACGCGAATGCCGGTTGTGCAACGCACGCAGGATGATAGCCTCACCATTGTAAGTGACACGGACCTAAGGATCTGGATGAAAGCGATCAGTGATAAGCTGCATCAGCTGCTGCCTTCTAAAGAAACAATTGACTGTACTGAAGACGCAATGTAGCTCTTAAGCGACCAGTATGACGATTTGCTTTCCCACACTGACAGAGTTGTAAAAGAGGGTGGAAAAGGTTGAGGCACGAGACCATGAAGTCGACCTCGATAATCTTGAATGGAGGAACCGGTGCCTCAACCTTGAATTTTATGGCATCCAAGAGACTGAAGACGAAAATATTTTTGATAAGATAAATGCACTGACTGCCAAAAAACGAACTTCCAGAGCTCTCGCAAAGTGACGTTGTGGCAATTCACCGCGTGGCAGCAAAGGAAGCTAAAACGCCAGGTATCATTTGTAGGTTCGCAAGGCAGGCAGAAAGGCAAAAGAGAAAGACACCGCAAGAAACAGACGACAATACCTTCATAGTGGAAAACGTGACGAAAAGAACCCGTGCAGTAGAGTTTGAAGTTAGGGACTTCAGATACAAAAAAAACAAATACAAATTCGTGTGGCATAGCAATGGCAGAATCCTGATACGAAAAGCTGACGGGCAGAAGGCGTTACTAGTTACTAGCCCTGACGATCTAGATAAGCTCGCCTAAAAGCAGGAAGTGGCGTCCTACGCTTTGCCGCACGACTTTCGGAAACATATTGGAAAACAATTTTTCAATCCTTCCAGTGCTTTCATCTGAACGTAAGGTCCATAAAAGGTAAGAAACTAGGTCTGGAACTTCTTTTCGAGGCCATGAATGAGTCTCTAGATTCTGTAATGTTAACCGAGACAAGGTCAAGTGAAATGTGTTGGTCGTATGTTATCGGCCACGAAATGAAAAGATGGCACCTTTTTTTGATCACTTATAAACACTGTTCTCGTTCATTATTATGAACCGTCGTAATGTTATATTCAATGATGAGACCAATATTAATATATTGAATCCTTCTTTGCAAACTAACCTTGCTGTCTTGTAAAACATTCATGGTGTTCGAAACACAATTGATATTCCAAAAAGAGTGACAGTATGTTCATCCTCTTTGACTGATGAGTTTCTTACCAATATTGATGCAAGCAGGATTAATGCAGGTGTGCTAACGTCAGGTATCAGCGACCATTTATCTATATTCTTATGTGCGAAAGGTCAGTTAAACAACACAAAATCATGGCATGCATATTTTGTTCAACACGTAACACAGCGAGAACTAACCGAGTTCTATGACAAAATCGCGCAGACTTCGTGGGATCCAATCTTTTTCAGCAAAAATGTAAACACCTGATATGCCATGTTTCTCGAAATACTCAAACCTAGTTTATGTACAGAGTTTTCCTCTAGCCGTAGTAAAAAAGGAAGAAAGATACGAAAACCATGGGTTACTGCAGAGCTTTCCGCGAGAATCAGGGAAAAAATAAGATATACCACAAGTTTATCCAGAGCAAAGATAAAATGTACTGCTAGAGTTTAAAGCGTTTCGTAATCGCTTAGAAAAAATTTAAGAAAGCGAGACGTGAATATTTAGACAGTGTGTTTTGCCCTTCTGCAGGAAAGGTGGACATAATTTGGCGAAGGCTGAACTCAATGCTATATACGATAACATAGCGCCTAATCAAGTATGTAAAATAAAATAAATGACACAAAACTAACCGGTAAGCCTCTTGCAGATGCTTTCAATAAATATTTTATGAACGTCCCTACAACCGCGGCTTTTAATGAGCTTCCGAATTTTGCGTGCAATTCATGTTCAATGTTTCTGACTCCAGTCAATGAAAGAGAGATTACAAACATAATTTGAAACGTAAGAAGTGGCGGTGCCAAAGACGTTGAAGGTATTCAAATAAAACCGATAAAATACGTTACCCACCTTATTGCTTCATGTCTAGTGCATATATTTAATCTATGTTTTGAGCAGGCCATATTTCCGCACAGAATGCAGGTAGCTCGAGTAAGTGCACTGAACAAAAAAGGTAACAAGAACGATATGGGAAACTATTGTCCAATATCAATACTTCCGACTTTTTCCAAAGCTTCAGAAAAGGCGATTTTAAAACGAATGACAACATTTGATGGAAAGCAGAAGCTGCTATCAATACTCCCAGCTCGGTTTTCGCAAAGGATTCAGCACAGAACTTGCTCTTGTAACCCCAAAAGAACATATCTTATGCAGGCTGGATAAAGGAAACTAGTTTTCGGCTTGTATGTTGACTTTTCTAAAGCTTTCGACACTATCAATCATGCAGTGCTCATAAGGAAGCTGGAACAATATGGCTTTCACGGAAAAGCCGGTGCCCTTATCGATTCCTACCTAAGACACCGTACCCAAATTGTATCCATAGATGATTCTTTGTCCGACCCACTTCATGTTTCCTACGGTGCACCACAATGGAGTATCCTGGGTCTCTTTCTTTTCAACCTGTATTTGAATGATGTGTGCAGCATAGCTTCATCCACTGTATTCATAAACTATGCAGATGATACAAGTATATTTTTACAGGAGAATGAAGCGATCAGATAATAGCTGCAGCCAATGTAGCGCCAGTTATGCTTGATGAATGGAGAGAAAAAAATAGCCTGAGGATAAACGCAAATAAAACTAACGCGGTTTTGTTTCACAGTAGATACAAAAACATCGATATACAAAAAAGTTACTACGCTCAGCTATCATAGAGGTCGTGCCTCGCTCTAAGACTTTGGTCGTTATTTTTCAAGACATAATGTCATGGGACGCCCACGTCGATTCTTTTGCAAAAAGTTGCCTCAAATAGTCGGCATAGTTTTTCAAAATCGTCATGCATTTTGATGTTATTATAAGCCTTTTCTCCTCTAGACTGAATAATTGTCACCTGTTATGGACATCAACTACTGAATCAAACATTGAGAGGCTGCTCCGTCCGCAAAAAAAAAGTTTTTAAGAGCTGTAGAAAATGCACCAGTTCACTCTAATACGCGTGAATTATTCACAAAGTACAACGTTATTCCACCCAGAAACTGATACGAATACTGGCTTTTCAAACTCTTTAAACAAAATGCTAAATATAACAACAGTTTTATTCCAAAAATAGCTAAACTACAAAGAAATGTACACTCCTACAGTACCCGTTATTTCGAGCCATGGAAAGATAAAACAAGCAGAACAAGATACGGCCTTCAAATGTTCCAGAACCAAGGATACTAAACAGTGTAGAAGCTCTAAACATACCAATTGGAAACATTAAATTCAAGACATTGCGCGTGTTTTTCGCACTGTAGTACACACCATGGTTTTTATTTATTCTTAATTTTGTTTTTATTATTTTTTTTACAATTTCTACTTTCGTTAATATTACATATAACATGAAATTATATGTAATGCCATTCTTATCACGTATTCACCTCTTATTATTCCATGCACTGTACCTTTGATTTCATTCATTGCTACTTAAGTGCTGCCTATGACAACCTCCACTGAGTACTGCCACTAAAGGGGACCTGCGTCCGTGGCTTCTGGCAGCTTCTTCTGCAGGCCTGCTACAACATCTACAGTGATGTAAATAAAGTGCTATTGCATTGTATTGTAATAAATTATATCCAATCATTATCTGCACAATGTATTTAACATTCAGCGTGTAAATTCCTGCCGTTCCGAAAAAAGTGCTCTGGCCCCAGTTTAATTGAAAAACTTCGGCGCGCTCCAGTGGATCACCTCTCCGGCCCATCCTGGGGTTGGTTTCACTTCACGGAGAAATTACACTAGGGCGCCGGAGGTTTCCCTTCCGACATGACCTCGCATACGGCACGCCTGGTTTGAATGGAGCGGCTGCTCTGTAAGTTACCTGTGCGCCTTTATGTGGTAACAACGGTGACACACCGTCTACGTTGTCGGAGGAGAAGGGGTTAAAAGTTATCTCCTTCTGTGCTGCTCAATCCAGCTTCTTTCGTTTTTGCGATAACTACTCAGATGTCGATAGTTTATCATCCATGGCCACTTTCGTACCTTGCGTCCATGAGAAATAAATATAGCGGCAGAAAACCGACGACCTAGCACAGAGGCCTATGTATGCATCTATGATTTCACCATTCCGGTTCCAAACGTCATAATACTAGGGTAAGCCTAATATCATCGCGCTTGCTGTTTTTCGCCTCTCCTTTCCTTCTTCGCGTACAAGATCGAATGATTGCGTCTCGTGCATTTTAATGATTTTTTCTACGTCAAAAAAAATACCGTTACAGAATATTACAGCCCGACTAGAAACCACTCCACTTTCATTTTTATTGAGGATAACCGCAAGGACCATCAGTTTCATTAAAACTTCCTGTTGGGCGAGTTGGTAGTTCATATTGAATTAGAAATATTATAGCGCAAACAAAGACACGGACAAAAAAGAGAGGAAACACACACACAAGCGCTAACTGACAACTGAATTTATTCGGTGAAAGCCACACCTTTTATAGGCCGAAGGATCGTGAGAAAAAATGACAAAAAAACAAAACAAAGGTTGAGTCAGAGCCATCAAATCGCGAGCGCATGCGCGGGTAGACAAGGGCATCACACTTCGGTTTATCTTCCATCTAAGTAGCTGCATTAAAATAGTCAATCTCAGCCTGGAACAGAGATAAAGAAGGTTCGCTGATGCACTCGCTGCCAAGTTTCTGTATGTGGTAGGCTTCTAGGCTTATCCGTGCTGTCCTGTCTTTACTTTTGCCAAGAACATTTGTCTCCTCAAACCGGGCCACGCATGCTCCACACTTACTTACATGTGCAACAAGATGCTTGTATTTATCGCTTTTATTTTCTAAATTTAGGGCGTGTTCCCCTAGACGGTCGTTGACACAACGTCCAGTTTGGCCTCTGTTCTCTGTTCCAGGCTGAGATTGACTATTTTAATGCAGCTACTTAGATGGAAGATAAACCGAAGTGTGATGCCCTTGTCTACCCGCGCATGCGCTCGCGATTTGATGGCTCTGACTCTTCTGATGGAATGACTCTTTTCTTGAGGCCTACTGATCCAAGTGAAGTTTCAAGTATAATCGGCAAGCTTAAAAATAATATATCTCCAGGGGTGGATGAACTTCGTCCAAATGAAATAAAATTAATATCGCCTTTCATATGTGAAGTTCTCAGCTACATAATTAACCTCACTCTGACAACAGGCGTATTTCCTAAACAATTAAAAATCGCCAAAGTCACTGCAATATTCAAAGGAGGTGATACAAATACTTTATCAAACTACCGACCTATTTCAGTCCTTCCTGCAATATCTAAAATATTTGAAAGCGTCATTCATGAGAGACTAGTTTCATTTTTTGAAAAGCATCAGGTAATAACTCAATGTCAGTATGGCTTTCGCAAGCATCGATCGACTGAACATGCTCTCGTACACATCAAAGACAGGATAATTGAAAACATGGAATGTAGAAAATATACACTAGGTTTGTTTTTAGACATTCAGAAAGCTTTTGATTCCATACAGTTCGACTTATTACTCAACAAATTATCAAGGTACGGTGTCCGAGGTATTGCACTAGATCTTCTAAACAGCTATTTGAATGATCGTTATCAGCTGGTGAAAATTAATGATGCAGTATCAACACTTGCGAAGCTAAAACAAGGAGTACCACAGGGATCAATATTGGGCCCATTACTATTTCTAATCTATATTAATGACATTGTCGAAATAGATAGTTCTGCTCAAGCTATAATGTATGCAGATGATACCAATGTCTTCTTCTCTTCACATAACCTAATGACATTAGAATTTTCTGTAAATGACTACCTTGTACAACTTTCAAACTGGTTAAGATGAAATAAGTTAAGATTAAATGCCTCAAAAACAACATATGTCATATTTCGTCCCGCCAACAAACCTCTTTACCACAACCTTAACGTGAAATTTGAGAACACCTTGATAAGACAAGTTCAGGCACAAAAATTTCTCGGGGTTTGGTTTCAGGAAGACTTGAGCTGGTCTGTACACGTAAGAAACCTAAGTGTAGAACTTGCCCGCACAGTTGGATGTCTTTACAGAATATCTGCGCTCATACCTCTCTGGCTGAAAAAGAATGTTTATTACTCACTTTTTTATTCCAAACTAACCTACGGCTTAATGGTTTGGGGCACTACTACACAATACAATTATACTAAGCTAATTACTTTACAGAAGAAAATTCTACGCTGCTTCGAATCTTATCGTCGCATTCCACAGGACTTAAGAACCGCTCCTCTATTTAAAAAACACAACATCCTAAAGGCAGACCAGTTGTATTATTTCAAAGCACTGCAAGTAATACACCAGGAGAAACTGTACGGAATTATTGCCTCCGAAAACGCTGAATACCTTTTTAGGCACTGAAAACACCGTACACCAAAAATCCGAACAAACTATGGAAGACAGACAATGGCGTATCAAATACCTACCATCTTAAACAAATTTGAAGGCAAGCTAAACTTTGAATGCAAATTAAAAGCATTTAAATGCAAACTTAGGGAGCTATTGTTATGTTGTCAAATTAAATATAGTCAAAATTGAACAGTGTTTTTCATGTTTTACTGTCGTCTCATAAAAGAAACACAAAACTCTGTATAACTTAAAATGACTTTCAGTTGCTTGTGTCTTGCTTTTGTGTCTCTTCAAACAGTATTATGAAATTTTCACTGAAAATTTAAAAAGTGCATTATGTATTTATGTATTATTTTGTACAGCAGTTATTTGTGCTAATTTGTTCAAGTTATTTGTGTAGCGTCCGATTATGTGTGATTTGTTGTTTGTGTGTGCACCTTTATATGCAATACGTTTATGTACAGGTGTCAAATGTTGCGTTTTTTTATCTTTTGTGACTACCGCTGGGAGGCACGATTTATTATTTTGGTTCTAAGATGCGTGTTGCATCTGTACCGCTGTGAGCTGTGTAGGGTCAGAGGCCTCGTCAGGCACCATTAGCCTTTAGCTTCTGTCCCTGCATCAGACTGTGTTTCGTCTGATGCTGAAATAAAGTCTGAAAGTCTGAAACCTTTGTTTTGTTTTTTTGTCATTTTTTCTCACGATCCTTCGGCCTATAAAAGGTGTGGCTTTCACCGAATAAATTCAGTTGACAGTTAGCGCTTGTGTGTGTGTTTCCTCTCTTTTTTGTCCGTGTCTTTGTTTGCGCTATAATATTTCTAAGACCATCAGTTTGAAGGTATTATTTCAGGGGTAAAGGGCAAACTCATAATAGGAGTGTGCTTGGGCGAAGAGGAATGAAAGGAAGAAAAGGAGAATAGAAATTTTTGGGAAAGAAATTTTATTGTTGAGTAGAAAAGCTAAAAAAGGCATGAAATGGTACATAACAAGTGCGGAAAACAAACTTTCATATCAGGACAGAGAGCGAAACGTTAAGAAAAGAAACAAGCATATACATCAATAATTAAACAATATAAAAATAAAAAAGCTAATATTTTGATATTTAGCAGTCGTTTCAGGGTAGCCGGCACGAAATTTTTGAACTAGGGTTTTACAGTCAAGATCAGCTTTTTGCGGCGTAGTAATACCTGTGTTGGTAAACGTCAAAATCCAAGCGAATCACGTTAACAAGTGTTTCAGTAAATGCTCGTAGCTGCCTTTTTAACTATTTCCGATGGACACTTGATTGCAAATAAGGATTTTTTGCCGCTCATTAGTACCAGTGATGTGTGTTTTTGGAATCTCGAAAACGTGATTACCCTCGCTGCTGTGGCTCTGCTAATTTGGACCATTTCGCACGACATTCGAAATCCGCGCGTATGCGGGAGGGCGCAGGGCGACGCCAATCGAATCGCGACACTACTTGACGCGCCTACAACTTGACATTCTCTGCCCCGCCTGCACTGGAACAGCAAAGTGGATTGGAGCGGGGAACACTGCAGCATGGGCGGGGCTGAAATTGTCACGCCTTACGTGAGTCATTTGACATCCCTTTGCGCTCTCCAGGAGGCGCGAAGTGTTATAACGGCACGATAAATGACCTAAATTTGCTGACCCACAGCAGCGATAGTAATCGGATTTCCCAATTATAAATACTGAAATGGCCACCACTAAAAACTTGGTACAAATCTTTGATTGCTATCAGGTGGCCATCGGTCATAGTTACACAGTTAACTACGAGAATGTAATTAATCACTTTAAAAGTTAACATGATTCGCCTATTATTGGACGTACGCCAACACTTATATTACTATGCCGCAAAGAGCTTTCCTTCATGTAATAACCATACTTTTAAATATTAAGGACCGGCTTCCCTGAAACACCTATTACGTATCCGGGGTGGGCATGGTTCACTTCTGAAAAAGGTTCACAAACAGGAGAAAGAAAGCGTTTAACAAGTAAACTCCCTCCTGGATGCCGCAGACTCTTAGAAGGTAATACAGGAATCGAAAGACAAGAGAAAAATTGGCAAATTCACTGTATCTTCGTGTCCATTATGCTGTAGATTCAATAAAAACCATTATGGATTGGGTTAGCCATAGCCTGCAAGATGATGTTTCAAAGTTCACAGATATTTAATTTAAATAATGTAAGACAAACGTCCGAGCGGAATGTGCAGGTAGCGTGTAGAGCAAAACGGACATTACGAACGCATAATGTATGAATAAGTACTCAACTATCTAAAATAAACTAATCAGTTTTGTTGCATATCAGGGGCCAAAGGCCATCTATCAAAATTGATTAGCTTGTTTGGGTTCATGACTTCTAATATCCCAAAGCGACTCAGGCTATGAGGGACGCCGTAGTGGAGGACTCCGGATAATTTCAACCACCTGGTGTTTGTTTAACATGCAGTGACATAGTCTCTGCCTCTGTTCAAATGCCAGTCTTGGCCGGGATCAAACTCGCGCCTACCGGGTCAGCAGCCGAACGCCGTAACCTCTGAGCCACCGCGGCTGATCTTAGAGAACAATAGAGTCGAGCCCACTTTTAGCGAACCTCAGTGTAGCACGTATTGCGTTCGTTGCATCCGAGGTTCCTAGTAAGGAGACTTTTGATTCTCAACCAGAAATGCGAAGTCCGACAAAATAAACATTTGTTCCTTAAAAACGTTCATTATGGGCGTCGGCTTCTTCGAAGTAGACCTTATCACGACGCTTTCCAAGCTCCGCTGAGCGGACATACGTATGTTTCTGTCCGAGACCAAGCAATAAGCTGCTTGAAAAATACGATTTACCAAATCGCGGCTAAAGCGCTCATGGCAACCGGTGGTAGCTTGGCATATTCCTCGGCAGATTCTTGGCAGTCGAGGACCGCTCGTACTTCGCGTACAATGGCTTCGTCAGTGTATAGCATTGCAATGACGCCATCGAAGTCATCCAAGGCGAAGTCATGCCCTCCCATCTGTGCACATGCTTCAAATCACGTGCATTTTCAACAGAGCCTTATGTCGTTTCTTCGACCATGAACTGTGCTTCACGGAAGTAGTTTTGCTATGCACTCCGCCGTAAGCCGAATTCTCACAGCCTCGTTCATTTCCACACCAGCGAACAAACATATCCGAACCGGTACATCGCCCCCTTCAGCGTCGTTTGCTATCAACATGCGCTGTATAAAGCGCCGATGCAGGGACATCTTGATCGCGTGAAAGACGCCCATTTCGGGTGGCTCACTTTTCATTCGGTGGCGAGAAGATCATTGGCTCCACATTCAGAGAAAGCAACACGTGGTACATCGCAAATTTGTCGAGAAGGAGCAGAAGCTCCTATATTTTTCGCCATGCCACGGGTGAGTTCACTAGCCACTCGACAAGATAATCGTTAATCGGCTTTCACTTTGGCTTGACGCGTACGAACGCACACGCCCCAGAATATCAGTTGGCTGAACTTGCCAATAAGAGTGAACTGCAGCCTGTCTTAGCCGTTCTTGCTCGTTAACGCGAAATTATCGGTGCCTTCCAGCAGCTTAGGTGTCACCTTTCAAGGCATTTGTTTTTGACGGCACCCCGGTTCGTCGTCAACGTCTCGCCTTCCCTAGTGAATTTTTTGTACCCACGTTCGCTCAGAGAGCGGTTGTCACTAGGGGTCTGAGGCGCTCCTTAAAATCCGTGCTTGCCGGATAAGCGGCTTTTTCGACTGCGCGGCCGAACTGGTGACACATCTGAGTTCATTCTTACCTAGTTACGCTGTCACGGTTTTTGTAGCTGAAATGCACTCCCCATTACCCTCAAGCACATTTGGACAGTAGCGCTACCCCCTCACCCCCCCCCCCCCCCCCCCCCCCCCCCCGTTCGCAATAAGCGAAAATTCGTTACAATGCAGTCGTTATAGCCGGGCTCGACTTTCTATCTACGGGCATAAAGATTTCTCAGTTGCTACGTATATGGTGCGTGTAAGGTAGGCGTGATCGTACAGATATGCCTGCATGGGGCGAAAGTGCCGGCGGGCGCTGTTAGGTGGCGCAGACCGTAGTTTTCCCACACTTTCCCAAGTACTGCAATATTGTGTTGAGTACTCTACTTAAGAGCTTGGCGGCGACGATAGCAACAAGCGCGTTTTACGGTCATCGAAGAACTCGACTGACCGCTGCTCTCAGCCGCGCTAAATTTAAAGCTGAGAAAAGACTTTCAGGTAAGGCGTGAAATGCAATCGTTTAAGTCTCGTGCGACTCAGTAACAGCAGCGTATAAATGTGATAATTCGAGAAAATATGGTCGCTCTTCGCATTACAAAGTTAAACAGCTCTGGTTAAACCTGGAGGATTGCGAAAGCAACGAGGAGAGAGAGGGAGAAGTGATGGAGAAGTGATGGAGAAGTGGTGGAGAGCGCGCGGCAGTGGCGGCGGCCCCAGCACGCTAGCTACGCCGCTACTGCGCATGCACAAGTGGCGAGCGCGGCGGCGGCACATCTGAGTCACCCGCGCTGCGACGGCGGGCCAGCTGTGCGCCGTCTTGGCGCATGCGCAGTATGGCCTTGCCTCACCTCCGCAAAATTTCTCAGCGACTCTCGTTGTGTTGCTTTCGCAACAAGCAACAAAAGCCCCGTACCAAGGTTATGGACCAACAAACATTAGAATACGTCATGGAATATATTCCATGCACACATAATGGCGCATCTCCATTAGGGTGTCTACTTTGCGCCGTAGGACTCGACCAGCAGCAGCTGAAAAGTTATGCCGAGTTTGCAGCGCTCAAAATGGCTTGCCGAGTGACAGCTGATGCACCAATTCTTTAGATGAAATAATCCACATTTTAGGAACGTTCTACTTGTATTCTCGCATCCGACTTCTCGAGAATATTCTGTGAAGAAATTGTGATGAAGGCTGCCACGAGGTTCAGCTTTCCGCTCCATCCGCACAAAAAAAAAAACACCAACCGAGCGATGCACACTGAAACAAATGTACTCACGCATAGAGCCTCCAAAGAGTTACGTCGTCGGCATCCCAGCCCTACTTTATCGTTCAAGGTAAAGGGGGCGCTGCAGACCGAGGTTGAAGAGCTTGAGTGGCTACTTGTGGAGCGGCTATACAAGTTGCGAGGGATAAAAATTTCCACCTTTTGACTGCTGCACACCGTAAGTTGTCTTATCAACATGCTCCCACTCTTGCGGGTATTTTTGGGGAGCGAATCCAAGGCCGAGGAAAAACAATCAACACAGCGACACGTACTTTAAACCACACTTCGTTATGCACGCGTGAATTGCATGGGAATAGCTGGTTTTCCTTCATAAAACAGAGCAAAAAACAACGAGCAATCGAGCAAATAGGCAGAAGCTACCCTAAACTCGACGAAACCATTCATTTAATGTAACCTTGAATATATATGTACGCTAAAAACATAGCTATAAAAAAGAACAGACGATGCGTACAATGCGCAAAAGAACAGTTTATTCACACAGGGTCTCCGTAGAGCTGGGTCATCAGCGTTCTAGTCTTCTTGGACGTTCAGTGGAACACGTACACTACCCAGCCGGATAAACCTGCGTGACTAAGCAGCCAGTGTAGCAGCTGGACACCGTCACAAATGTTACAAACTTGGCTCATTCTCTGATACGCCCCGTACTGTTTGTCTGAATACCACACCCAAGTACTCTCAAGTTTTTATGTGGCGCCACCACGTGACAACCACGAGCAACAAGACTGCGTCATGCGTTCTTTTATTGTTTTTTTTTGTATTCAATACTGCCTGTTGTCTTCTGGTGGCAGAAGTGGGTACGCCATGTGTAAAAATGCTTGGCCCATCACAGACAACAACAAAAAAGAAAAGAGAGTACATGAGCATACTGGGAAGCTTCGTCGCAACAAACGAGCTCGTAAAGTACATAAAAATGCGTGGTATTTTCATGTAAGCGTCGAGAGCGCCGCACAGCTACACTCGAAGAATCAAACGAAGTACAAAAAAAAAAAACTTACCGGCTTGATCTGGCTGGAGATGAAAATACTTCGGGTGACGGTAAGGTGACCACATTGCAAGTTAAATATTCTAGTCGCCGATCGTTCATGGAATAAATGACAGCTTGCTTTAGTGGGTTCTGCACTGGGGCATTGGAGTTCTTTACGCCATGCTTGTGCCAAGTCTGTCACGTTCAGTTGTACTGCATATAAGTCTGATATTCTATTTGTGTTTGATAATTTATGATCAACGACATTATAAAGCGACGCATTTGTCTACGACATTCCGAGGTGAGCGAACCGGATCACCTCAGAGGGTCAGATAGCGATACCTGTCTTCCGTAGGCGAAGGATATAAATCGAAGTGCTTTCCCCCCGACCCCACTACTGATATACATATATACATACATAGTTCTTGGCGGAGATTTCAATATGCCTAGCGTAAAATGGTCTTCTTTGCAAGCTGTAATTCACACTACATCCCTATTATATACCGCTTTCCGTGAGGTGATCAATGGCCACTCATTATACAAGTTTGTTCAAACCTCTACGAGACTCGGCTTCACCAGTGACAATGTGCTAGACCTTCCTTTCAGCAGTGACCCCAGCCTAGTCTCATCTGCCGTAACGCTGCCAGGTATAAGCAATCATGATGTAGTTCTAGCAAAATTGTCTTGTAATGCAATGAAGTGCCAGTACTCTCAAGCACGCCAAGTGTTTTTTAATGATAAACGGGATTACGGTTCCTTATCACAGGCCCTCGATGCGTTTTTTCCTCACTTTTTTTCACTTGGGTCATCTCTGAATATAGATTCTTTCCGGAACTTGTTTAAAACTAAAATGTTATCCCTGACACACACTTTAATCCCGTCCCGCCTCATTTCAGCCAAGCGCCGTGGCGATGAACTGGATGAATAGACAGTTGCGAGCTATGATTAACAGACGTAAACGCCTGTTTCGTAGATATTGTGATACGCCTGCGCTAACTCTATATTTCGAGCTGAAAAAGCACACTAAGAACATATCCAATGAAATACGCAAGGCTAAAAAGGCATACTTGAACACAATTGAGCAAAGGTTAAAAACAAACCCAAAGGAAGTCTGGAAATATGCTAAAAATATCAGAAACAGGAGTGCCACTCGGCCTGACATACTATATGGAACTGACTTTGGTAAAGATTCGGAAGGGAAAGCTGACAGCTTCAATCTGTATTTCCACTCGGTGTTTTCTGATCATATTAATACACAGACGGTCGTTCAGTCTCCAAGCATCCTGACCAGAATTAATGACATTGAAAATTCTGAACGGAGAATCATGCTTTTATTCGAGAAAATCAAGGTTACATCAGCAACAGGGCCTGGCAACATTTCCAATTAGTTTGGTTTGGTTTATGGGGTTTAACGTCCCAAAGCGACTCAGGCTATGAGAGACGCCGTAGTGGAGGGCTCCGGAAATTTCGACCACCTGGGGTTCTTTAACGTGCACTGACATCGCACAGTACACGGGCCTCTAGAATTTCTCCTCCAAAGAAATTCTAGCCGCCGCGGCCGGGATCGAACCCGCGTCTTTCGGGTCAGCAGCCGAGCACCGTAACCGCTGAGCCACCGCGGCGGCCATTTCCAATTAAGTTTTCAAAAGTTGTGGTGCTGCAGTTGCCCCTTATTTAATTAAACTGTCTCAAAAATCTTTGGAAAGTTGTGATTTACCTCTTAACTGGAAAACCGCCAATGTTGTTCCAATATATAAAAGCGATGATAAAAAGAAAACATGGAACTATCGCCCCACATCTCTGACGAGCTTGTCTTGCAAAACACTCGAGCATGTCATATATACTCAGTTGATTAGCCATCTACAAAACAATAACTTTTTCTGTTCGACACAACATGGATTCGCGTATTTCACACGCCGTATTTCACACGCCGGTTTCGCGTGTGAAATACAGCTCGTAGAATTCACCCATGCCATTTCCGTTTCCTCAAATTCCGCTGGTCAGATAGATTGTATTTTTCTAGACTTTCGAAAAGCGTTCCATTTAGTTGCTCACAACCTATTTCTACAGAAGCTTTCACATTTAAATATCCCTGCTACACTCCTAACCTGAATAAAGGCATATTTTTATCGGAAGGAAACAATGCGTAGTTTACGACGGAATCAATTCTGCAAGTGTGGGCGGGACTTCAGGTGTTCCGCAGGGATCGATTTTAGGTGCTCTTCTTTTTTTAATATTTATAAATGATCTCACTGCCAACATTTCAAGTAAAATCAGACTTTATGCGGACGACTGCTGTATCAACCGGAATATTTCTTTGGAAGTAGATGCCGCTATTTTAATACATGACCTCAATTCTGTGTTCTCTTGGTGCGAAAAACGGAATATGGCGCTTAATCTCTCCAAATGTAATCTCATCCGGTTTACGAAAAAGAAAAAAAAATTTCCAAACAGACTACTTTTGGCAGCTCAGACATATCTGCTGTTTCAACTTATAAGTACCTGGGAGTGTTTTTCTCGGCTGACCTCTCATGGAACCCACATGTCAATTATAGAACGGCTAAAGCCAACCGCACATTAAACTTCCGCCGACGGAACTTCAGGGATGCGCCAATTTCACTCAAGGAGACCTTATTCATGTTCAACGTGCGCCCTGCGCTTGAATACGCTTGCACCGCTTGGAACCCGCGTAAAAAACAGAATATTGAGGAACTGGAGCGTGTTCAAAAACGTGTTCAAGGTTTGTCTCTGGCGATTTTAATTTCGAAAAAAGCTCTTCTGGTTTGCGCGACAAGTTGGGGTGGCCGTTATTTGAAAAAAGGAGAGCATATTTGAGACTCTTTCTTTTACAATGTTCTTAATAGAAAAACTCGTTCCAAAAGAGAAATACATACATGAGCCAAGTTACGTTTCCGCGCGCACCAACCACCCACTAAATGTGCGCGAGTACAATTCCCGAACTAACACATTCAAATATAGTTTTTTTTCCACGAACAATACATGACTGGAACAGTCTACCTGCACAAATTGCTGCTTTCTCTCCCACATCTTTTTACATTGCTTTGCAAAACCGCCGGTTAATAAGTTAAAATGACGGTTAGTATCACTGATAAAATCAGTGTAGCAATAGCTCTTATCCTGGTACATTGTGTTTTAGTTTTGTGTTTGCTAAAACAGTGCTTGGTTTGGTTTGTGGGGTTTAACGTCCCAAAGCGACTAAGGCTATGAGAGACGCCGTAGTGGAGGGCTCCGGAAATTTCGACCACCCGGGGTTCTTTAACGTGCACTGACATCGCACAGTACACGGGCCTCTAGAATTTCTCCTCCAAAGAAATTCTAGCCGCCGCGGCCGGGATCGAACCCGCTTCTTTTGGGTCAGCAGCCGAGCACCATAACCGCTCAGCCACCGCGGCGGCGCTAAAACAGTGCTGTATTTTGAATGTTATTTGTTCCACGTCTGTCGCGGGCGTGTATTTGTTTCTGAAACTTTTTTTTTCATTTTTGCCTTTACTCCTATAATCCATGGGTTTTCTCAGCTTTTTTTGCCTCAATTACTCAATTTGCCTGAAGTACTGTATTTTACCTGTTGCTTTTATGTCTCCCCCCAACAACAATGCCCCACTGGGGGCGCTGTAGGTATTTTTTATAAATAAATAAAATAAATAAATAAAATAAATAAATAAATAAATAAATAAATAAATAAATAAAAATAAACAAAAATAAATTACGTTTTCGCGTGCGGGTCTTGCACTACGTCTATAGCGTTCAAATACGAAACCCTACACCGCATAGAGCATAGGAAAATATTGTCACGTTCTAGTAACGGCAGTCCAGCCGTCAGGAAGACACCAACAAGATTTGTAAACGAAGCTTTTTTGGGATGACTTGCGCCCGCAAAAGAACTAAACAGCCCGGCAGTGGCGTAAGCAACAAACTAACTCGTCAGTCGTCGAACCACGAGTACGAATGCCCGCCGCTCGCTGCATCGCTCACTTTAAAGCGTCAAGGAAGCTGAGATAACAAGTCAAAATCAACTACAGTAATCTGAAAAACCTAGATGCAGTTCTTGATGGCAATGATCAATCGAGACTTGTCCGGTCTCTTCTCGCGTCACGAACAAACATGGCAACGCTCCGTTCCTGCGGCCGTGAGTGCGAACGAACGGACACTACAATAATATGTGTCATTACCCTGCTCCCCAAGAAGCATCAGCTCGACGCTTTAAAATGCAAATAAACAAGGAGAATGCAAACTTCGATTCCTTTAGCTTTCATAATAGGGTTTAAGGCGTACGACATGTATGAATTCCTAGCGTGTGCATCGTCGCTCAGATGCTGTAGAGCCGTCGGGGATGACTTCATAACCTAGGTCACATATGCGGCGGAGTACCCTGTACAGGCCAAAGTAGCACCGCAGCAACTTTTCACGAAGTCCACGGCTGCGAACTGACGTCTATATTTAAACACAAACACCTGTCTTGAAATTCGTGTCTCGTCGGCGCACATTGTAACGTCGGACGTCGATGTGCTGCTGGTCCTTAATGCTAAGCCGTGCTAGTATTCGAGTTTTCTCGGCGCGATGAAAGTAGGCGGCGTAGAGGTTGTCTTCGTCTGAAACGTGCGGGAGCATTGCGTCAAGTGTGTCGTGGGCTTCCTGTCGTATATATACAAGCTGGGCAGTGCTATAGGCGAAGATCACGTAGGGCAGAATGGTGTCCGTCGTCTTGTGTGTTCGGCATCGATGTACACCCCCGTCATAAATATATGGCCCAAGAGGTTTGCTTGTGAGGCCTGCTGTATGCCTCCTTATGCATCCTCAGCGACCGCCACCTCTCAAAAGAGGGATGACTGCGTTCTCAACCCTCCCAAGATTTAGAGTGCTAGATAGGCTAGGGAGCCCTGCTAAACAGCTTAGAAGCAAACCCCTTGGGCAATATACTTTTGTCGGGGGCTGTACATGGAGAGCATGTCTGCGATGGTTTTGTTCAGACGCTCTCTGAGACCGTTGGTTTGCGGATTTTTTCGAGTTATCCTCCATTGGCTTGTCTGACTGTAGTTTAAGATGGCTTGTGTAAACTCCGCTGTAAATGCCGTTTCTCTCTCTGAGATGAGCACTTCGGGGGCGCCGTGTCGCAGGATAATTCGTTCGTCGCAAAACTTTGCGACTTCTGTTGCGGTACCATAAGGCAACGCTTTTGCTTCGGCGTAGCCGGTCATGTAGTCGGTGGCCACGATGATCCACTTGTTACCTGATGATGAAGTCGCAAAGGGGCCCTGGAGGGCCACCGCTATCTGTTGGAGTGCGGCTGGTCTAATCGGAGGTGTTTTGCGTCGCTGACACTCACGGCACGTTTTCACGCAATGTTAAGCGTCGGCAGCTAGCCGCGGCCAATAGTACTTCTCCTGGATCCGGTGCAACGTGCGAGCAATCCCGAGGTGCCATGCAGTCAGCTCATCATGACTTGCTTGCATAAGTTCTTGCCTGAGATTTTTGAGCACGACAACAAGTTGCACTGTCCTGTTGGGCCAAAGTTCGTCTTCAGGAGGACATTATTGGGAAAGACGAAGGACGACAGTTTGCGCTCGAACCGTCTGGGAGGCGATGCGGTCCTGCTTTCAGATGATCAACTAGCCTTTGCAACTCAGGACCCGAGCGCTGCTGCTACACGAAACTGCCGGCGCTTACCGGTCCTAAGAAAGCGTCGTGGTCAACCTCTTCCGGTGCTGCGTTGACGGGGGCTCGCGATAAGCAGTCTGCGCCGGAATGCTTACGGCCAGATTTGTAGACTACAGTTATGTCGAATTCTTGAAGACGTAGGCTCCAAGGAGCAGGGTGGCCGGAGGGATCTTTCAAATTGGCTAGCCAGCACAGAGCATGGTGATCGCTCACAACCTTGAATGGTCGTTCGTACAGGTAAGGGCGAAATTTCGACGTTGCCCAAATAATGGTGATACATTCTTCCTCGGTCGTCGAAAAGTTGGCTTCGGCTTTCGACAGGGAACGGCTAGAGTCCGCGATAAATTTTTCCTGTCCACCATTTTTCTGAACGAGGATCGCTCCTAAGGTCACATTGCTTGCGTCGGTATGAATTTCGGTTTCGGTGTTTTCATCGAAGTGCCCGAGCACGAGAGGGGACTGTAAGCGGTGATTCAGCTCTTTGAAAGCTACGACTTGCGGCGTTTCCCATTTAAAAGCCACGTCAGCTTTGGTTTCCTCAAACGTCATTTGCGCCATGCACCGCCAAACGTTAAGATTCTTGCCTACAAGTCCCTCGTTCGAACAAAACTAGAATATGCATCCCCCATTTGCAGCCCTAACCAAATCTGTTTGTTAACATCGCTGGAATCGCTACAGAACCAAGCCACTAGATTCATTCATTCATGTTATTCATATGATATCAGCATATCATCAGCATATCATCGGGTTACACCTTTACTAACCGAGGCAAAAAACCAAGACACAAGTACACGGGCTCTACGCACGCGCCGTCCACAACGTCCCAAATAACTTTCGTGAACATTAATGCGCGTAGTATTATCAATAAGCTCGGTCCCTTGGAATCTTTATTATTAGGTTTAAAGCCAGAATTCATGGCTATAACAGAAACTTGGCTGACAAGAGAAATCAAAGACTTTGAAGTAATTCCCCCCAACTACTCCATAGCACGCAAGGACAGGCTGACGCGAGGCGGAGGCGTGGCATTAGTGATAAGAAAAGATATACATTTCGTTACGGTACCTGAAGTTGAGGGGGTTGAAGCAATTTTTTGCAAAGTCTGCTTTTCTGATTCTTCAATTGTTGTGGGTTGCGTCTATCTTAGTCTTTGTTCTGATCCTATCATACTTCATTCATTGTATACTTATATGCAGCATCATGTTAAGGGGGCGAGACTAATACTTTTAGGGGATTTCAATCTTCCTGATATTAACTGGAATACACTGTACCATACCTCACCTTGCGCTGATGTTGTTTTTGATATAATGCTTTCTTTTAACCTCTCGCAAATTGTAACAGAACCCACACGTGTGCAAGGAACCAGCTCCAATGTTTTAGATTTAGTTTTCCTGAGTAGTCACTTCTCCTGTCCAGAAACAAAGGTTGAAATTTTAGATGGCCTGTCTGATCACAAACTTGTAATGTGTTCTGTCCCGCATCATCATAGTGCCCCTTGTTTTCCATCTACAATAACATACCCAGACTACAACCGAGCTGACGACACTACCATACTTGATACTTTATCACATGAACTAACACCGTTTCAGCAACTCTCAGATGACATTAATACTGACATAGAAACATTGTGGCAGGGATTCAAAAACGTTGTGTCATATTGCGTTACTAATTATGTGCCTACCAAGACTAAGAGAATACGCAAACGTAATCCATGGATAACTCGAACCGTAATTCATGCCAAGCGAAAAGTTCGACGGCTGAAAAAAGTGCAGAAACGCCATCCATCACCAAAAAGAATTGAAAAAATAAACTCAGCCATCACTGATTTAAAAACCAAAATAAAAACAGCTAAAACATTTTACTTTACTAATACGCTGACTCGTTTCTTAAAAGATGCTCCCCAAAAGTTCTGGCGTCACCTGAACCCTAAATCACGAAAAGATAACCAAGCTTCTCCAGAGGAAAACAGAAATATTGCAACCACGCTGAATAACTACTTTACTTCTATTTTCACTACAGACAACGGAATTAAGCCTCGTATTAGTTTTTGCTCAGTAAATAATTTAGAACCCCTTACTGTAACAGAAGCAGGAGTGTTAAACCTCTTATTAAACTTGGACACAAAGAAAGGATCAGGACCTGATGGAATCTCTATTATTTTCTTGCGTAGATATGCCGAATGGGTAGCAAAATATTTAGTAATACTTTTTAACAAGTCATTGTCATCGCACACCATTCCTAAAGAATGGAAACTAGCTAAAGTGACACCTATACACAAAACAGGAAGCATATCAGATCCCTCAAATTTCAGACCAATTTCACTAACAAGCACTGTATGCAAGTTACTAGAGCACATTATCTTAAAGCACATAACAACCTACTTAGAGGAAAATCAAATTTTAACACCTTTTCAGCACGGCTTTCGGAAAGGAGTTTCTACAGTCACACAACTAATCGAACTTACACATGACATATCCTTCGCTATTGATAAGCAGAAACAAATCGATCTCATTTTCTTAGACTTTTCGAAAGCTTTCGACCGCGTTTCACATTCCAAACTTATTATGAAACTTAATGCAACCCTTGGAGCTGGCCCTATAGTAGATTGGATCGTTGATTATTTGACTGACCGTACTCAATTCGTCGAAATTAACAATGTTAAGTCTGAAACAACTAATGTTACATCCGGCGTGCCACAAGGTAGTGTTCTTGGCCCAGTATTATTTTTAATTTTTATAAACGACTTAGCTACTAGTATTTCTCACAATATTAAACTTTTTGCTGATGACTGTGTACTTTACCAGGAAATTAACTGCGTCAATGACCATATAGCTTTAAATAACGCTTTAACAGCAGTGACCAAGTGGTGTGAAGAATGGCAGATGACTATTAATGTTAAAAAATCAGTTGCTTTATCCGTAACCAGAAAGATACACAAATCAAATTTTCAGTACACATTAAACAATATTCCTCTTGATTCGGTGTCCGAATACAAATATTTGGGCATAACACTAACCTCTGACCTCAGATGGGATTCTCATGTTAACAATGTCACATCAACCGCCTTAAAACAGTTATTTTTCATTAATAGACGCCTCAAACTAGCACCATCAGAAGCAAAGCTTCTTGCATATAACACATATGTCAGACCAATTCTAGAGTATGCTAATGTTGTTTGGTTTCCTTTCACTAACAAGCTCACTAAACAAATAGAAGCAGTGCAGAGGAAGGCGGTCAGATGTATATTTAATAGACACAGGTTGACAGACTCACCAACAGAACTAATCAAACACGCAGGACTACTAACCCTTCAAAACAGAGCAAAACTAGCGCGCCTTAAAACCATGTACCAACTCGTACACAATCAATTAAAAGTCGCCACTTCAAGATACATATCACAATCACAAACGCGACAAACACGTAATAAACACATGCACACTATAAACGAGTTTTCATTCCGTACTGACACTTTCAAATATTCATACTTCCCTCGTGCTATACGCGAATGGAACACCTTGAACACATCCATTGTTAGTAGTCCATCATTGAATTCCTTTAGCACACGTGTGGAAAATCAACTACTTATATCTTAGTATTTATTGAGTTCATATATGTCATTACCAAGTTATTCCTTCCGTTTGTGTTTTCACTTGTGGTATTATTGTCCGCCAAAATCATGTCACATGCTCCTCACTCTGGTTTATTTGTTATTCGTATCTTCTAATGTATAATCTCGTGTTATATTTTTTATGTACTTTGATTAATTACCAGTGCTATTTTTTTTGTGTGCCTCTGTACTTTGAATGCCCTCCCTGTTACGATCCCTGATGGGATTGACAGTATCGAATAAATAAATAAATAAATAAATAAATAAATAAATAAAAGCGGAGTTGAGCCTAGCAAACCTTGCCTGTCGTCGTCGCATCGCCAGCATGTGTTTACTTCAGAAGTTTTTTTTTCGCAGCTCATTGCGTATTCCACCCTACATTAGCCCTCCAGCACGCATTTCACTCCGCCTTGGTCATCCCCTGCAAGTTTTCCGTCTACAGAGTCATACCACAACGTTTGCTGCCTCATTCTTCCATCGCTCAGCCAAAGACTGGAACGGCCTTCCACACGATGTCGCTGCAACCACCAGTCCATCCTCATTTTTGAATTGTATAACTGCCATATTTAACGAATAACAACTCTGTCCATAAAGTTTGATTCTATCTGTACCCACCCCTTATGTAATACCTCCTAACTGGGGGTCTATAAGGAAATAAAGTGATGTGATGTGATGTGGGTCTAAGGTTCAGCGATGCGGCAAAAGTTCTTGAGCAATCGCCGGTAATAAGCGCACAATCCAAGGCACCTGCGTACAGCTCTCTTGTCACTAGGCTGTGGGAGATCGCAGCCGTCTTCTGAGGGTCTGGGAGAACTCCATCATTGCTTACGACGTGACCAAGGAACACAGCTCCTCGTAGGCGAAGTCGCACTTCTCTGATTTCAGTGTTAGGCCTGAAGACTTGACTGTTTCCAGCACCATCCAAAGCCTTCTGAGCTGGTCTTCAAAGCTTGAGAAGAAGACAACAACGTCATCTAAGTACACTTGACCAATTGGCCACTTCAAGCCTGCGAGCCCCGCATCCATTACTCTCTAGAACATCGCTGGGGCAGAGCAGAGGCCGAGTGGCATCACCTTGAAATCGAAGAGTCCGTCTGGTGTGATGAGCGCAGTCTTTTCGCGATCTCTTTCGTCGACTTCAGTCTGTCAGTAGCGGCTCTTCAGGTCTATCTATGAGAAGTAATTAGTGTTGCGCAGCCGATCCAATGTGTCGTCGATGCGGGAGAGGGGGTAGCCATCCTTTTTCATAATACTGTTCAGGCGGCGGTAATCGACGCAGAAGCGAAGGGTGCCGTCTTTCGTTTTCACCAGGACGAATGGTGCTGGCCATGGGCTCCTCGATGGCTGGATGACGTCGTCCCGTAGCATTTCCTCTACTTCCTTGCGGATAGCTTGGCGTTCTAGCGGCGACACGCGGTAGGGGCTCTGCCGCAGTTGTCGGGCTTGTTCGTCTGTGAAAATGCTGTGCTTGGCAAGCCGATTTCGTTGCACATTCGATGCTGATGAGAAGCAATCCCTGTACCTTTCAAGAAGACTGCGTATTTGGTCTTGTCTGCTCCGGGGTAATGCTGGGTTGATAGTCTTGGTCAGATGATTCTACGGGTTGGTCGCGGAGGGCAAATATGTCTGATGTCGGCCAGCTCGTCGATGAAAGCAATCGTCGTACCTTAGGTTAGATGCGCTATTCCTCGGGGAAGGTGGTTAGCAGCACTTGTGCTTAGCGATTTAGGATTTGGGTGACTTCCCTTGTGACACCCAGTCCTCGATCCAGGAGTAACTGGGCAGTCCCCTTGACGACGCCTTCGGCAGTTTCGATGTATCCAGCACCTATGTAGGCGACGACACTTGTTCAGGGCGGCACGCTCAGTGCTTCGTCAAGGACGTTTAAGGCAACGTGATGAGTCGCTCTCGTCGCAGCAGATGTGGCTTTGTTCGTGGAAAGCTTGATCGACATAGACCGAAGGTCGATGATCGCCCGATGTTTATTCAGGAAGTCCATTCCTAAAATCACGTCTCGCGAGCATTTCTGTAGGACCAGGAAGGTTGTAGCATAGGTTCGCCCATTTACTGTAACTCTCGCGGTGCAGCGTCCTGACGGCGTAATAAGGTTACCACCTGCGGTGCGGATCAGCGGGCCGTCCCAAGTTGTTGTCACTTTCCTGAGTCGGACAGCGAGTGGCCCGCTCATGACGGAGTAGTCAGCTCCCGTGTCGACCAATGCAGTAACCGCGTGACCGTCGACCGTAACTTCAACATCACTTGTTCGCGTTTTCGTATTGCACGTTGACTTCGAAGTACGATCTCAGCTCCGTCGAGAAGTGAGGCTGCGGTGGGCGTAGTGCGAGGTTACTTCTCAGGGCGGTGGTAAAAGCTTCAAGTCTGGCCGCGTCGCCCTCGTCGTTGGTGTTATCTTTGCAGTTGAAGCATGGTCTTGCGTCTTGGTCGATGCAGGATCTTTGTTCTTGTGCTCAGAAGAGCAAGGTTCCGGGCTAGTTGGTAATGCATTTGAAGGAAGAAACAGCGCGACGAAACACCTCCGATTTCCTGATAACCACACCTGCTGGTCTTACCAACCTAGAGGCAAGAAGGCACTCCTGCCGTTCGCGTCAGCCCACACAAAACTTGTCAAGCGTGGCATAGTGAAACTGGGCTTCCAAAACGCGCTGCAAAAATCATGTGAACATTTCTTCCTGTATAGCTTCAACAACCAGACCGATCGCCTTATAGCAGCAGGCTACCCTTTACACCTGCTAGTCTCCGTAGCTGGCGCCATGATAAAGAAGTCCCGGCAGCACATCGAACCTGATACATCAAATAATAAGCGCAGGAATATTGTAGTAATGCCCTACCTCCACACAGTTAGTCACCGTCTAAAAAAAGTCGCACAGCGCGCCGGAGTGGATCTCGTCTTCGCGGCTCCCAACAAGCTTTCCGCCCTCTGTTCCAAAGTGAATAACCCGCAGGAACCCCGAGGGTGCAGAGTGTCACACTCTGACCCGTATGTCCCCTGTGATTCAGGAATAATTTACTCTGTGCCAGTGTCATGTGGGAAGATGTATATTGGTCAAACGGGAAGCTGTATCAATATCAGTCTCCAAGAACACCACAACAATGTAAAAAGTATAGCCATTTCTGGGCACCTGGCTAAGCACTGTAAGAAGTGCAAAATCGATGAAAACACCCCTGAAAGAATCTGCTCCCCTGACTTTAACCGCTGCACCACTATTGGACGAGGACGAGATAAGTTGACAAGGGAAATCGTTGAAGCCCTCCAAATCCATTATGCCGGTCAAGACTGCGTCAGTACTCCATCCCTCTCCTTGTCAAAAAAAAAGAGCTAGATTTTCTGGGTGCGTTGACTAATGCCCAGGGTTCTGGTGCGCCACACACAAATGATTAATTCACAGAATCCTTGTTGCTCTGCTTTTATCTTGCTTTTAGTTCCACACCCCCTTTTTGGGCACATTTTTTTTTAAACTTTTATCGTCTTCACGTTTTTACACTTGTTATATTTTTATGGCTTCACCTGTGTAATTTTCATCTGTTTCCTTCATAGGTTTTACCTTCCCCCGCTCTTTGGGCTACTTTTTCATCGTTTTTGTTATTGTTACCTACCTGAACACTGTTACGCGGCCCTTTACACCGTCTTTTATCGCTTATAACTTTCTTTTGTTCCCTGTTGTGTTTTTGTGTCATCCTGTGACGCGACCACACTGATTACCGGTTATCGCTGAGCAGCCCTGTTACCCACCCCCTCATGTTTTCTATTTAAGGGTCTTTCCACCAGAATAAACTTTCAGTTGTGGGCAGCGCTCGTGTGTGTGTCTTTTCTACGTGTGTTCGTGTTTCGTCGCGCTGTTTCTTCCTTCAATTCCTTCTTGTGCTCACAAGCAACCTCACCTCCAGAGGCTGCTTTATTCAGTTTAACCTTCGGGGCGGGGGAGCGTCCACGCACGGGGTAGCCTCGGCTAGAAGATAGAAAGCGCGGGGACGATTGCGACGAGGAACGTGATAGGCAGCTCGGAGATGAGCATTCTTCCCGACACAAAAACTCCTCGATTTCGGCTGGTCGCTGGCCGGCTCGGAGTCTTGGGGCGTTGTAAGAGAACCCTCGGATGCCCATTCTTCTGTATGGGCAATACCGGATAATGCGACCGGCTTCGCCACAGTGGAAGCATAGTCGGCGGCGCTGGTTGGGTGTTCTCCACTCGTCGCATTTCTTTGGCCGTGTGCGACGCTCGTAGGACGGGCGGGTTGGGGTGAGAGGGCGGTGGTCCAGCGCAGCTGGCTGAGGGCGAAAGGGGCTTGGGTACCATCATCGAGGCGCCGGACGGCGCAATGCTGCGGCGTAAGTCATGGCTGGGGGCTGCAGAGGCTGCATGGTTGTCGGCGTCACACCTAAGGCCTGTTGAACATCGTCCAGGATGACGTCAGTTAGCGATGTAAGCATCGACGGCGTTCCCGTTGACAGCAATCGTCGTAGCTCTTCTCGCACAACTTGACGTATAACCTCCCGCAGGTTATCGTTGTTACCGGTGTCCGGGCAGCTTGATGAGAAAACGCGCTGCTGGTGATCATACTGGCAGCTTCTAGCATCAAAAGTTTTTTCTATGGAGGATGCGTCTTCTACGCATTCCGCGACGATTTTCGGTAGGTTACGGACAAGGCAGGCAAAGAGTTCCTCTTTAACTTCTCGCATAAGCAGCGTTACCTTTCCTTCTTCCTTCATGTTTGGGTCGGCACGCCGGAAGAGCCGCTCATCTCCTCAGTGTACACTGCAACGGTCTCATTTGGATGTTGTGTACGGGACCGTAGCAGCTGCTGTGCTCTCTGCATTCGCACGATGTTTGGGAAAGTCCTCTGAAGCTGCTCCTTGACGGTTTCCGAGTTCTTAATGCTAGCTTCCTCATTCTCAAACCAGATTCTTGCTGGTCACTCCAAGACGAAGAAGACGTACCTAAATGTCGTGGCATCGTCCCAGTTGTTAAAGATAGCCACACGGTCGAACTGCTAGAGCCATTCTTCGCGGTCGGCTCCAGGCGAAGCATCGAAGGTTGGTGGCACCCGGGGCTGCTCCAGAATGATTGAAGTCGACGTCTCCGGCAAGCTCATGGTGGACATTGCTGTGTGCTTTCGCTCCGGGTAGGCTCCCGCAGAGTCCCGAACTCAGGTGCGTCCCCTAGCAGATGTCGGCTTGCGCGGTGGACTGGAATCAGGTGCTGCGGTGAATGACTCAGAGGGCTGCCGTCTCGACTTGCCGGGGGATACCGGAACATGGAAGTGTCGGCAGTCCAGCGGTCATGAAGACACCAACAAGGCTTGCAAACGAAGCTCTTTATTTGGTCTGACTTGCGCCCGCAAAAGAACTAAACAGCACGGAAGCTGCGTAAGCAACAAACTAGCCCGTCAGTCGTCGAACCACGAATGCCCGCCGCTCGCTGTATCGCTTCATTTAAAGCCGGCGAGGAAATTTTGAGGTAACAGGGCAAAATGAAGTACAGTAATCTGGAAAAACATAGATGCAGTTTTTAATGGCTGTGATCAATCCAGATTAGACCAGTCGCTTCTCGCGTCACGAATAAAAGTGATAATGCCCCGTTCCTGCGGCCTTGAGCGCGAACGAACGGACACTACAATGATACGTGGCAATTTTCTAGAGACAGCTGATATCCTCTCGATAAACAATGCAAGAAAGAGAGAGAAGGCGAACAGAAAACACTCTGAGATCGCTGAACGCATCTTAAGAGGGCTGTCCGATGAGGGTGTGTTCCGTATCCATTCCGCACGGATGGGAGACGTCGGGACTCGCCACGCATCGACCCCTTTGGTTTGCTTCTCCTCGATGCCTCTTCCTGCATATTTCTTATATGCACCGACAATATCACCATATGGACCAACTCCGGATCCGACGGAGAGACTCCAGTGTGTTTACAACGAGCCATCGACGTGGTACAATCATTAGTGCAAGGAAACGGCCTGTCGATATCACTGGCTGAATCTGGACCCTTAGTTATAAGGAAGAAACAAGCCTCACAGGCAGAACCCGACCATTGGGATTCCATCGAGTTGCACATTAACAACCTACCGATACCAACAGTAGCCATGATCAGGGGTTCTTGACATATTTGTTAAGAATATTACTACACAGAAGCGATACACCGGCTACGCGTCACGGCGCGCCATATAGGCGGGCTGCTGACGGGCATACCACCCGTCGCAGGGGCACAAGAGAAGCCGACCTGTGCAGGTTCATGCAAACCTTTATGACAACTAGGATCACCTACGCTTGCCTATACTATTATGTAAAACGCGGGGACGGAGATGCACTTAATATGGTCATTAGAACAGCATACAAGGCGGCCCTTGATCTCCCGGCATACCCCAACTGAGACTGCCGCTGTTACGAATTTTTATGGTATATCGGGTTTAACGTCCCAAAGAGACTGAGGCTATAAGGGACGCGTTAGTGGAAGGCTCCAGATAGTTTGACCACCTGGGGCTCTTTAACGTGCACTGTCATCGCACAGTACGTGGGCCTCTAGCATATCGCTTCCATCAAAATGCGACCGCCGAGGCCGGGATCGAACCCGAGTCTTTCGGGACAGCAGTCAAACACCATGTCCATTGCGGCACCACGACACACACACACGCACGCACAGTCAGTTTTTCTTCTAATGGGACTAGCAATGCTTCAGCATTATAAGTGCGTCTTACGCTCCTACAAAACCAACTTAAAAAAAGTGCCTAGTCTCCACCGGACGCCACTCCTCTCACGGAAATTTGCTCGGAGTCTTAGTCTTTTCTTTATAATTCAGATCTCGACCAGGCAGATCTCTCCCGGAATGTTCTCGTTCCAGAGCTTATTATAGTACCTGAAAGTGCCAAATAAAAATGAACTAAAAACAATTCTTCTGAATTTTACTTGCACGACAATGCAGTCGGTAAGAAACAAAGAGATAAATAGCTGTCGTAGTGGAGGGCTACAAATGGTAGTTGAGGAGTCAAAAATGAATAAGAAAATTTGCCTGTTCCGCACCACTAATGTATCGCGGGTATAAGCCCAATTGAAAGATAAAAGATTTGGCCCGAGGGCAATTGTGATTTTGCCACCCGAAGGTGGAAAGAAATCAATGGGGAAAGCTCTACTTTAGCGACCCACGACCGAGGAAGCGGGCCCGGGGAGACTCCCCTGATCTCCCCTGGGAAGTAGAGGGATGGGATGGGCGTTTGGAAATGGGAAGTTGGAAATTGGTTTGGGTTGTGGGAATTAGGTGGGATTGGGGACAGCAGGGATTTCGACCACATCTGGCTTGATTTGATCCTGAGTTCTTTTTCAGGCCTCCTTGAAGGGCGAGCATTCAGTGCACCAATTGTGGGCCCTCGGCGTCGAACGTACTCCCACACCACAGAGAACGTTTTGCCGGCGATCTCCGACCGTCCGAGACAGGGAAAATCCTACACGGGTTCAACTAGGATCCCCTCCCCCAAGCCAGGTTCCGCCACTCCGACCCTCCCACAGTACTAAGAGACGGATATTTCACAGCACTCGTTCGGTACTTCGGCTCTTACTCCTGCAGTACTAGCACACGCTGCAGCCATCCTTTCACGGTTTTCGCGGCGATCGGGAAACCTAGCGATCGCCCTGGCATAGTATGTGAAACTTCAAGCCATACACCCACTCTGTCATGGTTGAAGTCTCGGTTGATGTCCGCAGTGACATCACGTACTACCACAAGGTGTATCTGCACGGGCCCTCGGACTAGGCTTGATGCTCGCTGCGATTTCGCCAGTCTACTAACCGTTACTCAGATAGCCGCCGGGCTTTCCCGCGTTTCGGAGCTTACTGGCCTCGGAGTTTGCTGCTACTTACTCCATCTCTTTTCGTGCTTTCAGGCCAAGGGCGACTTCCCCAAAACCTAAGCTTGGATCGCCCAGCCGCATGCCCCCGCGAGGCACCGAGCTCTTCGTGATCGGAAACCAACGCGTCCGCGGCTGGGTGGTACGCCCTCGTACCGAGAGGGAACCGTGTGACTTTCAATTTTGCGAATTTTGGAACGACCGCGTCTGCCCGGGCGATCTCGTCGCTCGGCAAAACAGCTAAGTCGGAACCGCGTCTACCGAGGCGCCAGCACCAACGGCAAAACGACAAAGTCCCGACCGCGTCTACCGGGTCGACCACGCCAAAAGCAAACAGTCGTTCTAGTCACCAGTTCTGCTTTTAAGCCGGATTCCATGTGCCCAGTCCGTTTCCCTTCTCGGACCTGCCCTCCCACTCAGGCATAGGGCATCGTGGGCGCGACACGCTTACAATGTCGCGGAAAGTCTGCTGCACCTTTCCTTGGGATTCGCAACCCCAAGAGTGGATTCCGGCGGATCCACCCACCGCTGTGCGTTGCACCGGAACAAAGCCTAGTAGCCGAAACTACACCGGCCCGTATCCGGTGGCAGGGGGGGCCATGGGCAGGCCGCACAGTCGGATTTCCCCCCCAGTGGAGGGCTACAGTATATTTTCGATCACGTAGATATTTTTAACGTGCACTGATATCAGACAGCCAAACGTCCCTTCCGACGGCACGGAAACGCAGCCGCCAAGGCCGAGATTAAACCCGCATCCTTGGGGTTACTTCCAGAGCATCCTATTCACTGAGCCATTTCGGAGGGTGGAAGAGATTCTAATACCACCGCAGGTGTGGAATGACAGGTATTTTGACGCTATGAGAAATCCGGCAGCGCAATGACCAACGGCTGTAGCAAATATTTCGGCAATTTCCTCACTGGCGTCCCAGAACCCTCCTCGCAGCGCCGCCTCTCCTCCTCCGCTCTTTTCTCCCTTCTCCTCTTTTTTTCTTTCACGGCTGTTGCGCTCTTCGGTCTATTCCTCCGGCGAGTCTGCCTCCGCGCACCGCCGCCGCGAATCTGCGCGTCTTCTGAACCGCGGCCTGGTCAGCGCGCCTCTCAATGTGCTGACGCATGAACACGTAGGTGGTGGTGGAAACGTTTATTGCCAATGATGTAAATCGTAGGGGGCGCCTGGTTTGCCGCAAAAGTTTGCATGATTACGAGAATTGGTCTGGGTATCGGGCATGCAGCAGTATTGCGTATTGAGCAGTCTGGGTTTGTAGTTGTCGCCAATGTGCAGCCTGCGCTATGGTGAGGGACGGAGCGGGGGTGCGTATTCCCTTCTTTTGTCTCGGTAATACGAGAAAATATCACGGAAGGAGACCAGGTAGTGCGCGGGCCGCGGGCGAACGGACCGTCGTGTGAATCGCCCTTTAACGCCATTTTAAGTACGTGCGCAGTCGCCTTCTTTGCGCGAGGAACGTGCCGGCCACACAAATGGCTCGAAGGGCAACGCGAAAATCGCGAGCCGGCCGCCCTAGAAGCTCGCCAGGAGCAGAATAGCTGTGAAAGACAATACGAGCAGAATCGCTTTATTAAGGCGAAAGCCTTTAATGCCTCACACTGTCGTGAGCAGGGAATGCACTACCTGGTCTCCTTGCGTGATATTCTCTCGTATTACCGAGACAAAAGAAGGGAATACGCACCCCCCGCTCCGTCCCTCACCATAGCGCA
This sequence comes from Amblyomma mixtum, assembly GCF_055824585.1. Classification (NCBI taxonomy): domain Eukaryota; kingdom Metazoa; phylum Arthropoda; class Arachnida; order Ixodida; family Ixodidae; genus Amblyomma; species Amblyomma mixtum. The sequence goes on along the minus strand of NC_143018.1, from coordinate 135,066,193 downwards.
GGCTGCACATTGGCGACAACTACAAACCCGGACTGCTCAATACCCAATACTGCTGCATGCCCGATACCCAGACCAATGCTCGTAATCATGCAAACTTTTGCGGCAAACCAGGCGCCCCCTACGATTTACATCATTGGCAATAAACGTTTCCACCACCACCTACGTGTTCATGCGTCAGCACATTGAGAGGCGCGCTGACCAGGCCGCGGTTCAGAAGACGCGCAGATTCGCGGCGGCGGTGCGCGGAGGCAGACTCGCCGGAGGAATAGACCGAAGAGCGCAACAGCCGTGAAAGAGAAAAAGAGGAGAAGGGAGAAAAGAGCGGAGGAGGAGAGGCGGCGCTGCGAGGAGGGTTCTGGGACGCCAGTGAGGAAATTGCCAATATTTCTTCATGAAAATGTCGCGGGAATCTGGCCCATCTTGATGTTGGCGGAAAGATGCACGTCTGCTTCGTACCGCTTTACCAAAGGTATTATCCCGAGCAATGTCAGGCACGCATAATGAATTGGGTTCAACTTGCTTTTTTAAACCGCATATGTCCCGCCCCCTCTCCCCCCAAGGCGCTCGTCTACACGCCGGTGTACCCGGGTGCCAACCCTATCGCGGCGGCTGCATTTCGATGCAGGCGATGCCTGTGTGCTGTGCGATATCAGTGCACGTTGAAAATCTCCATGTTATCGAAATTATTCAGGAGCCCTCCACTTCGCGCCTCTTTCTGTCTGTCTTTCTTCTTTTAATCCCCACTCACCCTCCCCTTACTGTGCGGTTCCGGCGTCCATCGAAATATGGGAGACTGTTACTGCGTCGTTTCCTTTCCTCGAAACCAACTAATTAGCCCCTGTTCATGGATCCCTCACCGAAGTCGTCTGCGTCGGCGTAGCCATACCCCATCAACTGACAACCATGGCAGGTAGTAGAAGACCGAAACGCCACTTTCCTTGGCGAGAGCGGAGAAACGGAGAACCCGAAGGTGGCAGTGACGCGCAACCTTCCAGGGATGGCAGGGGGCGTGTGAACAGCTGCGCGGAAATTTCGCGCTACCGACTATCGTAGTCGTCTGCCATTTTTTTTCTGGTTTTATTCATACAGCTTTAACGGGGAATAACTTGCTTTTCACTGGCTCCCTGTTTCAGCTAGCAGATAAATGTGCTGGGTATGCATAGTGTACTGAAGAAAGTTTGAGAACTGTTCTTCATATACAACAAGTGTCGAGTACCCTGACGACTTTCTTGTAACTTATTCTTGAGACGTGGTGTGAAATGTTTTTTTTAATGTCGAAGTGCAAATGCGCTGCGTAGATACAACGGTAGACACCACGGGAAGCAGTCAACATAAAAGCCTCCTGGCGAACTGTCGCGTTAATTTTATTGCAACATGCAGAATGTCCGCAGCCCAACTTTCTCATTATCACTGTAAGGAGGAATTTGGAAACCAGCTCTGCTTAGCGGCACTCACTTCGGCTGCAGTTGTCATGAATGTTTTTCACCAAGTGAAGCCCTATTAGAAAGGGAGCATGCCCCGAGCGGCCAAGCCGGCTGTGGTCTACAGCTTATCAATGCGAAAACAATATGTGGCTCATCGGGAACGAAACGCGGAGTCAGCGTTCACCAGCGACAGTGGTCGCAAAACTGCCAGATGACGTCACCATGGTATACACAGAAAAGCAACATTTCTTTCGAAGGTGCAGGGGATTGAACCAAGGACTTTCATTGCGAGGCAAGAATATAACCATACGGCATAAAACCACATTGCTTCTAGGCAAACAAAGGTGAATGTAGGATATCCTTTCCCTTATGACTGTATGCTAATGAGTGCGTGTGTTACTTCAAAGGAAGATAACATAATGAAAAGGTAACAAAAATTAAAAAGAACTGAAAATACGCGAGCAATGCTTTCGCAGTCCGAGCATATAAATGGACGTAACTGCCCTGCGCAATTTTTGCGATATACTTTGTTGAGTGTACAATCTTTGACTTTCACACAAATATCAAAGCAATGATGCTGTGTCCAATTCTAAAATGTCACTTTTTAGCACGGCAGCGCAGCAGCGCGCAAAGTTGAATAAAAAATAAACTTGCGATATATTGAGCTTACCTCCCTGCATTAGTAACCAAGCCGTTAATATTGGATGTCCGTGAGATTTCAAGAAAATTACGTCTCTCGTGACGGCTAATCGTGGACGCTTAATTATGTCGTAAGGCGCACTGGATTGTACACCCGTGGCAAGAGCATATTCCTGACATCAGCACGTCTACCTGAAGATTTCACTGCCCGTGACAGCACAGGTGCTCTCCGAGGCTCTCCTTATCTAAACACGTGTATGAGCACAGGGTACAGCGATAGCCCTCTGCGATAGTGTGCGTCAGCATATGACGCTTCATAGATCCTCGCACTGGCTCTGCATAAGTGCATATATCACACTTAAAGGGTCATTCCCCAGTGTGAATTCACTTGTGCCGATTTAATTTTGAAGACTGCGCACTTGTGAAAGGGAACTTATCGCACTCGAACGGCTGCGAACGCTTATGTTTAGCGCGTACGCTTATGTTTAGTGAGGTTGCTGGAGCTTGCAGCTGCAAACGAGCACATGTCGAAAAGGAAGGGTTTCTCGCCAGTATGCTTTCGCTTGTGCAGAGCCAGAGTGAAAGGGCGGGCAGCTGTAAAAGCGCACATATCGCACTTGAAGGGTCTTTCTCCAGAGTGCGTTCGCTTGTACCTAGTTAAAGCAGAAGAATACGCAGTTGTAAAAGGGCACACATCGCACTTGAAGGGTCTTTCTCCAGAGTGCGTTCGCTTGTGCCCAGTTAAAGCAGAAGAATACGCAGTTGTAAAAGGGCACACGTCACACTTGAAGGGTCTTTTTCCAGAGTGCGTTAGCTTGTGCCGAGTTAAACTATACGAATACGCAGTTTGTAAAAGGGCACATGTCGCACTTAAGAGGTTTCTTACCAGAGTGGATAATATCCTGTGGAGTGACACATCCAGGCTCTGCAGGTGAAAAAGTACACGTGTCGCGATTGAACAAGCCTTCGCCAGTGTGCGTACTATTATGGGGAGAGACATTTCTCGAGTCTGCAGTTGTAAAAGGAAAAGCTCCGCTAATCAAGGGGTCTTCGCCACTGGGCATAGTAAAGTATGGAGTTACATATCCAGACTCTGCAGGTGTAAAAGTACGCGTGTCGCGACTGAACTGGCTTTCGCCAGTGTGCAAACTATGTGGAGTGAAGTTTCTCGACTCCGCAGCTGTAAAGTGTTGCTAATGAAGGGGCCATCGCCAGTGGACATAGCATAGTATGGATTTACACATCCAGACTCGGCAGGTGTAAATGTACACGTGTCGTGATTGAACGGGCTTTCGCCAGCGTGCGTACTATTACGTGGAGTCACATTTCTCAAGTCTGCAGCTGTGAAAGGACACGTGGCGCTATTGAAGGGGCTTTCACCAGTGTGTGTATGTTCGTGCGGAGTTAACCTTGGAGAGTCTTCAGTTGCAAAACGACCCATAACACTCTGATACGGTCGTACTGCTGTGTGGCACCCAACATCTCTCTTACCGTCGTAATTCGCAAACACCGCAATGTCCTCGCAACATTTAAATGGCTCTCCTGCTGTCTCAAGGTGCATGTGTCTTGTAACGTCTGCCAAGTTCGCTGAAACGCAGGCACTGGAGGGGCAGCTGAAGACATCTCCTTTCAATGCAGGTGTCTGCTGCCCGAACGAATTCTGTTCCATGACCGAATGCGGCGCTAGGGATCTGTTCTGGTAGTATTCACCGCCTTCCCACGATGGTCGTTGTCCACCAATGAGCTTAGAACACAGCCTCCGTCATGGTAGTCAGGAAAGCACACCTCTTCTGCGAACACTTTCCATTGAATGTGTACAGTTAGCGAAATCCAGTTTTTCTTGCGACTTATTCACTCCGCAATATTTTCTTTCATTGGTTCAAGCACGCCAGAATGTTATTTGAATCGAGGGATAATTCTCTATAATATTGATGTTAAAATAACACACAGGACGCGAACATTTTCAGGAAACGCGCTACATCAACGAGATATCTAGCAATCAGGAGGGAATTCAAGCAAGCATTCAAAATAGTGCCCGTAGTGTATCTGCCGTCGTATGTGGATCTGCGGGGTTACTTGGAGCATGTTAAGGCAGCTCAAGCATGCCACATTGTTGTTTTGCATCGAAGAATAATTTTCGCATAGATTGGTGCTCAGATAACACAAAGGAAGCGAAGATTTTCTACAAATGCACGAAGTCAACATCTCAAGCAAGTGAATTGAACTGTTTTCTCTGTGTTGCTTTGACAGGGCCGAATATAAAGGCTGCAAGAGCGGCTGGTCGAGTGGGCCCACCTCTACAGTACGTGGCAGCAGACAGCAGCGCAGAAATATAAATACTCTGTTTCAAAACATAAAAAGATAAAAAAAAAGTCAGTCACCCCTACAGTGTCAGGCAGGAAACTAAATTTAAGAAAAAAAATGGGCACATATGTTCGCAAAAACAAAGGGAAGAAGAAAAAGACCGTTTCAATACAATTACAGTTGTCCAATCGGTTCAAAGTGATTAGCGCGAAATTTCAGCAACATTCACATTAACTCTTTATTATGTACTGCATCCCTTGTTTCATATTTGTTTTCTTTGCAATATTTTTCTGTATTTATTAACACCATTCCAGATTTCTAAATTCCCTGTTTGTAGCTTTGTTCTTTTTTATTCTTTGTGCGCTAGCTTTTGTTTTTGAACTGGTTTTAGAGAAGTTTGTGCATATATTTTACTAATAGCGTTTGTTTATGTATACTGTGTATGCCTGTGCATCTGCCCCTCCCCTATATCATGTACGTTTGGACCCCAAGGATGTTATAAATAAACAAATTAAATAATTAATCAACAAACAGCGTTCAGTGTGTTTACAAGTGCGCGGCAGTGTGTTTTTAAAATTTTGGGCACCATATGTAATACGAATGTCTCAAGATACCAGTGTTCGGGGTGTCTGCTGTGAAATTGACGAGGTTTAAGCTCTTGTGAGTGGCAGAGGTGGTTGGTATTAATGCAAAAGCATTTTTTGTGTCATGAGTGGTGCGCACAGCACCTTTCGGAAGAGCATGTCATCAGAGAGCGTCAGCGCGACCTGTCAGTCGTCCATTATAGGGGTAATTAATAGAATGGTTTAAATCAATAATTTTGTAAAAAGCATGAATAATGATTAACTCACCAAGATGATTTATCAAATGGGTAATTAACTGATAGAAGGCATTTTTTAGTTGAATTAGTCAATCATTACAAAAATTATTTGGGGAAATAATTGAATCAACGATTAGTAATTAGAGAATTAATTATTGGTTGCTTTGGTCTAATGGTGTTTAACGTCACAAAGTGCCTAAGGATATGAGGGACGCCGTATTGAAGGGCTCCAGAAATTTCGACCACCTGGGGTTTTTTTAACGTCCACTGACGTCGCACAGATTACGGGCTTCTAGAATTTCGCCTCCATCGAAATTCGACCGCCGCGGCCGGGATCGAACCCGCGTCTTTCGGGCCAGCAGCCGAGCGCCTTAATCTCGGGGTCACCGCGGCGGCTATACACACGGAATTAATTAAACAACCAATTCAGTTGCATTCAATTAAATCGCCATTAGCATTAGTGAACTGCTTTATTGAATAATAAATGAATTAATCATATAATTTATTCAATAATTCAATTACTTCACACAACCATAGATTATAAATTAAACTGAAGAATTAGTACTTTGGCGGCTTACTACACACTTTAGGAACGGGACCCACGTCTTCCGATGGGGCACAACCGGTCGGCAGCATTGAGAAAAATGCTTTCGCATTGCTGCACCTAAGAAGATTTGCGACCAATTTTAGAGTTTTCCTAACTAGGCGAGTTCTGTGAGCGTCAAACAGTCCTAAATGTTAAGGGCCAGATATTATGACAACGCATAATATGCTAATATTGCATATTGCAATGTGGTCTTATATTGCACGTAAAACTTTATTCTGAAGCATATAAATCTCTTCATTAAAGTGAACGAGGACTGGTGGTGCCTGCAAACGACACTAAAGCTCCTTGAGCCCTACGATTTGCGGTGTTTGCCATTGAAACAGAAACACTACTTTGATCACGTGCGTCAAAAGCGACGGCAATTCGACAATGGCTCTTTACGAACTGGTGTGCATTGGTAGTGGTGCAGCCCAAAAATATCGCCAAACGCCTTCTCTGTCGGTTGTAATCGGTAAATATAAAGTAGCGATTGTCGTTTCTGGCCGCATCCCATTTTGTCCTTGGTGACAACGAGGAACAAGTTTATGTAGGCGAAGTAGAATCTTCCTGGCTTCAGCCTGAGCCCGAAAACTATGTCTGCGTCTATCACTTGCTTCAGCATCCTTAGGTGTGCGTCGAAACTCCGCGCGAAGGATATAGCGTCGTTTAATTAAACAATAAAGCTCTTCCAGCAGAGAACTGCAGACCCCTTGCCAGTGTCCACAGAAAAAGTGCAGTTGCGGAGCAAAGTCCAAATTAGGTTCTCTTAGACTCCAATACGCCGTACGGCGTAACCCTGCGAACCACCGACGAGATGAAGTACTTTGAGTTGCAGTCAGATCCGGATGCCGTGGATACAGGGGAGAGGTGCAAATCTTAGTTATGTTGATGTGCTTAGTGTCATTCACGCATAGCAAGGAGAGTCTACCTTCTTCACCAGAACAAAGTATGACCTCAATGGGCTCTTAGACCGCTTGATGACTTGGTGCCGCATCATTTTTTAGACCTGCTATTTGGTAGTGTCACGCTCTCGTGCTGTCGCTTGCTATGGACATTGAGCGACTCGCGCATTCGTCAGTTATCATGAGGCATTTCGTGAATCCGTTAGGAGGACTCTCCATTTATAAGACTGTTCTGGAGTGCTTGAGCTACTGCAGTCGTTGACTAAAGCTCTAGAAGGGCGCATCCTTTGCTCTCCTCGGCACTATCATCTAACAACGCATTTGTAGTGCTCTTGCTGAGGTATGGAGATTGATTCCAAATTTTTACGCCAGAACCTCAGCAATTTTCGAGACGTACGACGCCTCTTGCAATGCCAATTCTCGGTCCAGGATCAACGGCTTGTTTCACTCTACGATGCATTCAATGCAATTCTCTGTAACCGCGGCGGCCTCACGGATTACGACGGTTGACCAGGGTGAGAAGGTACCTGCTTCGATGTAGGCGAAATTCTAGAGGGCCGTGTACTATGCCATGTCAGTGCACGTTAAAGAATCTCGGGTGATCGAAATTTCCGGAATCCTTCACTATGGCGACCCTTATAACCGGAGTCGCTTTGGAATGTTAAACCTCAGTAAAACATAAAGCTTCATTGAGCTCACTTGCGCAATGTTATATGCTGGGTCGCCTGAGGAGATACCTCTATGTCCATCGAACGGGAGATGGGCTTGGATCTGAGGTCGTTGATTTTTTTATGTCCACTGTAGGGAGCCTATGTCCGTGACAAGGTCCTGATAACACAGCTGCAGGACTACAAAGGTCGCAGGACAAGTAACTACGTCCGTTCAGCACCACTCGAGCAAAACATGGTCCTTAAAGGGAAACTGCATAGGTTTCAGAAATCGACGATCTTTAAGGCGTCGAATGTGTGAAACTTGCAGGTAAAGTATGCGAAATCCTTTAGGGCTAGTATTTGAAATTGCGACGTAAACGCCGATTATGCTCTCGATTGCATTTAAGCTTCTCCGCAGCACACAGGGCCAAGTGGGGGGGCCCATGAAGACGTCATCGAAGGTGCTGGTACATTTACAACGTTTAAGCGTTTGCTTTGAGAGAAAAAGCCAATGCCACTGAAGGCAAAGCCCAACGAGGCTTATTTGTCAGCATCAAATAAAGCACGGCAGGATTTGTTTGAGGGCAGCGGCAGTCTGAAATCTTTCCTTCCGTGACGTGACGCCGAGATGCCCGCACTTCTTCATCGCTTTGAGGGGAAGCCTAAAATAGAATAATTGATTACGTCACTGTTTTAAATACAAGCGCAAACACACTTTGCAAACTTTACCTACAGCCTATATAGATTTGAATTTTAATAGCGGGTAATTCTTGTGCTCGGTGACTACACCTGAGCGCAGCCATCCAACCCGCTAATCTTTGTGATGCAGACATCAACCAGCTGTTCGTCAGCCTGCTGTTTCCGACCATGGCAAGCATTCTTTCGGGTGCGTCGTTTGACTGCGCACCACCACGCCCCAGGGACGAGCTGGGACGCTACCGCTTGCCGCTCGTCAGCTGCCCGCCCCGAACGACTGTCCCAAAAGAGGAACGTTGGCTACCGGCACCGAAGGAATCATGGAATCATGGCATCATTACCAACCTCAACAGCTTCGCCGCATATAAAACCACCTCCGCCGCCGACATCGTTCTCTGGGCTCGGTGACTGCATCTCAGAGAAGCCGTCTAATCCGCTGACCTTTGCGATGCAGGTTAGTAAATGATATGCCTTATTTGCCAAAAGAGCAAACAATTTTGTGCCAGAGGGCTGTGTTCGCATTGCCGTCGAGTGTGCTACTGTTGTTCATTCTTTGCTATTGTTATCAGGAGATATTGAAAATAACCCTGGTCCTAACGACAACACTGCAGTACTTGAGAAACTCCGGAAACTAACCGCAGGCCAAACCCAATTCATTGCCGAAGTACAAGGCCTGAAATCCCAGCTCACTACTACGAATAAAACCATAACAGACTTAAGCAATCGTATGGCGGAGCTCGACGCACACTACCAAGGACTACTTCACCTTCGAAACGACGTTGAAAAGATGCAGGCTGACGCAAGCAACATGACGCGTATAATCCAGTAACTAGAAACGTGCATAGATGACGCTGAAAATAGGTCAGGCCGTAACAACCTCATTTTCTATGGTATCCCTGACCCTACTGATAGCGAAACACGGGCAGAATCTGATAAACTAATCACTGATGTTTGCCGTAATAACCTTCAAATAAATCTGGAACCTCACGAGATAGAAAGAGCTCATCGCCTCGGTCGTCACTCACAAGATAAGAATCGTCCCATACTCGTGATTATCAAGTGTTGCAAAACTAAAGAATCCCTCCTATCAATTGGGCGAAATCTGAAAGACATGGTTTAAAGCGTTGGAGAGGACTTCTCGGATGACGTTCGTCACGCGCGAAAACAGCTCGTTACATTTGCCAAAGCCAGGTCTGCCAAGTTTTTCTTGCGATTTAAAACACTTCACATCGGCACAAAACGTTATATTTTTGGCATTTCATCTGACACCGTAAAGTAAGTCGCGTAGCAATCGTCCCTTCACCCTGCGCCAATAAAACTCCAGCGCGCGACGCCCTCAAATTTTATTTCGTTTTCCGTGATATCACTAACATCCGCAGCTTCCTCCCAAAGCATGAACTGATATCCAACGCAATTAGCGTCATCCAGGAGCAATATACTTTTATTAAATGAAACTTGGTTGAACAGTAACCTCTCTGACGCTGAAGTTCTAACTACATACTGAATTCAACGTCCACCGAAACGACCGAAAGGACTCACGGGGGGGCGGGGCGTGTTCTTGTTGCAATTCACAGAGGTATATCATGCTCTACTGAACACGGCACATCTGATATGAAATCATTATGAATAATTTGTCGCACTCCCCCTGTAACAGTGCTTCTTTGCGTTTGTTATAGGCCCCCGCAGTTAAACCCCAACTTCTGTCGGCATTTGAACGATGCTATAAATCATGTTGTTAAACACCCCGATTCGCGTTTCTCCTTTTCAGGGACTTCAATTTAAATTACCCGGAAATCGATTGGTAGCGTTTAGGTACTTCCTCATTAACATGCAATACAGAGGACAAGAACTTCAATTATGTCTGTTTAAATTTTTACCTCACATAGCCGCGGAACCTAGTCGCCTCACGCATTGCAATCACAAACACCTTTGGCCTAATACTAACTAATAGCCCTGAGTGCCTACCATCCATTAGTTGCCTTCCAGAAATCAGCAACCATAAAATCTTATATGCTCTATATTCATTTACCCCCGCTAAGAAGCATCCATCCGGAAAAACAATAAATCTTTACGATAAAAGGAATTACGATGCAATAACTGAAGGCCTTAACATGTTTTTTTTTTCCGAGTACCAATCAACATTCAACACTCACCCTGTTCATGAAAATTGGTTGATATTCAAAAATAAGTTAAATATGCGGTCTAATATGTTTATCCCCAGGGTTACTTTCCAAAATAACCGCAATAAACCATGGTTTACTAAGGATCTAAAACGTCTAGAAAACAAGAATAAACGCTTGTTTCGCAAAGCCAAACACACTGACAATCAAGCCGCTTGGGATAAGTACCTCGCATGTGAGAAATCATACTTACTTGCAGTCCGTAGCGACAGGCGCTCATTTTATCACACTGACTTACCGAAGCTACTAGTCAGCAATCCTAGATAATTGTGGCAGGTTTTAGGTCCTAAGCACAGTCATGATATTACAATGACTAACGACTTGCACGAAGCGGTTACTGGACATGAATGCGCAGAAATATTTATTAACGCTTTTACGTCTCTTTTCACTAGTGAATTTGACAGGACTTCACAGTTGCCATCGCTCAACACAGAACCCATCATGCCAGCTATCACACTCTTCGTAGATGGCATCGCTTCCATAACTGATAACATCAAACTCTCATCATCAGCTGGCATGGACATGATTAATACAAAACTGCTGAAAAATGTAAAATCAACATGTGCAGCCTACTTTGATTTTTTCGCGGTCCCTCACTTCAGGGATCATTCCAGTTGACCGTAAAATGGGGAATGTTCTTCCAGTGTACAAATGAGGTAACAGAGATTCCCTCATGACTTATCGCCCCATTTCATTAACTAGCGTACCCTGCAAAATCATAGAACGTGTCATCTACTCTCAAATTATAAATTTGTTAGACTCAAACGATTTTTTCCATTCTTCACAACATGGGTTTTGCAAGGGCCTTTCTTGTGAAACCCTATCAGCGTTGCTCCTTCACGACTTGCACACTAAACTTGACCGTGAGATACAGACTGATGCCATCTTTCTAGATTTTGCTAAAGCTTTTGATAAAATTCCTCACCGTCGTTTATTAGTAAAACTTGCACAGCTGAACTTACATACTAAGATACTACAATGGATTGAGCAGTTTCCCACTAATCGTCCTCAGTCAGTGTTTGATAACGGCCCCCTGTCTAACAGCCTCCCGGTTACATCATTCGTTCTGCAAGGATCTGTACTCGGTCCACTACTCTTGTTAATATATATATTAATGACTTACCTGACCATGCTTCTTGCAGTATTTGAATGTTAGCTGACGACCGTGTTTTTCACCGGACTATTATTAACTCTCCTAATTAACTTAGTCTTCAGACCGATCTTAACAGCTTGCTTAATTGGTGTATCAACTGGCTGATGGCCCTCAATCCTAATAAATTTAAAATCTTATCCTTCTCTCTCCGCCACAGCCCGCATCGCTTCGAATATTCCATTTCTAACACCTCGATTGAATCAGTATCATTCCATATGTATCTAGGAGTCATCTTGCCTTCTGATTTACCTTGGCTCACCCATATTGGCAACATCGCAACATCATATTAGCATCGAATAAAACACTCGGTTTTCTAAACCACCACCACTGCCTTGCCCCTCCGCACGTAAAATTACTCGCATATAAATCGCTTATCAGACCAAAATCAGAATATGCCTCTGCCATAGGGAGCGCTCACCAAACTTACTTAATAAATGCATTAGAAGCTGCCAGAATCTTGGCACAAAATTCATCCACTCTTCACACTCATATGACGTCAGCATTTCTTCACTGAAATCATTATCAGGACTACCGCCCCTTTTGTTTCGTTGTCGCATTGCAAGTCTCACCCTTTATCACATAGTATTTCATTCTTCACTCAATCGGTTACCGTATATCACAGCTGCAGCACGCATATCTCACCGAACAGTCATTTCCTACAAGTTTCTCGGCCGCCATTGCATACTGCCACCTTTTCAGCTTCATTTTTCTTTCAAGCAGCAACGGACTAGAACGGCCTACCCCGTGACATCACAAACATCGTCAACCGATAACGTTCAGTGCTAAGTAATATTCGCTGTTTTGTTTGCTCATTTCATTAAAATCTCACCCCTTATGTAATACCTCCGATACAAGGGGGCCTTTAATGAAAATAAACTGAACTGAACTGAAGTGGTGCAATTGCCCTTGTGTATATGTCTATAAGGAGCGTTTTTGCAGTGTGGATTCAGAGCCAGTCGTGAATGAACATGAGTTTAATCATGATGGCTGCAGAGAGTCCACTGATGGCAGTGTCGCCTCTGTTGTCTACCATGTCGGTAACCTTCCGGCCATGAAATTCCACATCTGTGCCGATGGTTGCCTTCGAAATGCACGTTACTCTCTTAGCAGGGCTAGTCCTGCGTCGGGGACCGAAATACGGCTCGGGCATGTCGTCGTAGTTTTTCTGGTTCGCGTCATTTTAAAGTTGCCTCGCGTCACTTTCGGGCTCAACTTCCTGCGCGGAGTCGTCGCTGTAGAATGAGGCGTAGTCGTGCGTTTTGCTCAGTGAAGAAACTTCGGAGCTCAGCCCTCAGGACCCGGAAATCACGCAAGCCTGTATCTCAGTCCGCTGAGAATGCTATAGCATCCACTTTCGTGACGCATTTGACCAAGTGGGCTGGAGCCCGATGACTGCCGCAAGACGTCGCAAGTGCAGTTGAAAGCTAAAGTGACACTATTTGCAGAGACCGCACGTCTACTCTAGACAAATGTGATCGCTACAGTACTTAGCAGACTGGAGGAAGCGAAAGCAACTAACGCATTTTACTGTCATGATATTACAATGACTAACGACTTGCGCATGAAGCGGTTAGTGAGCATGAATGCGCAGAAATATTTAATAACGGTTTTGCATCTGTTTTCACTAGTGAATTTCACACGCCTGCACAGTTACCATAGCTCAACACAGAAGCCATCATGCCAGCTATCACACTCTTCGTAGATGGCATCGCTTCCATAACTGATAACATCAAACTCTCATCATCAGCTGGTATGGACATGATTAATACAAAACTGCTGAAAAATGTAAAATCAACATGTGCAGCCTACTTTGATTTTTTCGCAGTCGCTCTTCAGGGATCATTCGAGATGACCGGAAAATTGGGAAGGTCGTCCCAGTCTACAAATCAGGTAACAGAGACTTCCCCATGAATTATCACCCCATTTCATTAACTAGCGTACCCTGCAAAATCACGGAACATGTCATCTACTCTCAAATTATAAATTCCTTAGGCTCAAACGATTTCTTCCATTCTTCAAAACATGGGTTTTGTAAGGGCCTGTCTTCTGAAACCCAATTAGCTTTGTTCCTTCAGGACTTGCACGCTAATCTTGACTGTAAGATACAGACTGATGCCATTTTTCCAGATTTTGCAAAAGCTTTTCATAAAATTTCTCACTGTCGTGTATTAGTAAAACTCACATCTCAACTAACATCCTAAGATACTAGAATGGATTGAGTAGTTTGTCACTAATTGTTCTCAATCAGACTTTGCTAACGGCCACCTGTCTAACAGCCTCCCAGTTACATCAGTCGTTCCGCAAGGATCTGTACTCGGTCCATTACTCTTAATATATATTGAAGACCTACCGGACCATGTTTCCTGCAGTAATCGAATGTTCGCTGAAGACTGTGTTATTTACCGCACTATTAATAACTCTCGTAATGAACTTAGTCTTCAGACAGATCTTAACTGTGTGTTTAATTATTGTTACAAGTGGCTAATGTCCCTCAATCCTAATAAATGCAAACTTTTATCCTTCTCTTGTCGCCACAGCCCGCATTGCTTCCAATATTTTATTTCTAACGCCTCGATTGAATCAGTATCACCTCATTAAGTATCTAGGAGTCACCTTGTCTTCGGATTGATCTTGGTGCACCGAAATTGGCAACATCATATCAGCATCGAATAAAACACTCGGTTTTCTAAAGCGCCATCTCCGCCTTCCCCTCTACACGTAAAATTCCTCGCATATAAATCGCTTATCAGACCAAATTCAGAATATGGATCTGTTATATGGAGCCCTCACCAAACTTAATGCATTAGAAGCTGCCAAAATCGTGCCACTGGACGCATCCACTCTTCACACTCATGACGTCAGCATTTCTTCATTGAAATCATTATCAGGACTACCGCCCCTTTCCTCCCGTCGTCGCATTGCGAGTCTCACGTTTTATCACAAATTATTTCATTCTTCCCTCAATCGATCACCGTATATCACAGGTGCAGCACGCATATCTCACCGCACAGTCATTCCCTACAAGTTGCCCGGCCGCCATCGCATACTGCCACATTTTCTGCTTGATTTTCTTTCGAGCAGCAACGGACTGGAACGGACTACCCCGTGACATCGTCAACATCGCTTCATCCTCTACTTTTCAGGAACATGTAACCGACCACCTTCAGTGCTAAATAATATTCGCTATTTTGTTTGCTCATTTCATTAAAATCCCACCCCTCATTTAATAACACCGATACAAGGTAGCTTTAAGGAAAATAAACTGAACTGAGCTGAAGCGGTGCAGTTGCCCTTTAAAGTGTATAAAGAGCCTTTTTGCAGTGTGGGTTCAGAGCCAGTCATGAATGAACATTACTTTAATCACGACGGCTGCAGAGAGTCCGCATATGGCAGTGTCGCCTCTCTTGTCTACCATGTCAGTAACCTTGCGACCATGAAATTCCACATCTGTGTCGATGGTTGCCTTCCAAATGCACGTTCGCCTAGGAGTAGGGATAGTGCTGCGTCGCGTATCGAAATATAGCTCGGGCATATCGTCGTAGATTTGATAGTTCGCGTCATTTTAGACTTGCCTCGCGTCACTTTCGGGCTCAACTACCTACGCGGAGTTGTCACAGTGGAATGAGGCGTAGTCGTGCGTTTTGCCCAGTGAAGAAACTTTGAAGCTCAGCCCTAGGGACCCGCAAAACAAGCAAGCCTGTATCTTGGTCCGCCGAGAATGCTGTAGCATCCACTCTCGTGACGCATTTGACCAAGCGAACTCGAACCAGATCACTGCGGCAAGACGTCGCAACCGCAGTTTGGAGCTAAAGTGACACTATTTGCAGAGACCGCACGTCTACTCTAGACAAACTTAATCGCTACAGTACTTAACAAAGTGGAGGAGGCGGAAACAACTAACGCATATTACTGCCGTCGAAGAACACAACCGACCGCTGCTCTCAGCCGCGCTAAATTTAATGCTGGCAAATGAACTTTCGAGGCTAAGTCCTACGTAACTGCGGTAATTCAAGGTAAAAGCCGTCGCGTTGGCTCAGTGGTTATGCGCTCGGCTGCTGCCCGAAAGGCGCCGGTTCGATCGAGGCCACAGCAATCGAATTTGGATGGAGATAAAATTTTGAACGCCTTTGTATTGTGCAATGTCAGCGCACGTTAAAGTGCACCAGGTGGCGGAAATTTCCGGAACCCTTCACTGCGGCATCCCCACAGACTGAGACGTCTTGAGACGCCAACCGCATAAACCAATTCGAGATAAATATGGTCGCACTCCCGTCACAGAGTCATAGAGCCACGTACCAAGGTTAAGAACCGCCAAATGTTACAAAATTTTACCGTAATATAATCAACGCAGTAATAATGGCACAGCTTCTTTCTCCTGTTTTCACGCTCTAGAATTCCGCCAGCTGCAGCTAAAAATGTACGCCATCTCTGTACGTTCATCTCTCGAAACAGTTCACTTAGTGAAAACTAATGCACCAATTCTTTACGTCAGAGAATGCACATTTCTGGATTTTCTACTTCTGTTCCCGCTCTGGACTTCTCGAGTATATTCTGTGCAGAAAATGTAATATTTAATGAAGGCTGCGTGGGTGCAGACAGAGCGTGTGCTACTAGTATGGGGCAGGTAGGAAAGCGTGCAGCTTTCCGCGACACCCGCACCACAAACACCAATCGAGAGATGTGCAGACAAAAAATGTACTCACGTACGGTCTCCCATAGTTGCGCTATCGGCGTCCCGGTCCTACTTGGTCGTTCTAGGTAAAGTGGGCGCTGCAGATCAAGGTAGAATGGCTTGAGTTGGCTGCCTGTGCTGCATCTAGACAAGTTGCGAGAGGGCGAAAAAGTTCACTTTTTGTGTGCTGCGCCTTACCAAGGGCAAGGAACAAGAAGCAACACTGCGGGGCGCTTGTTAGGCCACACCTCGTTTTGCAGACGTAAACTGGCCAGGAACAGCTGGTAAAGCAGAGCGAAAACGACATGCTTATGAACAGACAGACGGAAGAAAGACTTACTTCCACCAAATTATATATCCGCTAGAAATATAGCTATAACGCAACCCGAGCCCGAAAGAAAGGAGGCGCGCAGTGCGAAAAAGAGTCACGCTGGGTCTCCCTAGATTCGGGTCTTCGGCGTTCAGATCCTGCTTGGTCCTTCCTTGTAAAGTGGACGCTATACAGCGTGCTATAACAGCGCCATTAAGCAGCCAGTGTAGCAGCTCGGCACCTTCGCAAGCCTTAAAAAGTTCTCTGCGCCCCGTACTGTTTGTCTGAAAACACGCGCCCGTTCTCTCAAGTTTTTATCGTGGCGTCATCATGTGGCAGCCGCGAGGAAGAAAGCTGCGCAGTGTTCTTTTTTCTTATTTTTATTCAATTCTGCCCACCGCATTTTAGTAGCCAAGGCTGCAGCGGGTATGCAGCGTGTAGAATTGAAGCGTCTATGACAGATAACAAACAACAAGAAAGAAAATGGGCATCCAGTCAAATTTCTGAGCAAGAAACCAGCCCACAAACAAAAACAAAAAACGCCGCTTTTAAGTGCAGGGCAGGAAGCATCAAAACACCCTTTCCGAGAATGCAACCAACCACATAAAGCTGACTGGCTTGATCTGGCTGCAGATAAAAATGCTTCGGGTGATAATAGGGTGGGTACATCGTGAGTGACCAATTCGAGTAGGCTATCGTACTCCGAAAGAACAAAATGTGGCATTGTTTCTGCACTGAGGGATTATAATTGCTTTGTCATGTTCGTACGCATGGTCTTTCGTGTTCTGTTATACTTCATATAAGCCTGAAATTCTATTTTTTTGTATGATAATTGATGATGGCGAAGAGTTATCAATGCCGCATTAATGTATTTAAGTATTCCGTTTTTTCCTAACACAATCCTGGACTGGAATAAGCTTCCGAATGATGTGGTTCGTGCACCTAATTCCGAAAGTGCTTTTGAATGATAATCTGATGTATTTCTTCCAGGTCTCGTGCGTTTCCCAGCGCTGTGCCGAGGTGTTATCACTCATACTACTTGTTAACTCATTTAGACTTCTTTTAGTATGTTGTGTTATCATTGCTGACATGTTTCCCAATATCTTGTTTGCATGTGTTATTTTATGTAGTAATATGCCGCCTACAATAATGCCTCATGGGTGCGGTAGGCACTTTCAATAAATAAAAATAATAAAAAGAATACTGTAAAACGTTCTATTTTTAGACGACATTCAAACGTAGGCAACCTTGAGCGGATGAGAAGGTTAGATACCGATACCTGTCTTCAGTGGGCGTGACATATAAATGGCAGTGCTTTATTTTAATCCCGCCCTCCTGCCAAGATTTCTAATCTGACTTTTCGTAAGTGGAAGCCACACAAAATCTACACCGAGTTGTCGACAAGTAAATATTCTAGAGGGCTAATATAACCGCATTAAAGACTGCGAAACGGAGAGTCACGCTGATAAAAAAATTATGGGGCCGCTTAACACAACTTAAACCGGTATCGGATGTGCGGCAATGCGATAGCAGTGTGCTCTGGATCCGTTTCGCACGGATAGAAGTTGGTGAAGACAGCGACCTCGAAACCACAGAGGCGCGTGAGATTGGCCGTGAAACACGCGGGATGTGCAGCTGCGGCGATGGCGTAGTGGTCTAATGCAGGGACCACTGAAGCTGTTCTCTAAGTGCCGTCGCATGTGTTGCGGCTGAACGGGCTTTCGCCAGTGTGCATAGTATCATGCGGAGTGACACTTCCAGACCCAGCAGGTGTAAAATTGCCCGTGTCGCTATTGAAGGGGCTTTCGCCAGTGTGCGTATTATCGTGTGGACTTACACATCTAGACTCTGCAGGTGTAAAATTACACGTGTTGCGGTTGAATGGGCTTTCGCCAGTGTGTGTATGCTCCTGCGTAGTTAACGTTGCAGAGTCTTCAGGTGTAGAAGGGAACATGAGACACTCATACAGTCGGCCTCTTGGGTAGCACCCTCTATATCTCTTACCCTCGCGCTTCGAAAACACCGCAGGGTCCTCGGAGCAATTAACTGGCTCTCCTCCTGTCTCAGTGTGCATGTGTGTCGCAACATCGGCACAGTTCGCTAAAAAGTAGGCGCAGGAGGGGCAGCTGAACAAATCTCCTTTCAATACTGGTGCCTTTCGCCCGAACGAATTCTGATCCATCAGCGAATACAGGTGATAGGCTTCTTTGCTGGTAGTGTTCACCGCCCTTCCATACTGGTCGTTTGTCTTTGAATGAGCCCGGAACACAACTTCCTTCGTGCTAGTCGGGAAAGCACACCGCTTCTGCAAATAAAATTGATAGAATGTGTGGCGCCCCGCCGCGGTGGCTCAGTGGTTATGGTGCTCGGCTGCTGGCCCTAAATACGCGGGTTCGATCCCGGCCGCGGCAGCCGAATTTCGATGATGTGAAATTCTAAAGGCCTGTGTTCTGTGCGATGTCAGTGCACGTTAGAGAACCCCAGGTGGTTGAAATTTCCGTAGCGCTTCACTACTGCGTTCCTCATAACCTGGGCTGCTTTGGGACTTTAAACACCAATAAACCAATAAACCAGGAATGTGTCGCGTTAGAGAAAATCAATTTTTTACTCGCGCTTACTCCGTCCGCATTATTTTCGTGCGATGGTTCAAGCACTCCCGGCTGTTGATTGCATCGAAGAACAATTCTCGCTAAGATTCATGCTAACATAAGATACCGTTGGCGGACATTTTTAGGAAACGCACCGCGTCAACGACATCTCTAGTATTAAGGAGGGGTTCATGCAAGCTTTCAAAATAGTACTCGTAGTGTATCTGCCGTGGTATGCTGTTAATGCAGCCCTGATATCAACCCAATGTAGGCAACGCTACAAATGACATTGTGCTCGTATAAACCACTGTATGCGGCGGAGTTGACGTTAACGTCATTTGCAACGCTCTAGCCCTTAAAGCTTGAAGCGGTCAGCTGTCCAAGTTTTGTGCTGAACGTTGTTTGTGATACCGTATTTCTCGTGCATTGATGTGATCAACTTTAAGCTATTTTCCTCCTGCACCTCAGCCCTAGCGAAAAAAAAAAACACTTCGCATTTAGGCTGAGAAATTTTCTTTCCAGGGGAGAATTCATATTGCAATAAGCAAGCAGTGATACCTCCCTGCTCAACATAAAGCAGAGATCATGCCTGCAAGTCTGATATACTGTGAAAACGAAGCACGAGTTCTCCAGTAAATATTTGGCAGTCATAGCCCACACGTGCAACAAAGCACAGCTCGTCAGAATTAGTATCATACAGGAAGAACTGGAGCAGATTGAGTAAGCAGCAGATCTAAAAGTGGCTATAAATCATCAAGCATGCATGCCAGGTATCAGTATATTGAGACTGACTGCCAAAGAATGTCAGAATTAAAACTTAGGCTCTCGGTAAATGTCCTTGAGTTGCTTGCGAATGTAAGTGCCTGAATACAACTGCTTCAATACTGGAAACAATCATCGCGTGTGGTTAGCAAGGAGGGCACTCGTTTTTTGAATAATATACAAAAGCTGTGGTGGGTTCGAATTAAGTGAAACACCTGGTATATCTGCGGGAACGACATGGTTCACTTCAGAAGGAGGCTCACACACAGAAGGAAAAGGGTGGCAAACGAGCAAACGAGCAAATTCCCTCCTGGATGCCGTAGACCCGGAGATGGTGACACAGAAATTCAAAGAGAAGAGAAAAATAGTTAAATTCACTGCACTTTGATGAACATTATGCTGTAGATGCTGTAGATTCAATAAACACCATTATGCAGCTTGGCGAGGCATAGCCTGCATAATTAAACACCAGAAGATTTTTTCAAAGTTTACACATTTTTTTTTAATGCGAGAAGTGCGTCGGTGTGGTATGTGGAGGCAGATTGTATAGCAAAACGGAGATTACGAACTCATTATGTATGAATAAGTACACAACTACCTAGAGTTAACTAATCACCTTTCTTTCACATTTCAGGGGCGAAGGTGATAACACAAATTTGCTTTGTTCGGTTTGGTTTTATGGGGTCTAATGTCCCAAAGAGGTTCAGGCTACGATGGACACCGTAGTGGAGGACTCCGGGAAATTTCGACCACCTGGGGTGCTTTAACGTCCACTGACATCGTCTTTCGCCTCCATTTATATTTGACCGCCCTAGCCGGGATCAAATTCGCGTCTTTCGGGTCAGTAGCCGAGCACTATAACCACTGAGCCACCGCGGCGGCTGGTAGAGAACTATACAGTCGAGCCTACTCTTAACGAACCTGAGGATAGCGCGGATTGCGTTTGTTGCACCCGAGGTTCCTAGTAAGCGGACTTTTCATTTTCGCCATAAATGCGAAGTCCGACGAAACAAACATTTTTTCCTCAGAAAGGCTCATTATCCGTGTCGGCTTCTTCAAATTAAACCATATCACGACGCTCTGCAAAGCGGGCATACGTATGCTTATGTCCAAGGCCAAGCAATAAGCTTCTTTAAGAGCACGATTTAACCAGTCACGGTTAAAGCATTCGTGGCAACCGGTGGCAGCTCGGCATTCCAGTCAGCAGATTCTTGGCAGTCGGGGAGTGCTCGTACATCTCGTGCAAAGGCATCGTCAGTGTATAGCTTTGGAATTTTGCAGTTGTGATCCGCAGTTCTCAAAGCCATCCAAGGCGAAGTCATATCCCACCATCTGTGGATCAACATGTGTCTAATCAGGAGCATGTTCAACAGCACCTTCTATCATTTCTTGGCACATAAATTCTGCTTCAGGGCAGCAATTTCCTAAGCACTCTGCCGTAACCCGCATTCACAAGCCTCAATCATTTCCTAAGCGGCGAACGAAGCCATCCGAAATTGTACGACGCCACCTTCAGCGTCATTTGGTATGAGCATGCGCTTTATACAGCGCCGATGCTGGGAGTTCTAAACGCGTGAGTGCAGTTCATTTCCGGTGGCTGAATCTTTCCCTTTTTATTCGGTGGCGAAAGGAACATTGGCACCACATTCAGAGAAAGCAACACGTGGTGCGTCACAAATTTGTCAAGAACAAGCAGGAGCTCCTACATCTTTCGCCATGTTATGAGTGAGTTCACAAGCCACCCGACTAGATAACCCGTCCATCGTCCCTATGAAACTCGTGGTTGGTTGTACGGTCCACGAATTAGAACAAAAAGGAACAAAAATGAGGCATTACGCAGGACTTTCATTTCGGCTTGAAGCGCACGAAAGCGCACGCCCCAAAGTCTCAGCTGGCTGGACTTGCGCATGAGGATGGACAACCGCTTGTTGCAGAGCTTCGGGTTCGGTAACACGAAAGTTTGCGGTGCCTTCCACCAGCGCTGGTGGCTATGTGTCACCTTTCCTACTGAAATTTTCGGTTCCCGCATTCGATCAGAGGGCGGGTGTCACGAGGGGTCCGAGGCGCTCTTCCCACTCAGCGCTTACCAGATAAGCGAGTTTCTGGACAGCGCGGCCGAATCTGCTGCGCCTCACCGTTCGTTCTGATCTCGTTACGCTCCCACGGTGGTTCGTAGTATCGGAAATGCCGTCCCCAATGCACTGCTGTCTATTATTACCAAAGCACTACCCTAGTTCTTAATGAGTGAGAGTTCGTTATAACTGCCTGTCGTTATAAGTGGGCTCTACTGTATATCTACGGGCATAAAGTTTTCTCAGTTGCTACTTATACGGCGTGCGTAAGGTATAGTTGGGATGGTACAGAATTGCCTACAATGGGCGAAAGTGTAGGCACGCGCCGTAAGGAGGAGCGCACCTTTTGCCACACCTTCCCAAGTACCGCACTTTTGTGATCGCGACTATACTTAACAGCTTGGCGGCGGCGATAGCAACAAGCTCACTTTGCTGCCGTCGAAGAGCACAATGACCTCTGCTGTCAGCCGCGCTCAATTTAAAGCTTAGGTTACCCTTCGTGAGACAGCGGGATAACGGCGTCCCACTTTTCTGCAGCTTGAAAAAACGTGTGTAATTTAAATCTCGCGGTAATTTCACACTTTTAGGCACTTTTTGCCATCTCTACGACACTTTAGAAAGCTTTTAATAAGTTTTTTGACGCGTTCTCAACAGATGGCAGCATACTTCTGCGTTATTTTTTCCCAGCGCTCCAAAATTGACCACTGCGTTCTTTCGTATGTGATTTTCGTCGCTTTACTGCACAAGTTCTGAATGAAGGGCAAGTGTCAAAAGTTTATTTTTTACGGGTAACACGTTCTAGAACAAATCTACCTGCATTTTGTGCACCATGTTCTCCAAGTTTCATGGAACATTTGAGCAACGTGTTGTTCAGCGCGTTTTGGAAGCGTATATCGCTAATCCTGAAACTAGCTCTAAGTTCCCTGGCTAATTTCGCTTTGCACACATAGCTAGAAGGCAGTATTTTGACATAGACTTTTTTTTTTTCACAGGGAGGTCACTTTCAGTCGAGGAGGCGGTGGAACTCATTTTCAGCCTTCCAGACGACCCTATCGAGAGTGATGTACAAATAAGTAGTGATGAAGAGTTCGTCAGTAAAACACTCTCCGGGGCATGTTGGTTCATAGCTGGCAAGAATAAAAGCGCAACAAGACGACACAAAGAAGGAGGAAAAACGACAGGATAGCGCCTGTCCCGTCGTTTTTCCTCCTTCTTTGTGTCGTCTTGTTGCGCTTTTATTCTTGCCAGCTATGAAGAGTTCGTCCCCGTGCTTGCCCCTGTGGATAGCGATGGATCTTGTGATGATATTGAGGAACCTTCAACAAGCACAGGAAAGAAAAGGAAGAAATCTTGTGTGAAGAAAAAGCCTAAAAAGCGAAAAAGGCGCATAACTTCTCCACAGCCAGAAGAACGACAAAGTGGCGCAAGTGAGAGGTGATGGCACGGAAGCAAGTCCCGTTCATTGGTCTACTATCCCGCCAACCATTTCTCGACCTCGCCGTGTGTGCGAGCCGCAATATTCTGATAAGCTCACTGCCACATCCAGGCCATCGGAGGCATTCCTGCTGTACTTTAATGATGAAGTTCTGGACATGATAGTGGTCGAGACAATCCGCCACGCAAGCCAGCGCGCTAAGAAAGGCTGGCGTGAGATCACAAAAGATGAGCTGAAAGCTTACTTAGGACTCCTTATCCTCATGAGCATCAACCCACCACACCATTTGTACCTCTACTGGAGCAGCGACCCATTCTTCAATGTCACAAAGGTTTCAAGTGTCATGACCTTCAAGCGATTTCAAGCTTTTACAAATTGCCTGCATCTCACTGATGACGAGAAAATAAAGCGCAGGAATGAAGAAGGGTTCGATCGTTTAGCCAAAGTACGGCCACTGGTCGATGCGATGAACAGGCGCTTTCTGTACGAGTACTAGCCATCCAATCACCAAGCAATTGATGAAAGCATGGTCCGATTCAAAGGCCGTTCTGCACTAAAGTAGTATGCGCCGATGAAGCCCATAAAAAGAGGGTACAAAGTATGGTGCCGAGCTGATTCTGCTACTGGATACCTTTGTGAATTTCAAATATATGAGGGAAAGTCCACAGAACGCGAACCTGGCCTTACATTAGGCGAGCATGTTGTTTTGTCCCTATCGAAAAACGTCGATGCTGAAACTGAGCTTTTCTTCGACAACTTTTTTGCGTCCACAAGGCTCACGGAGAAGTTGTCTGAGAGAAACATCGATGCCGCAGGCGCAGTTCGTTCCAACCGGAAAGATCTTCCGAAAGAAGTTATGAATTACCGGCAACTCAAGAGGGGAGAATATGTTTGGCGAGGAAAGGAGCAGGTTTCTGCTTATCAGTGGCGTGACAACCGGAATGTAACAATGCTCTCAAACTTACATGAACCATAAGAAGTGGTGGAAGTGAAGCGCACACTTTCGAATGGCTGCAAGATAGGCGTCTCATGCCCTAGAGTTGTTGCGGACTATAATAAGTACATGGGAGCTGTTGATCGCTGTGATCAAAAACGCAAAGCTTACATCGCTGACAGAAGGTCGACAAAGGGTTGGCACAGGCTGGTTTATTATATATTGGATGCAGCTGTTGTGAATTTTTTTATTCAATACTGCCACCACAAGCCTGTGGAGTACTTGTGGTTCTGTTTGAAGCTGGGTGTGCCACATGATGATGGGTGTGCCACATCAAGTCCGTTTTCAAGGGAACGAACATCATCCCATAAAGGTTCTTGGCAGAAGGCGGGGCCGATGGATTTCCACTAAAGAAAAAGAAGTGAGAACGGCATTGGTATGCCGAAAGTGCGAAGTGCCTCTCTGTGCAGCTTGTTTCCTGCCATTCCATAGTGAAAAGTGAGATGTTTTCTCTAGTTTGGATTGAATTCTTCTCTCATGTCGAAACAAAAGTGTTATTTGAGCACATTGCAGTTTAAGCAGTGTTCTTGCTTGCGGCTAGTGGGGCGGGGTCGTGCTACTTTTCAGTCACAGTATTCAAGTGCACAACACAATTGTCCACGTAAATGCACTTGAGATAAAATAAATTAAACAGTTATGCATGTGGCCTGATAACTGAATATAATTTGTTGAAAATAAAAAATATATACTTGAACATGCCAGTGAGACAATAGTGTCCCACTTTGAAAAGTGACTCATAGAGTCAGATATTAGTGTGGGCTTAAAAATAAATAATAAAAAAGGTGCCCTGCCCGCACTCATAGGGACATTGAATAGGTTGGGGCAACCGAAAAGGAAATAAAAATAATAGGCCCCTGCCTGCACCGTTTACACACAACAGGCTTAACCCAATTGTAAAATAAAAGCGATACAGTTACATCAACAACCGACGCAACAGCAGGAGCAGCTACAGCAACTGCAGCAGCACTTACAGAAGCACCATTGAATAGGTTGGGGCAACCGAAAAGGAAATAAAAATAATAGGCCCCTGCCTGCACCGTTTACACACAACAGGCTTAACACAATTGAAAAATAAAAGAGGAGGCCCTTAGGCAAGTTGTATTTTGACCACCCGTGGGTGGAAAAATAAAATATTAGGGAAAATGCTACATTAGCGACCCGCAGCCGAGAGAGCGGGCCCGGGGAGGCTCCCCTGACCTCCCCTGGGAAGTAGCGGAAAGGGAAATGGGACGTGGGAAGGGAATGGGGACAGCGAGGTTTTTTGCTCTGATCCTTCAATTATCTCGACTCCATTACTGGCCCGCCTGGCCAGGACAGGGAGAGCATCGAGATTGCCCAATGGTGCGGCCCCACTCACGGGATGCCCGACCACCAACCATACGCAACGGGCTCCGACCGTCGTAGACAGGAAAACCTAACACGGGGTCAGTAGCTACCTGGGGCTCCTCTCGCACACTAGAGGGCTTTCCCACCTGCCGGCTACTAGCCGTCGAAGGTTTTTCGCGGTTTTTCGGACACCGGAAGTATGTGTGATAGTCCCGAGCCAGTGGAGGTCCAGAACGTCAACGGCCTCGCGGCCTCAGAACTGGTCGCTCCGGGGGGTCCATCTGTGCTTCAGTGGGACACGTATGTCCCACTTTTATTATGAAAACAATGTGGTGGAAAATGATCATTCTTTTTTGTTTCCAGTGTAAAAGGTTTGGTTTGGTTTATGGGGTTTAACGTCCCAAAGCGACTAAGGCCATGAGAGACGCCGTAGTGGAGGGCTCCGGAAATTTCGACCACCTGGGGTTCTTTAACGTGCACTGACATCGTACAGTACACGGGCCTCTAGAATTTCTCCTCCAAAGAAATTCCAGCCGCCGCGGCCGGGATCGAACCCGCGTCCTTTGGGTCAGCAGCCGAGCACCATAGCCACTGAGCCACCGCGGCGGCAGTGTAAAAGGAGCCGCCGATTTCGATAATGCGATCAAATTGCATGTAATATCCGCAGGCACCTTTTGTCTCATAAAGAGTTATTAAATTACCACGACATAGAATCAGCAGCACATAACTAATACAAAACCTCATGGTATTGTGATCAATGCGCAAATACTGGCGCATCTTCTTTCTTCTCTTCATTTCGCGCTCTACGACTAGACCAGCCGCAGCTAAACATATACGCCGACTTCACTGAGTGAAGGCTGATGCACCAGTTCTTTAGGTGAAGGAATGCATAATTCTGGAACTTTCCACTTCAATTATCGCACCGGACTCTCGAAAATATTCTTTGTAGCAAATGTGATACTTGATGAAGGCTGCCTGGATGCAGACAGAACGCGGGATGCCAGTATGGGGCAGGTAGGAAAGCGCGTGGCTTTCCCCGCCACCAGCACAAAAAACGCAAATCGAGGGATGTGCAAGACAACAAGTGGACTCACGTACGGTCTCCCAGAATTACGTTTCCGGCGCCCCAGTCCTAATTGGTCATGCAAGGTAAAGTGGACGCTATACTGCGAGGCAGAACAATTGAGTTGGCTGCCTGTAAAGAGCATGGACCAACCCCCGACCCGAGGCAGAGATTCCAGTGTCATTACAGCGTGCTATGGGCGTGGTACAATCTTTCGTGCAGGGGAATAATCTTGCTTGTTCATCGGCTGAATTGAAATCTTAGTTGTAAGGAACAAACAAGCTTCACGGACAGAACTCGACCCTCGAGAACCAATCGACCTTCACATCGACAGCCATCCGATACCCCCGGAAGCCACGATCAGGGTCCTTGGCATGCTGATTCAGAATAATACAACACGGAAGCAACACACCGGCAACGCGTCACGGCGTACCAGATAAGCCTGCTGGTGACGCACATTGCCACCCGTTTCAGGGGCATGAGAGAAGCCGCCCTTTGCAGGATCTTGCAATCTTTTATGATAACAATAATCGCATACTCTTGCCCATACTATCATCTGCTTCGCAGAGACGAAAAGGCGCTTAATAGCAACATTAGAAAAGCATACAAGGCAGCCCCTGGCCTGCCGGCATACGCCAACTCAGATCGACTGCTGCAGATGGGAATTTTTACGGTTTATACGGTCTATGGGGTTCAACGTCCTAAAGTGACTGAGGCTATGAGAGACGCCGTAGTAAAGGGCTCCGGCAATTTCGAGCACCTGTGGGTCTTTACCGTGCGCCGATAGAATTTCGACCCCATCGAAGTTCGACCCACGCGGCCAGGATCGAGCCAGTGTCTTTTGGGTCAGCAGCCCAGTGCGATAAAAATTGAGCCACCACAACGGCAGTATGGTTTGTAAGATTTGACGTACAAAGGCAACTCATGCTATGAGGGACACACTATAGTCTAGGCCTCCGGGTAATTTTGACTCCCTCTGGTTCTTTAACGTCCACTTTGGTCGAACAACGTACCAGCTTCTGGTATTTTGCCTCCATCGAACTGCGACCGCCGCAGCCGGGATCGATCCCGCATCTTTCGGGCCAACAGCCGACCACCACAACCACTCCGCCACCGCGACACGCACACGCACACAAAGCCAACTTTTCTTGTAACGGGACTAGCACTGCTTTCGCATTAAAAGTGCGTCTTCCGCTCCTACCCAATCAACCCTAAAGAAGGTGCGGAGGTGGCACCGGATGGCAGTCCTCTCGTAAAAATTTGGTCGGAGTGTTAAGGCCCATTCACACTTTCGAGTCGCAAAGGGCACGCGACCAGCAGTCGCTTGCGACCAAGCAGCAGCTCGACATCACCGTTGTTCACATTTGCAAGCGCGACCAGCGGGTCGCTTTCTCGTTAGATTCTCGTTTGAAGCGAAAACTCTCGGGAATGACGTTGTTCGCGCGCTTTCGAGAGTTTCGTCTGTTTTGGCTGCGCCTCCTGCACTCGTGCTCGGTCGTCTAAACTGCTATTCGCAATGTACTACAACGACCCGAGGGAACATTAGGTTGCCGTGACGGTTTTGATGTGCACCGCGGTCGTACAAGCGTCATGATGACAGAGGCGCGCTTCTCTGCGGGGCGGGCCTACCAGCCTGCAGTATGCCGGCTGCCGGCGTCAGAAAATTGCGCCAATATTGCTTGTTCGCGTTAATGCCAAGCCCTTGGGTACAGGAATGTAAAAAATGCATCATTTTTAAGGATCGCTGGTTACTACCGAGTTGCTGGTAGAAGTGATAACTGCGACACAAGCAAATTTCTTCCCATAGCCGCTTTGCTGCTGCTGCTCCATGCGGATCGACTGTTGTTTGCTAGCCGTGCATGCTGCTGAAGGCATCGCGGAAATCGAGCGTGTCTTGATATTATTATGATACGCGGTCCACAATAAAGCGGTGACGAAAGCAGCATCTTAATTACTAGCGCTGGCCAGGATCCGAAGCGCCCTCAGCTGCGGCATCGATATGAAACCGGCTAGGCTTAGCGACGACTATGGCAGCCAGCTGGGAGCAGCGCAGGTCGTCGCCCGGCGCGCCCTCGAGCGGTGTCGTAACCGGAAGCTTGGCTCGCTCGTTGATTGGGTCAGCGGTTTGCGACTCGCACTCGCGAGGCTGAAAAATCTAGCAGCGAGCGACTGGCCCGCGAACGTCGCTTTTCGACCAGGGCGACCGTTTGCGACTGTCGCTTTTCGACCAAAACAGTCGCGCGACCTGTGCGACTCGCAAGTGTGAACGGGCCTTTAGTCTTTTCTTTATAATTCAGATCTCGACCAGGCAGATCTCTCCCGAATGTTTTCGCTCTAGTGCATGTAAAGCACAGTAAAGGGCGTAATAAGAATTCAGTAAAACATTTTTTCTCTATTTGACTTGCACAGACAATGCAGTCAGTAGAAATACAAAGAAATAAACAGCTCCCGTAGTGGAGGGCTTCCGATTATTTTGGGTCACATGGATATTTTTAAAGGTAGTAAATCGGCCTCCTCGGGCTCACGAGTTGAGCGCCCCATTTATTCACTGATCCATTCCGGAGGGCGGAAGGGATGTTTGTACCATCGCAGGTTCGGCAAGGAACGTAATTTGACGCTATGAGAAACCCCACCGCTCAGCGACCAATGGCTGTCCAAAGTAATTTTTCATCAAAATGCTGCGCAAATCAGGTGCTTCTTGGTGCTGGCGAAATGATGCACGACTGCTCCGTAGCGCTTTACCAAACGTATGACCCCAAGCAATGTCAGGCACGCATAACGAATTATGCTCAACTTGCTTTTTTGAAGAGCAGCTGGCAGGCGGCCCTTGGCTTGTTGCGGCCTTTCCCGCCTGGTGAATGCTGCGTCGCTGGATGGTAGGGTCCGCGCTTCGATGCAGGGTCTCCCAAGCTTGTCTACTTGCGATTTTTTGTCCCACCCCTGTGCACTGCTAGAACTCCCAAATTATGTGGTCCAGGGTCTACCTGCCCCCCCCCCCCCCCCCCCCCCCTGTGTGTTCCCTAAGCTATGGTAGCAGGCGAAACGCCACACCCGGGTTTGTGAAGGTATTAGTTTGGAGCCCCCTCCACGCGACAGCGTCTCTGTGACTTAGGCCAACATCTGGCGGGGGTACCAGTCTACTGCCCAATTTATAATGGTTGATAATTTCCCCGTAATTTTGCGGACGCTCTTCGTATGCCCAGTGTGCGGAGGGACTCACGAGCTAGCCCGAGCTCTCCACTACCGAAATATGGGGTGCTGCGCTATCTCCTTTCCTTAAAACACACCAATTCGCCCCTCTTCCTGGATTGCTCGTCGTAGTCTTCTTAGTCGGCGTTGGCTTAACACACCACCTGACAACCATGGCAGTTAGCAGCAGAGCGAAAACCTGCCACGGGGAGAGCGGAGGAAAGGACAAACGGAAGGTGGCTTCCTTGGGAAGATCTCGGAAGGTGGCTAGCAGCGTAACACACCACCTTCCAGGGGTGGCAGTGGGCGTGTGAATGGCCGCGCTGAAATTTCGCATTAGCCACTACCGTAGTGGCGCGTCAAAGAAAGTATTTGGAAGCGAGACAGACCATCCTTTCGGCGGCAGTAGTTATGAATCTTATAAATCAAGTTACGCTCTCATAGAAAAGCGGCGACCACTGAGTGGCCAAGCCAGCTTTAGTGTACACTTTATCAATGGCAAAGCATTATATGGCTCATCGGGAACGAAACGCGAGGTTAGCGTTCACTGGCAGCAGTGGTCAGAAAACCGCCAGGTGACGTCACCGTGGTGTACACAGAAAAATAACATTTCTTCCGAAGGTGCAGGGGATTGAACTCGGAACTTTCAGGTTGCGAGGCGAGCATACAGCCTATGGGCCGCAAAACAACGTTGCTTTTTTGCGTACAAAGGCACGCGTAGAAAATGTGTCGCCTGACGGCTTTAAGGTAACTAACAGGTATCCACTTACAAAGAAAGCGAAAATGATAAATATATAAAAGTAAAAAAGGAATAAAAATACAGAAATGGATCCTTTAAAATTCTAATCAAGAGAGTAGTCTTAAGTGCACTTTATAATTTTTGCTGCATAACTCTTGCTGTATACAAACTTTTACACTTCGGATAAAAAACGAAGCACTGATGCTGTGTCCAGTTCTAAATTATCACTTATCGGCAAGACAAAGCAGCAATACGCATCGAGGAATAAAAAATTAAAAGGTGCGAAATCGTGCATTTATCTGCCTGCATTAGGAACCAAGTCAGAGTAAGGATGTCCGTCGGATTTTAAGAACAATGCGTCTCATTTCACGACGCATCCAGAACGCTTATTTATCTGGTAAGGCGCATAGGACAGAACTCTAGCGGCAAGTATATTCCTGACATTGGCGAACCCATCTGAACCCATCTGAACCGGACAAGTGCTCTATGAGGTCCTCTCTCTTTGGACTCGTGAATGAGCACAGGGTACAGCGATATACCTCTGCGCTAGTGTGCGTCTGCATATGACAATTTAAAGCATCTGGTCCAGTCGCTGCAAAAGCACATATGTTACACTTGAAGGGTCTTTCCTCAGTGTGAATTCGCTTGTGCCGATTTACGCTTGAAGAGGCTGCACATGTGAAAGGGCACATATCGCACTTGAACCTTTTTTCGCCAGTGTGCTTCCGTTTGTGTTGATTGAGGTTTCCACAGGTTGCAGATGTAAAAGGGCACATGTCGCAAATGATGGGTTTCCGCCAGTATGCGTTCGCTTGTGCAGAGCTAGGATGTCAGAGCGAGCAGTTTTATATTTACACATGTCGCACGTGAACGGTTTTTCCCCAGTGTGCATACGCTTGTGTCGAGTTAAGGCTCCAGAGTATTCATTTGTAAAAGGGCACACGTCGCACTTTAAGGGTTTCTCACCAGAGTGGATATTACCGTGTGGAGTAACATTTCTCGAGTGTGCAGATATAGAAGGAGACGAGCCGGGATTGAAGGGTCTTCCGCTAGTGCGCATGCTATCCTGCGGAGTGACATTTCTGGAGTCTGCAGCTGTAGACAGACGCGTGTCGAGGTTGAAGGGGGATTCGCCAGTGTCCATACTACCGGGTGGAGTGACACATCCGGACTGTGCAGCTGCAAATTTGCCCGTGTCGCAATTAAAGGGGTTTCCGCCAGTGCGCATACTATCTTGTGGAGTGACATTTCTCGAACATGCAGCTGTAGATGGACACGTGTCAAGATTGAAGAGGCTTTCGCCAGCGTGCCAGCGTGCGTACATTCGTGCCGAGTTAGCGTTCTGGAGCCTTCAGCTGCAGAATTGCACACAGCTTTCTCATGCGGTCGTCCTCCTGTTTGGCACCGCACATCTCTCTTACAGTCCCATTTTGCAAACACCGCTGGGTCCTCAGAGCATGATTCATTCTTTCCAGATGCAATAGCCCGATGGAATGCCCTGCCTGATAATATTGCTTCTTGCACAGATCGAGCAATTTTCCGCACTTTATTAGCGAATCACCTGTGTCTTACGTGATGTATTCGGCTTCATCAAATAATCTGATCAAGTGTTACTGTCTCCTTTAATGTTTTTTTTTTTTGCTCTGTTTCGTTTCATTGCTTTCTGTTTTTGTTTTTGTTGAGCTGGTACTATATGTTACACACTGTTCTTGCCCCCGCCTTATGTAATGCCCACGGGCCCTTAAGGCTTCAATAAATGAAATGAAATGAAATGAAATTTAAATGGCTCTCCTCATGTCTCAGGGTGCATGTGTCTCGTAACATCGCCAAAGTTCGCTGAAACGTAGCCGCAGAAGGGGCAGCTGAACACATCTCCTTTCAAGGCAAGTTTTTGCTGTCCGAACGAATTGTGTTCCATGAGTGGATACGGCGCCAGGGGTCTCTGCTGGTAGTGTTCACCACCCTTCGACGATCGTCACTGTCCGCCAATGATCCCAGAACACAACTTCCGTACTGGTAGTCAGGAAAGCACACCGGTTCTGCAAACAAAGTTAATAGAATGTGCGGCATTAGACAAATTCATTTTGTCGACTTACTTACTCCGCAATATTTTCTTTCAATGGTTCAAGCATGCCAGATTGTTGGCATGCTTGGCAGTAAGTCTCGCAAAGATTGATTCTATAGTAACATACAGCAGGTGAAAATTTTCAGCAAACGCACAAAGTCAACATCTTGAGCAAGTGAATTTAATTATTGTCCCAGCGTCACTTAGGCAGGGCCGAGTATAAAAGCTGCAAGAGCATTTTGGCGAGTGCATCGACCCCTACAGACCTTGGCAGCAGACAACAGTGCAAAAAAATAAGAACTCTGATACCGAACATACAGAGATCAAAACAAGTCAGTCGCCCCTGCATTGTGAGACAGGAAACGAAAAGGCAGAAATCAAATGAAGACACATATGTACGCGAAAACAAAGGAGAAAAACAAAAGTAGTTTAAATGTAGTTACAGGAGTACGATTAGTTTCAGAGTGATTTGACCGAAATTTCAGCGGTGCTCACATCAACAGCGTTTAGTGTGTTCGAAGCATGTGGCAATGTGTTTTTAATACTTTATGTACCACATGTAGCAGATGTTTTAACATACCAGTGTTAAGGGTGTCGGCTGTGAAATTGACGAGTGTTAGTACGAAGATCTTCTAAATGGGGGATGGGGTTGGTGTCAATGCGAAAGCATTTTTTCTTTCCAGAGCGATTAATCATACGGTAATAATTGGACGAAGCAATTAAATAGTTGAATGAGTGAATTACTCTTACAAATAAAGGTGTATTAATTGAATCAACAAGCCAGTAGTTCTAGAAATGTATAAGCAATTTATTTAAATTACTTTTAATTAGTCCCTAAAATAAACTAATTGAATGAAATATTGGGTGAATAAAAAACCGACCTAATTAATTTAATTAGTGATTTACATCACATACTCATGACCTATAATTAATCAATAATGAATTAGCACATCGGTGTGTTCAATACACTTTCTAGCAACGAGACATGTGAACATGTGGTAGAACCGAATCAGCTGCATTGAGAGAAATGCTTTCCCATTACGGCGCCTAACAAAACGTAATTGCAACTCTGGTATTTTTTCTAACTAGGTCAGCTCTGTAAGAGTCAAGCAGTCTTAAGGGTTAAAGGTCAGATATTTCAACTATACTGATCAAAAACTGGGCTATGTGGGCGAAGAAACTCTGGTTACATGTCGCACGTAAAACTTTCTTCTGAAGCATTTCAATCTTGTTCTTATTAAGGCAGTGGTAGTTGCCCACACAAGCTAACAGCAATTCAGGTGTGATAAAAGTATAGAGTGATACAACAAAAGTTCTACTTTGGATATATATAGACGCCTTTGCCGACTTGTAATGTGTGTGATACGAGAAAGCTTTGTTATTACTGTGGTCACATGGTAATCCCAGCTCAAATGACTCGTAAAGTGGACACCTAACACACAAACGCTTTCCACAGCATCAATTAGTTCTCAGTCTAAGTGCAGATCAGGTACAAAAGTAAAAACTAGACTCTGCAGGTGTCTAGTACAGGAGTGCACTCAAGAAAGCTTCCAAAATTGTGCCCATAGTGCATCATCCACCGTATGTTTATGTACGCTGTTTGTACAGCGTGTTAAGGCAGCTCTGATACTGCACCCAATGTAGGCAGCGTGATCCATGAGGTTGTGCTGGAAGAAACCACAATGTGTGGTTAAGTTTATCGCTCACATCTTTTGAAGCGGTAGCTTTACTACTCGACGTCTCGGGATGAGATCGCCGCGCGTTGCCGATGACCTTCAATGATCAGCCAAGGTCAAACCTTCTGTTTAAGTTTGGAGAACAGGCGGATGGTCAATTGTCAGGCCAATAGTCAAGCAATTGTATAGCGGAATGGTCAAGGTCAAGGGCCGAGATCAATGTCATTTCAAGGTCAAGTCTAGTCAAGGTCAGCAATTAAACAAGAAATCTGGGCTAGTTGGCGGTCGGACACCGTCCCACCTGCTTCTCCGCCTCTGTCCCATGTTTTATTCGCGCTAGTTAACATGTCGCAGCCAAGTCAAGGTCAACCAAAATTTGGTCAGGTGATCGACTTTGGGCTTGACGAAGAGCCTAAACGCGGCGTTTACGTTATAGGGTGTGACGACACGCCATCATTAACCTAGTACATGACGGAAGGAGGAAAAAATTAGCGGTGCTTTAAAGTCTTGCTATGCTGTTCGTTGAGTGTTTTTTTGGTATTTTCGAGGCTAAACCATCAAGAAGGTTTGTTTTATTTTTTATGTGGGTTTAATGTCCCAAAGAGACTCAAGCTATGAGGGGCGCCTTAGTGAAGGGCTCCGGAAATCTCGACCACCTGAGGATGTTTAACGTACGCTGACATTCGAAAGTACGCGGGCCCCTAGAATTTCGCCTCCATCGAAATTCGACCAGCGAGGCCGGGAGTGAACCCACGCCTTTCGGGTCAGCAGTCGAGTGCCATAACCACTGAGCTAGCGCGGTGGCTTCAAAAGCATCTGAAGCTAACGCTTCTCACTCGATTTAACCAAAGCTAAAACACCGTTAATTTTTTTTTTGAAGTCTTTAGCCTTATAATTGAAGCTATCAGCGTCAGTTGAAGCGGCCGTTTCATCGTGTGAAACCTGCGAATCTCCATCATGCGATATTAGGAACGGCAAGTAGCTAAGCTGTCTTGCTAACCACTAATAATTTACAACTTGGAGCTTTGGCAACGAGAAATTGATTCTATCCTTGAACAAAGCACAGAGTGAAGAAGCCTTGCTTTCATGTACTCAACGAGACATTGTCTGCAGGGGGCACAGAGTCGCCCCTGTGTTTAATAGCTATGACAGATAGCTTCGAAGATGTCAGTGATCATCATATTTAGAAGCTGTGTCGACAGGGGCTCGGGAAAGGCCTTCGGGCGACGGCGCGCAGGCTTGTAAGCTATGATGACGAATAATATTCGGAGTCGTATACCTTCAGCGAGCGAGGTAGCCCAAGTGGTCTTTCAAATTAGAGAATCGGCGTAACGCCTGATTGTTGCCGACATCCTTAAATGAATAACACAGTCTGGCGGGCTAGTTGGTGGGAATCCATACGATTTCAGCAGCGCGAACACGGTTAGGAAAAGACAGAAGGCGGACAAGACAGAGAGCTGAACTATCAACTTTATTTCAAGAATGCCCAAGGCCCCGCTCTTAAATACACACGCCACAGAAACGCCCACCTGGGGGATTTATCTAAGCACAACACAATCAGAGCGCGAACGAGTATGTTATCACTTTTTCCCGGGTTATCAAGGATACAACGAGCATGAGTGCTAACAAAGAAAAGACTAAAAACCAGTGAAAGACATGTAAAAAGCATGGAACAACAGGGCTTAGGGTGCATGAAGGTCTGAAGAAAACACAAGCAAAAAAAACTAAACACACAGGAATGACATTGCTACAACACGATGGGATAACAAAGCTGAGGAAGCGGAGGTTGTTAGGTGAAATGGCGAAACAACTGCTAAAAAGGTTAACTAAGGATGAACGCCAACAACTAAAACGGCTAAAACGTCAGAAACCATGTAAAGCATGCTACAAAACCGGGTGAAATCAAATAAAACCAGAGAGAAAGGCGACTTTTTTTCGGACAGGGAGATTGAAGGAGTGCTGACACACCCTTCCCTAGACTTCCTGATGGAGGCAGCTTCAACAATTTCGCGCGTCAACTGGTTTTTATCCTTTTTTAGTACAGATGTTCTAAAGCGGGGCCTTGGGCATTCTTGAAAAAAAGTTGATAGTTCAGCGCTCTGTCCTGTCCGCCTTCTGTCTTTTCCTAACCGTGTTCGCGCTGCTTAAATCGTATGGATCCTTAAATGGCCTCCATACAGGTAAGGGTGGAATTTGTACCTAGAAATCATCATCGTGGGACACTATTTTTCAACAGTTGAAAAGTCACCCTCTGCCTCTCATACCAAGCTGCTCACACAGGAAATTACTCGATCTAGTCCGCGCTTCCATTGAATGAGCACGGTACCGAGGTTCAAGCTACCTGTGTCGGTGCGAATGAGGGCTTCGGGTTCTTCATTAAAGGGGGCGAGGACTGGTGGTGCTTGCAAACGGGATTGAACTTCCTTGAACCCTACGATCTGAGATGTTTCCCATTGAAACTGGTGATGGTGGTGAAAAACTTATTTGAAGGCCCAAAAAAATTATGCAGCAGCATTGCGGATGGCCTTCAGGCTACTGGTTGTGGCGCCCAGGCCGTGCCTAGTCGCGACGTCCTCTGCCCAGGTCACCAGCCGAATTTGAAGACTCGGCTCGATGCTGCACAAAGCAGCCTCCCACTGCTGCGGACTGTTCAGGTGCCAATAGGCAGGGGGCAAGTGTGTTGGGCAGGAGAATAGGATATGAGCGTAGTCGGCTCTTGGGCTGTCACATAAGCGGCAGGCCGGCGAGTACGCTGCGGCGTGGAGGAGGTGAGAAAGGTGTGGGCCTGAAGCTGGCGTCACAAGCGTTAAGTCTATTTTTCTCACCTGCGTCAAAAGCGACGGCAATGCCAGAATGACCCTTTACGAACCGGTGTTCCTGGGTAGGGGCGCAGCCCCAAAACATCTCCAAACGCCGTCCTTGTCGGTTGGGTTCGGTTTATGGTTTATAGGGCTTTAACGTCCCAAAGCGACTCAGGCTATGAGGGACGCCGTAGTGAAGGGCTCGGGAAATTTCGGCCACCTGGGGTTCTTTAACGTTCACTAACATCGCACAGTACACGGGCCTCTACAATTTCGCTTTCATCGAAATTCAGCCGACACGGCCGGGATCGAACCCGAGTCTTTCGGGCCAGCAGCCGAGCGCCGTAACCACTGAGCCACCGCGGCGGGGCACCGGTTGGGTTCGGCAAATATGAAATAGCGTCTGCCGTTCCTTGGCCGGATCCCACTTTGTCATTGCTGACAAGAGGGGACAAGTTCAGGTAGACGACGGGGAACCTTTCTGGCTTGAGCGTGACTACATAAAATATCATTGCGTCTATCACTTGCTTCAGCCTCCTTTGGCGTTCTTCGAAACTACTCGCTTGAAATATCGCGTCGTCTAAAAGGAAAGTCCGTCGAAAGGGAGATGTGCTTGTACCTAAGGTCATTGATTTTTTTATGCTCTGTCAGGAAGCCTATGGCCCTGATAATGTCATGGGAACACAGCCGCAGGACTAGAAAGGTCGAACGCCAAGTGACTACGTTCGTTCACCACCACTCGAGCGAAACATGGTCCTTTAAGGGCAACTGCATAGGCAACAGTAATCGACGAACTTTAAGGGGTCCAAGGCGTGAAACATGCAGGTAAAACATGCGAAATCCATTTGGGCTTGTATCTGAGATGCTGACGTAATCACCAATTAAAATCTCGATGGAATTCAAGCTTCCCGCAGCACACAGCGCCAAGTGGGAGGGTGCATGGTGACGTCATCGAGGGTACCTGTGCTATCAGCAAGAAATTTATTTATTTATTTATTTGTGACGCGGAGTGTGCCGCGCGGCATAAGACGTGGTAGAATAAGGTAGAATAAGTTACAGAAATGCATGAAGCCCGGTTGCGTGTAAATAGCCACATAAGCTTCGGGCGTAAATGTTTTTAGTTACCCACACGTTCAAACTAGAGTCATTGTTTGCAGACAGTCCTGCCTCTTGAACAACTCGAGCGCGCACCAGTGAAGTTCCGGGACATGTCAACAGTAGGTGGTGGACATTGGTGTCGGAAGCGGGTGCCTCTCAGTGAGGGCATTTTTGCGGCGCAGGAATCTTGTCACTTTTCCACTGGTTGCGAACAGCAGGCGTAAGGGCCATTCCGGCACGCAGCCGCCTCAGAGAGACCTCCTCCACCCGTGATAGGTTGGGGGGAAGGGGGTAGGTACACGGGGGAATAAGAGCACGTGTACGCTGTCTGAGGGAGGCTGAAGATGTTAGATGTGTCAGAAGTAGATCCGGTGGCAAAGAGGCAGGTGGAGTTTGTGGAGTGTCAGTCTCACGAGATATGTCAGGTGCGATGCTGTGGACATCTGTGCGAGCTTGAACCCACTGAATGCGTATAGGCACCGGGTAAGATTTACAAGCAGCATGTATGGCCTGGGAAACCCGAAGGGTACCGCAGACTTTCTTTAGATGCTGGTTGGTTTGGTTGGTTTCTGGGGTTTAACGTCCGAAAGCGACTAAGGCTATGAGAGACGCCGTAGTGGAGGGCTCCGGAAATTTGGACCACCTGGGGTTCTTTAACGTGCACTGACATCGCACAGTACACGGGCCTCTAGAATTTCTCCTCCAAAGAAATTCTAGCCGCCGCGGCCGGGATCGAACCCGCGTCTTTCGGGACAGCAGCCGAGCACCGTAACCGCTGAGCCACCGCGGCGGCTTCTTTAGATGCTTCACGGCTTCTTGGGAATGGGTACATAGGTGCACCTGGTTATAAGGAGGGTCGTCAGGTAAAGCTGCTATGGCATTTAATATTGCTTGCAGCTCCAAAGAAAGAAATGATGAAGTGTCAGTAGAGTAGGTTTGTCGGCCATAGAGTTGAGGGTGTGTCGGGCTTATAAAAGCAGTTGATCCTCCTTTTGGGGTTATGGCGACATCTGTGTAAAGAGTGCAAGAAATGAAACGCGAAAAAGGCAATTTAAACACGGACTACAAAATAACCAGGTCTTAGCCAGGGAAGCTGAATACTAGCTCTTGCTATTTTAATTTCCAAGGCTCGAAGACTCTTCTTTTGAGGTGTTATTCAACCGCGCTTGTATTTCCAATCCAGGAGCTAATACGTTGGATTTTTTTTGTGTGTGTGTTGCCACCTCAATTATCTTGTTCGCATTTCATTCGTTTCTGATAGTACATTTCGAACACGTAAGCGCTTCCTTTGAAGGAAAAAGCCAACGTCATTGAAGGCAAAGCCACTCAGGGTTATTTGGCAGCATCAAACGAAGCGCTGCAGGATTTGGTTGACGGCAGTGGTAATTTGAAATATTCCCTTCCGTGACGTCGCACCTGCCTTGCCCGCGCTTCTCCGGCACATTGAGGACAACTTCAAAATTCAATCGCCGGCCACGTCACTATTTTAATACAAGCGAAAAAAACGCTTGGTACGCCTTACCTACAACCTGTATGAACTTGAATCTATACGAACTTGAATATGAACTACATTCAAGACAGTCACCAAGTACAAATACTTAGGCATCATTACATCAGCCAATCTAGGGTGGATAGCTCACGTAGGTCACGTAACGAACAAAGCGATGCGTAAGCATGTTTCTAAAACGAGCCCTGCGATATTCTACGACAGATGTCAAGCTTTTGGCGTATACTACTATCATACGCCCAACACTATAATACGCCAATGTTGCCTGGATCCCGTACACGCAAGATAACATAACTACGATTGAGGCTGTCCAGCGAAAAAGTGTGCGCTTTATCTGCAACAGATATAGGCGCACCAATTCTTCGACGCAGATGCTATCTGAGACTGGGCTTGATTCGCTAGCTAGTCGTGCGACGCTCCACCGTCTGAAGTTTCTGTACATGATTTTGCATAACAAACTTAAAATTTATTCTCCTACATACATTGCCTTGAACACTTCCAGAGAAACGCGTCACAAAAATGAGCTCACCATACAAGAATACTTCTGCGCTAATAATACCTATATATTCTCCTTTTTTTCCGCGAGCTGCGCGAGAGTCGAACTCTTCTGATGTTTGAGTGATTGTATAGCCAACTACTGAAAAATTTTTGGCGCTAGCTGGCAAAAGTGCTGTCAGGAAACAAACTGATTTTTTCATTTTTTTTTACTTTTTCAAACATTTTTGGCGGTTTTCCATGTATTTGTATTTTCATGTATTTATTTGTATTTCTCGTGACTATTTATGATGTGAAAAAGTGATGATTTTTCATGCGTTATCTTTGTACTGCCTTTTTCCAATGCCTCTTCCCATCGTCTCCATACTTTTCGCTGTCCTTTTTGCATACTTGAAATAGTGTTTATGCCTGGTCAACTGCTTTGTCTGCGGACAAAACCCACTCCTGTAAAAATCCCTGAAAAGGGGATTGGCAGTACAAATAAATAAATAAAAAGTGATGCAGCTGCCCTTTAATGCGTAATAAGGTGCCTTCCAGCGGCATGGATTCGGGGTCCGTCGTGAATAAGCATGATTTTAATCCTGATGGCTGCAGAGAGTCCGCTGATGGCATAGCCGTCTCTTTTGTCTACCTTGGGGCCACTAAATGCCTCTTAATGTTTAAATTGTTTGAGCGCTCAATAAATACTGTCGATAAGTTTCTGCTTGCAATGAAACATAATCAGCGTGCTTTTTTTCTCACTTACTGTGGTTATAAAGCCCAGCTATGGAGTGTCGATGGTTTACTCCGAAATGCATGTTATCCTCCGAGTAAACTCAGTGCTCCGTAGCGTATCAAAACATGGCGCAGGCAAGTCGTCGTAGTTTTTATCGCTCCGCCATTTGAGACTTTCATGGCGTCAGTTTCCGGCTCAACTTCGTGTGCTGAGTCGTCACAGCGGAGTGCGACGTTGTCATTCGTTTTCCTCGCTGAAGAATCTTGGAAACTCTGCCTGCCTCGGGACCCGCAAATGACGCAAGCTTGTATCTCGGTCCGCCGAGAATGCTGTAGCATCCGCTCTCGTGGCGCAGTTGACCAAGCGAATTCGAACCGAATGACTGCCGCAAGAAGTCGCACGCGCAGTGGGGAGTTAAAGAGACTATTTGGTGAGCCCGAAGGTTCGCTCTAGACAAATTTGATCGCAACATTACAGTTGTGAAGTTTATGAGCGTGAACACAGCAGCGCGTGCCCGATAGCCTTGAACCCTACTAGTGGCGATGCGCGGCGGCCGCTTTCATAAAAAAAACTGGAAAGGAGGCGTGTCCTTCCGCCTGCCGGGCGGAGGCAATGCGGCGTAACCTTTTCCACAACGTTGCTAAAAGCAGCTATCGCGTATTGCTCCGAGTAGGGCTCGAGACTATCTGTCACACGCTCCCGTGTTGACGCTCATAAACTTCATGACAGTACTTCTCAGTCTGGCGGAAGCGATAACACCTAGCACATTTTGCGGTCGTCGAAGAACACAACCGACCGCTGCTCTCAGCCGCGCTAAATTTAAAGCTGGCAAATGAACTTTCGAGGTAAGGTCCAAATGCTATGGCTGTCATCTCACACAACATTGAAGGTGTTGATGGTGAAAACATTTATTAAAAAGGGACAGGAGGTATGTTTGGATCAGCCCTTAAGGGACTGATCCTTACAAACACTAGGTGGAGGTCCTTAGTATGGGACCCCAGTGGCGGTGGCCGCCGCCC
The DNA here is from genome assembly GCF_055824585.1 of Amblyomma mixtum. Classification (NCBI taxonomy): domain Eukaryota; kingdom Metazoa; phylum Arthropoda; class Arachnida; order Ixodida; family Ixodidae; genus Amblyomma; species Amblyomma mixtum. The sequence continues at coordinate 135,024,313 of NC_143018.1, read as the reverse complement.
GGGCGCGCCCGACCAATACTTGTTGGGCCTGTAAGTCGTGGCAGCCCAGCAGGGTCGCCTCCCAGTCCTCCCGGGTTGGGTTGAGGATGGGGGGAATAGCCGGGTTGGAGGGGAAGGCCCAAACCATGTGATAGGTGTCAGAAGACACTGCACTACAGTGCGGGCAGCTGGCGCTAAAAGAGGGTCAAAATGTTTTAGCGCTGCCGGGCACAGCAACGTATTGTGAGAAGGCGGAGAAAGACCCGCTCACCCGCCTTCATGAGACCTTTACATGGGCTACGGTAAAGGCGATGACTATCTTGATAATAAGTTGTAATATGTTTGAACGTGTAGACCGGATTAAAATCGGGTTCCTGATAGGGTGGGGAGGTGAAAACAGCCCGGTGAGAGAGCGCGCGGGCGGCTGCGTCTGCTGCCTCGTTTCCTGCCAACCCCTGATGAGCAGGGGCCCATATAAGGTAACGGTGAGCGGGGTCCGTATCCCGTATGCAATTTTGGTAGATTCGACAGGCGAAGCGGCGGCGAGCAAGTGCGATAATTCGAGATAAAAGCCTCCGCGGTGGTTCAGTGGTTATGGCGCTCTGCTGCTGACCCGAAAGCAGCGGGTTCGATCCCGGGCGCCGCGGTCTAATTTCGATGGAGATGAAGTTCTGACGGCCGATGTATTGTGCGATGTCAGTGCGCGTTAAAGAATACTAAGTGGTAGAAATTTCCGGAGCCCTACACTAAGTCGTCACCACTGCCTGGGTCACCTTGGGACGTTAGACCCATAAACCAATTCAAGATAAATATGGTCGCGCTTCGCGCCACAAAGTCATAAAGCCCCGTACCATGGTTATGAACCAACAAACATGACAAAACTTCACGTTAATATAATCGATGCACTAACAACGGTGCAACTTCTCTCTTCTGTTCACTTCGCGCTCTAGAATTCGACCAGCCGCAGCGAAAAATATACGCCTTTTCGTCGCCCGAATTGGTTCACTGAGTGACGGCTGATGCACCAATTTTTTAGGTGACAAAATGCATATTATAGGATCGTTCTACTTCTGTTAGCTCACCCGACTCCTCGAGAATATTCTGCTCAGAGAATGCGATATTTCATGAGGGCTCTCTGGCTGTATACACAACGCGTGCAGGTAGTATGGGACAGGAAGGAGAGCGTGCGGCTTTCCGCGACATCCGCACAAAAAAGGGCAACCGACCGATGTGCAAGAAAACAAATGTACTCACGTAAGTTGTCTAGTTGGCGTGCCGGTCCTACTTGGTCTTTCAACTTAAAGTTGGCGCTGCAGATCGAGGTAGAATAGCTTGATCTTGCAAAATTTTTAGCGCGAAAAACACGGACAGAAAGAGTAGACGACACGAGCGCTGACTAACAACTGGAAGTTTCTTCGAAAACACTTTGAATTATAAAGGAAGGAGGTGCCATAAAATCGTTGGTCAAAACCGAAAACAAGACAACTAAACACATCCAGCCCCTGCTATCAAGGCGCAAAGGACATGTCAAGACATGCAACCTCTTTCTCTGGTATAGCAACAGGCGGGTTTTTTGTAAGATATATGTCAACCAACTCGCCCAATATGCAGTACTGTTAAAGTAGAATAGCTTGAGTTGGCTGTCTCTGGATTGTCTAGAGAAGTCGCGCGCTACAGAAAGTTCACTTTCTGACTGCTGAGCCATACCAAAGGAAAGGAATAAGAAGTAACACTGCGGGGCGCGTCCACATCTAGTTTTGCAGACGTAAACTGGGCAGGAACAGCTGGTACTCTGATAAAACAGAGCGAAAACGACAGGCGTATGAACAGATAGACGGTAGAAACACTGAGTTCGACTAAACCTTTTATTCCATGTCATATGGAAAAGATATTGGCGCTGCAATTATAGCTGCATTGCCCCATGGGCACAAAAGAAAGGAGGCGCGCAATCCGTAAAACACTAACACAGGGTCTCCCTAGAGTTGGGTCTTCGGCGTTCACGTCAGGCTTTTTAATTCGGTGTAATCTGGACGCTATACAGCGCGCAATAACTGCGTCACTAAGCATCCTGTGTAGCAGCTATAGACACCTCCGTATCTGGTTAAATGTTCGCTGGCTGTCGCACTTCGTACTGCTTGCCTGAATACCACGCCCTCGCTTTGTAGTCTTTTTTACGGCGCCATCACGTGGCAACCACGTGGAGCAAGACTGCGCAGTGTTTTCTTTTCGTCCTCTTTCTTTTGATTCAATACTGCCCGCCGCCTTTTGGTAGCCAAGGCAGGAGCGGGTATATGAAGTGTAGAAATGCATGAACTATAAAAGATAACAAACAACAAAGAAAGGAAATGGGCATACACTCAAATTCCTGCGCAAGAAAGCAGCCCAGGAACAAAACTAAAAAAGTGCCACATTTGCATGCAGGGCAGAAAGCCTCAAAAATATACACTGCAAGAATGAAACCAAGTACTTAAACCTTACTGGCTTCATCTGCTTGCAGAGCAAAATGCTTCGGGTGAGGACAAGGTGGCCGTACCTCGAGCAACCAATTCTAACCGGCTATAGTACTTGGAAAGAACGATATCTTGTATGCATTGGTTGTGCACTGAGGGGTTGCAGTTGTTTTGTCATGTTTCTGTTCGTGTTCTGTTAGGCTTCATATAAGCCTGAAATTCTTTTTGTGTTTGATAATTGACGATGGCAAAGACCAGTATCAAACCACGTATTTTTCGACCACATTCTTTCGGGCCAATAGCCGAGCACCATATCATTGGCGCCACCGCGAGACACACACTCGCACGCACACGCACACACAAAAACACACCCACTCGCTCGCACGCTCGCACTCACACCACCAGCTTTTATTGTAATGGTACTATAAAACATTTAAAGTGCGCCTCCCACTAATACCCATCCAACCCTAAAGAAGATGCCAAGGCGGCATCTTGCGGCCGTCCTCTCATGGCAATTTGGTGGTAGTTAGTCTCTTTTTTATAATGCAGTTCTTGACCAGGCAGATCTCTCTCGAAATGTTCTCGTTCCAGTGCTTACAAAGTACCGAAAAGTGCGTAATGGAAATTTAAAACCTTTTGTAGCGAGAGCTACGCTACGCTACCCAGTCGAGCGTTTCGCCTTGAGTCTGGGAGGCCGATAGTGCGCATGCGCTAAACCAGAGAGGAGCAGCACGAGCGCGGCGCAATGACGTCAGAGTTCGTCACGGTTCCCGCCGCTGCGCGAAGGGCCGCGCCGGCCCGACTACGCCAGCCGGCGCCGCGCGTGAATGCGCGGCGGAGACGCCTGTGCGAAGACAAGAACGTCTTTCCTAGCGGAGACGCGAAGGTAGCTCTCTCTACGTGTATCCTGGTGTAGCTGAGCTAAGAAATTCAGTTTGTGGAAAAACAAAGAAATAAACAAGTGCCGTAATGGAGGGCTTCCCAATATTTTGGATCACGTGGATATTTTTAACGTACACTAATATCGTATAGCCGAAAAGCCATTTTCCGCTGCGCCTCCAAGTAACCGCAGCCGCTAAGCCGAGATTAAAACCGCTTCCTCGGCTCACCACCCGAGCACCCTATTCACTGCGCCCTTTTTTTGGGGGGGCGGGGGGGGGCGTAGGGTCTCTAGTACCACCGCAGGTGCGGCACGACAAGTACTGCGCCACTGTGACCAAGGGCTGTCCAAAGTAATTCCCCATCAAAATACTGCGCATATAGGGCCCATCTTGTGTTGGCGAAATGATGCAAGCCTGCTTCGTAGCGCTTTACCAAACGTATGATCCCAAGCAATGTCACGCACGCATAACGAATTACGCTTAACTTTGTTTCTTTTCTTTCCCCACCCGGGTAGATCAGTCGTTACGGCACTCGGCTGCTGACCTGAAAGACGCGGGCTCGATCCCGGCTGCGGCGGCTGAATTTCGATGGAGGCGAAATTCTAGAGGCCCGTGTACTGTCCGATGTCAGTGCAAGCTAATGAACCCCAGGTGGTCGAAATTTCCGGAGCCCTTCACTACGGCGTCCCTCATAGCCTGAGTCGCTTTGGGACGTTAAATCCCAATAAACCAAATTAAGTTTCTTAAACTGCACCCTCCCCCTCCCCCCCAAAAAAAGGCGCTCGGTTACTAAGTCGGAGTACCCTGGTGCTAAGCGAACTGCGGTAGATGCGCTCCAACGGAGGCGATACCCGTGTGCTGTGCGTTGTCAGTGCACGTTAATGATCCCCAGGTGGTCGAAATGACGCGAAAGCTGCACTATGTGACCTCGTGCTTCGATCGCCGGGTGCCTAGTCATCACCTTCAAATGACCTTCAGCTTCGAAACCAAAGGAAAGGCGCATAACTTTCCCCCGCGGACAGTGGACACATTCGCGCTTCAAGTTACGAAACCAAGGGAGAGGGAACTTTGAATGCAGAGGAAAGGCGCACAACTGCCTTCTTGGAATAGTGGATATCTCAGTAGTGGGCTACATGGGTTGGCGTTGACAACGATGTGACAGAAACGCGGCACTGCAGCAGTAAGGCGTCGGCGTTCATTGTGCTCATTGACGTTGGCGTTGACGACGGTTTACACTCCGGTGATTTTAAGAAAAGGAAGTGCGCATAACTTGCTCTCTGGGTCAGAGGACAACTGAATCGCAATATTAGGTACCTGGGTTAATTAAGGCTGCCTGGATACCTGGGGTGATGAGAGATGTGGGCTGCTTGCGTTAGCGCTGAAAACGCTGTGGCAGACACGCGGCACTTCTGCAATAGGCCGCAGCGTCCTTGAGTGAAGCAACTCTCCTCGTCAACCATTAACTTCCAGCTGCCAGGTTGCGCTGCCTGCTGACTGTGGGTGCGCTGCTTATAGAGTGGCCGGAAAGCACTCAACGTTACAGAGGCTAAGCCGCTTACAGTTGCCCGATACACCATAGCTTTCGCTCTCTAGCCAGGTTTAGAAGTAGTTCAACCGCGGCTATTTTTTTTTTATTCTGGAGCCATCCACTTCGGCACCTTTTTCTTCTTTTCTTTCCTCACTCCCTCTTTTATTCCTCTCCTTATGGCGCGGCGAGGAGGAACCAAGATATGTAGATTGACTGAAACAACTGTCATTTCAGTCTAGCGCTTTCAACTGGCTCCACGCATAAGCTAGAAGATGGATGTGCTGGGCATGCATAATGAACTGAAGCAAGTTCGAGAACTGTGCTGCATATCCAACCAATGTCGAGTGGCATGAAAGTTTTGTTGTAACAAATTCTTGAGACATGTGCTGGAAGTATGTTTTTTTTTATGTCCAAGAGCAAATGAGCAGCGCAGATACAACGCAGACACCACAGGACCAAGTCAACGCGCGAACCTTCTTGCGCACTCCTTGGGTAATTCTATTGCAACATGCATATTCTCCCAGCCCAACATGCTCATTCTCACTGTAAGCAAGTACTTGGAACAGAGCACTGCCTACCGGCACTCCTTTCCGCTGCACTGCTCATGGATCTTTTACATCAAGTTACGCTCGCATCGAAAAGCGGCGAGCACTGAGTGGCCAAGCCAGCTGTAGTGTACAGTTTATCAATGCGAAAGCATCATACGGCTCATCGGAAACGAAACACCAGGTCAGCGTTGACCAGCAGCATTGGTCACGAAACTGCGAGATGACGTCACCGTGGTATACACAGAAAAATAACATTTCTTCCGAGGGTGCAACTAACCTACTAATTTTAGAGTCCGAGGCGAGCACACAACCCATAGGCCAGAAAACCACGTTCTTGGCGAACAAAGGCGCGTGCGAAATGCGTTGCCTGACGACTATGCTAACGAACAGGTGTCCAATTAAGAAAGAATCGAAAAGAGAGAAAGAGCGTACGTACTGGCGGGCGAAACGGTACATGCCCCGCCAATAATACCGAAGGCGTAGGCGGGTAAAAGTTTTCAGGAGACCGGCATGAGCGCATTACGGGTCATCATGATAACTGGCACAAATGGCGGAGCGGAGATGCCTTGGAATCACGAGCAGCCATTTGCGACCATCGGGGAGGTAGTGCCGACGGTACAGCAGCTGGTCACGCACGGCAAAGTGATGGGCTTGACGTCGGAGTGCTCTAGAAGGGCGGCGCGCTGAGCGGTTGGCTAGGAAATCCAGAAGAGAAGTAATCCAAGGATCCTTGCGCTGCTCAGAAGCCATATTAATAGTGTCGACAGAAGGTGTGAGGCCGGAAATAGATGGTGGGTCAGGCGCAGAGGTCACAGGGCGTCGGAGTGTTTACGACCGGAACGATAAATGACCCGAATGTCGTAATCTTGTAAACGCAGAGCCCAACGAGCGAGGCGGCCAGATGGATCTTTGAGTGACGACAGCCAACAAAGGGCATGGTGATCGGTAATGACATCGAACGGGCGCCCGTATAAGTAAGGACGAAATTTTGTGATCGTCCAAATAATCGCCAAACATTCTTTTTCTGTGACGGAATAATTAGTCTCCCCTTCTGTGAGCGCACGGCTGGCGTAAGCAACGACGTACTCATTGAAATCAGGTTTCCGCTGAGCTAGAACGGCACCGAGACCAATGCCGCTGGCGTCTGTGTGCAGTTCTGTTGGCGCGGAAGGGTCGAAATGGCGCAAGATCCGAGGAGAGGTGAGGAGCTGGCGCAGCGTTGCAAAAGCTTCGTTGCATACAGGGGACCAAGCCGACAAGTCGTGGCTACCAGCGAGAAGTTGCGTCAGCGGGGCGAAAGCGGCAGCAAAATTCTTGATGAAACGCCGAAAGTAGGAGCAAAGGCCAAGAAAGGTTCTGAGTTCTTTCAGGGATGTGGGCTTCGGGAAATCAGCAACTTCGCGGAGCTTGGCAGGGTCCGGGAGTACACCATCCTTGGACACGACGTGGCCTAGGATTGTCAGCTGTCGAGCGCCGAAGCGACACTTTTTCAAGTTTAGCTGCAGGCCAGCGTCACTGAGAGAGCGAAGAACACTGTCGAGGCGAAGAAGATGAGACGCAAAATTCTGGGAGAAGATGACAACGTCGTCCAAGTAGCAGAGGCATGTCTGCCATTTAAGGCCACGGAGGATGTTGTCCATCATACGCTCAAAGGTGGCATGCGCGTTGCAGAGACCGAAGGGCATCACTTTAAATTCAAACAGCCCATCACGCGTGATGAAAGCTGTTTTCGGGCGATCGACGTCGGCCATCGGCACCTGCCAGTACCCAGAGCGCAGATCCAACGAAGAAAAGTACTCCGCTTCCTGCAGCCAATCCAGAGCGTCGTCTATACGAGGCAGGGGGTAGACGTCCTTCCGAGTAATTTTGTTTAGCCGCCGGTAGTCTACGCAGAATCTAATGGATCCGTCCTTCTTGACGAGCACGACCGGAGAAGCCCACGGGCTGTGAGAGGGCTGGATCACGCCGCGATGTAGCATGTCATTCACCTGTTCATCAATGATGCGGCGCTCGGCGGAAGAGACGCGGTAGGGGCGTTGGCGCAAGGGTCCATGGGTGCCAGTGTCGATATGGTGGCGAACCGCTGCGGCACGACCCAACGGTGCTTGAGGAGAGTCGAAGGATGCGCGGAAGCGCTGCAGCAAAGCGATGAGCTGGGCGCGTTGGTGAGGTGGTAGAGCGGCATCGACAGAATGGGAAAACATATCCGGGGAGGACGGGTCGGCGACGTCGGCGGGAGGAGTGAGGGAGTTGATGTCATGGGCGTCAGGGTCATCAAGGACAGGAGAAGCGTCGTCGAGATCAATGACATCAACCGTACCAAGCGATTCTCCCCGAAATAAAGTGGTGGGGAAAGGCAACGGGTTCGCGACGTACAGAGCGCCACAACCGCCAGCAAGTGTGAGCATGGCATGAGGGAGCAGGGCAGACTTGCGGTGCGCACAAAGAGGTGAGGGTGAATAAAGGACAGTAGCGTCAGAGAGGGCAGCACAAGTCAGCGGCACGAGAACAGAAGAGAAAGCTGGCACGTCGACGTCGTCAGCAGCGAGAATAGGCGCGGCGGTAACAGGGGAGGCGTCCACAAGAGCATCACACAGAAGCGACAAATCAATTTCCGCACGTGCACAGTCAATGATGGCGTGATGCGCGGACAGAAAGTCCCACCCGAGGATGATGTCATGAGAGGAGCGGGCGAGAACGAAGAACTCAATTGTGTATGAGAGGCCTTGGATGACGAGGCGGGCAGTGCACGCTGCGATAGGGCGAATGGGGTCAGCGCTGGCGGTGCGAAGCGAAAGGTCAGAAAGTGGCGTCATCACTTTTTTTTAGTTTGCGGCACATTTACAACTGTCAATAACCACAATTCGTCTTTCAGCCAAGTACACTCTGGCGTCCCACAAGGAAGTGTGCTTGGCCCCTTACTTTTCCTAATATTTATCAACGATTTACCGGATTCCATTTCTTCCCATATCAGACTTTTTGCTGATGATTGTGTAATTTATCGCAAAATTTATTCTAACACCGATTGCCAATCCCTTCAATCTGACCTGGATTCAGTAACAGCATGGTGCTCAACCTGGCTTATGCAACTTAATCATTCAAAAACTAAATTGATGTCTTTTACTAACCGAATGTCTCGAATTCAAACAGCATACTCCTTAAATAATAGCTCACTCGAGCTAGTCACCACGTATAAGTACTTAGGACTTCACCTTCATTCAGACTTAGCATGGAACCACCATATTAACCTTATGCTTGCATCTGCTAATCGGTCATTAGGTCTTTTAAAACATAACCTAAAGCATGCTCCTCCTCACCTCCGTGCTCATGCCTATACCACTCTAATTCGACCTAAAATTGAATATGCCTCGGCTATTTGGGACCCTTACCAATCTTACCTAATAAATAACATTGAATCATTGCAGAACCGCGCCGTTCGTTTTATTTACTCCGATTATTCACGTAACACCAGCGTCACAGCCTTAAAGAAACGCGCAGGTCTCCAGGATTTATGTCTCCGCCGTAAAATTGCACGACTGTCACTTTTTCATAAACTTTATCATCATCCATCACTTCATAACGACTTTTTTTCTTTGCCTACTTCGATTTTTGACCGCCGCGATCATCCCTTTAAAGTTAGACGCTTCACGTGCAGGACATTTATCTATGCGCATTCATTCTTACCACGCACAATATCTGACTGGAACACTCTGCCTTCACATATCGCAACCACCACTGATCCTGATAAATATTTTAAACTTATATCTTCAATAACTACTGCTTAACTCTTCGCATACATTGTTATTTTCTTTGTTCATGGCTTCCTTTTTTGCAGGGTTTGTTACTAAAAAGATTCATTGTATTAGTGTTCTGTTTGTATAATTTTAATAATGCAGTAATCTTCGTTCTTTGCCGCGCTGCCATTCTTTTGATTTTTTTTGCTTACTTATATGTCATGCAAAGTGTCTTATTTGTGCCTTTGATTGATTCTTTTGCTTACTTATTTCATACAGTGTGTCTTATTTGTGCTTTTGTTGTTTGTTTTATATTTGTGGTTTTTTTTTTATTCTGTTCAATTGCCTGTGCCCCCCCCCTATGTAATACCCTCTCGAGGGCCTTTAGGGGTATTCTGTATAAATATAAATAAATAAATAAAGTTGCGACTAATGATGGACACGGCAGCACCAGTATCAATGAACGCGTCAACAGTAACATTTTCAACGATCACTTCAATAACATTCATAGGAGCGGTGATAGGGCTGGAGACGGCCGTTGACGGCGCAGTTCTTGCCTCCGGAACTGCTGCGCCTAGTTTTCCGCTTGAAGAGGTGGGGTCCGGCGGCGCATAGGTGAGAGCGAACGGCGTCGAGGAGACGGTGACCGATGGCTTCGATTGTAAGAGTCGGAGCGAGGCGGAGAGGGATTCGGAGGCGGCAGAGGATAAGAGACAGGGACGGAGGGAAATGAAGCGTCGTACGTTGGCGAGCGGCCGTAGTCGCAAGGACCGGATCCGCGCGTGCGGCACCAGCGGGCCACATGACCAGCGAGACCGCAGGCATAGCATATGGGGCGGTTATCAGGGGTGCGCCACGGACTCACAGGGCGGGGACGGGTGCGAGGCAAAGGATGGTGAGTGCGTGGCTGTGCAGGGGCGAGCTGCTGCTGAGGGTACACGTTGACAGGCGGCGCATAAGTCGGAAGAACCGGCTGAGGTCGTGGCCGGATGACTGCTTCGGCGTATGTCAACGGTGCAGTGACCAGAATAGGTGAATTAGTGGGCGGCAGGACCTCAGCTACATGCTCGTGGATTACACGCTGAATCTAAGGCGATAGTGATGGCGTTGGGGCAGGTTGGGAGGTAAGCAGGGATAACTGACGGGCGACCTCCTCTCGCACAAACCGCTTGATGTGCTGGAGAAGGGTCGGCTGATCGTTAGCAGGACGGCCTACCGCCAAGCTCGAAAGGTTGTCGTCCGGGCAGATGACACGCCGGGTGGCCTGACGCTGTTTTCGGAGCTGGTCGTAGCTCTGACACAAAGAGAACGTCTGAGACGGTTTGGGGATCTTTAGACACCAGCATTTGAAATGCGTCGTCCTCAATTCCTTTGATAATGTGTTCGATTTTGTCAGCCTCGCTCATAGATGGATTGAGCCGCTTACACAAGTCAACAACGTCCTCGATGTAGTTGGTGAAATTCTCGCCATTCTGCTGGGCATGACTGCGCAAACGTTGTTCGGCACGAAGTTTTCGGACAGCGGGGCGGCCGAAGACGTCAGTCAGGCTGGTTTTGAGAGCCGCCCAGGTAGTAAAATCCGCCTCGTGGTTGCGGAACCACAAGTCGGAGACGTCAGTCAAGTAGAAGATGACGTTCGTGAGCTTAACGACGTCATCCCATTTGTTGTAGGCGCTCACGCGTTTGTAGGAGACCAGCCAATGTTCTACGTCGGTGTCGTCAGTGCCGCTGAAGATTGTCGGGTCGCGCTGACGGACGGCACCGGACAGATGACAGCCTGGGCAGGTTGGACCGAGGTGTCGATCGTCGCGGTAGAGCCTGGTAGCCTGGGCATCGTGGCGTAGGTCCACGGGGAGAACAAGCAGCACCTCCACCAAGTGTAATGTGGAAACTCGCACAGTTAGTGTGGTCGGGCACAGTCCTTGTCCCAGCAGTGCTGCTCAGCAGGCCGGCGTTCGCAAGCGCTCACCCGAGCTTCGTCAGCTTCGTCTTCTGTCATCTTCCTCTACTTCGGCAGCGCTAGCCGCTGAGGCAGGAAACCGCAACTCTCTTTCCCACAATATAGATATTAATGAAAAATAACTATACTCAAAACCACGCTTTAAAATTCGAAGCTCCTCACTAGTATTAGGTGTACTCTGTACATTTTGCTCCCTAGCCCTTGCACTACACAAACTTGTTCAGTTCGGATAAAAATCGCAGCACTGATGCAGTGTCCAGTTCTAAAAAATCACTTATCAGCAAGACAGTGCAGCAATGCGCAGCGAGGAATAAAAAATAAAAGGTGCGAAAATTCTGCATTTATCTCTCTCCATTAGGAACCGAGTCTTAGAGTACAGATATCCGTCAGAATTAAAAAAAAAAAATACGTCTCACTTCACGACTCATCACGGACCCTTGTTTATCTGCTAATGCGCACCGGAGAGGACTCCGGTGGCAAGTATATTCCTGGCATTGGCGCGCCAATCTGCCCGTGACCGGACGCGTGCTCTCATAGGTCCTCTCAATTTCAACTCGTAAGTTGAGTAGAGGGAACTGCGATAGCCCTCTGCGCTAGCGTGCGTCATCATGTGGCACACTATGGCCCCTCGCACAGAGACTGAAAAAGCGCACATGACACACTTCAAGCATCATCCCTCGTGTGAATTCGCTCGTGCCGAATTAAGTGTGAAGAATCTGCGAATGTGAAAGGGCACATATTGCACTTGAAGGGTCTTTCCCCTGTGTGCGTACGCTCGTGACGAGTTATATCTGAAGAACTTGCAGCTCTATAAGAGCACTTATCGCACTTGAAGGGTCTTTCCCCAGTGTGCGTACGCTCGTGACGAGTTAATTTTGAAGAATATGCGCTTGTGTAAGGGCACATATTGCACTTGAAGGGTCTTTCCCTAGTGTGTGTAAGCTCGTGACGAGCTAAATGTGCAGAACCTGGAGCTCTAAAAGAGCACTTATCGCACTTGAGGGGTCTTTCCACTGTGTGGGTATGCTTGTGCCGAATTGAGGTGGAAGAGTCTGCAGTTGTAAGAGTTTCCAATTCGCACTCTGCGGGTTTCTCGACGGCGTGTGTACTATCATGCGGAGTGGTATTTGTAGACTCTCCAGGTGTAGAAGGACACGTGGGGCGAGTCAAAGGGCTTTCGCCAGTGTACGCACTACCCTGTGAAGTGACATTTCCGGACTGTGCAGCTCTAACAGGAAGCGTGTCGCGATCGATGGGGATTTCGCTAGTTTGCGTAAGATTGTGCCGAGTTAGCGTTGTAGAGTCTTCAGTTGCAAAAGGGCACATAAGACAATCACATGGTCGTCCTCCTGGCTGGCGCTGCATATCTCCCTTACAGTCACACTTCGCAAACACCGCTTGGTCCTCAGAGCATTGAAATGGCTTTCCTGTTGTATGAACGTGCAAGTGTCTGGTTACATCGGCAAAGTTCGGTGAAACGTAGTTGCAGGAGGGGCAGCTGAACACAGCTCCTTTCAATGCTGGTGGCTGCCGCCCGAACGAATTCTGTTCCATGAGCGAATACGGCGCTAGGGGTCCCTTGCTTGTTGTGTTCACCACCCTTCCAAGCCGGTCGTTGTCTTCGAATGAGCTTCGTCGTGGCGGTCAGGAAAGCGAACCACTCCTGCGAGTAAAATTAATAGAATGTGTGGTGGTAGGGAAAATCAGTTTTTATTGTTTGTCGCGCTTACTCTGAAAGAAATATTTTCTTGCGATGGTTCAAGAATACCAGACTGTTCGTCGCTAAAAATTGACGGTAATATAGCGCACAGGATGTGGACATTTTTAGGAAACGCACCGCGTCAAATACATCCCGAACAATGAGGAGTGCATTCATGCAAGCTTTCAAAATTATCAAATACGTTATCCAATACGTTGTGCTGGAATAAACCACAATATGTGGTGGAGTTTGACGTTGGCGTCTTTCGTAACAATCTAGCCCTTAAAGATTGAATCGATCAGTTGTCCATGTGTTGTGCAGAACGTTGTGTGTATTCTAGGGTGCATTGATGCGATGAACTTTAAGCTATTTCCCTCCTGCATGTCAACCTCAACAAAAAAAACAGCTCGCATTTAGGATGTGAAATTTTCGTTTGAAGAGAGAATTTACAAATTCAATAAGCACTTAGTGACACCTATCTGCTCACCACAAAGCAGAGATGATGCTTGCAAGCCTTGTATACTGTGACAACTAAGCACGAGATCTCAAACAAAATTTTGGCAGTCATAATTCAGACCCACAACAAAGTATAACTCCTCAGCGTTAGTAGCAGGCAGGCAAAATCTGAGCCGATCTATGTAATGAGCAGATCGAAAAGTGGCTTAAATCATCACCGAAAACACGGGTGGTCCTTGCGACGCCGCGGCCCTCAACTGCGGCGAGCTCTCTACGGTGGGAACAGATCCTGAGGGAAATTGGTAATGACTTGATTGCTCCGTCCCTTTATTTCCTCCAAAAACTGATACGGCCATCAATAATGGCCTGCTACAAATCTGATTGCAGTCAGGTGGCTATCGGTCACAGTTAGGGAGTTAACTACAAGAGTTAGTTAAACAATTTCCTTGTTAACACTAATCGAATAATTTTAGACGTACGCCAACACTGATAGTACTACACAGCGAAGAGCTTCCCTTTACACAAGAACCCTGCTTTTAAAAATTAATGTCCGGCTTCCCTGAAACGCCCAGTACGTCTCCGGCCGCGACATGGCTCAGAAACAGGAGAAAGAGAGGGGTTAAGGCGAAAATTCTCTGCTGGCTGCCGCATACTGGGGTGGCGACATGAGAATTGAAAACTATCGGAAATAGTTAAATACACTGTATTTTGATGCCCTTGATGCCGTAGATCTGTCGATTCAATGAACAACTTTATGGAGCTGGGCGCGGCATAGCCTACGTAAATAAATGCCATATGATTTTTTTCAAATTTCTCAGATTTTTATTTAAAAAATTGTGACAAGTCGGTGCTTTAGTTAGATAGTTAGTTATATGGGGTTTTATGGAGCATAAGCAACTATGGCTATCATGCGCCAAACACAAGGTTAGATGATGTTATGTTAAGTGTATAGAAGTTACATTATATTAAATTTAAAACATTGGCTTTCTCTAGAAACTTACCAACAAGTGAAACCTCGACGAGTGTTTGCTCGCCTAAAAGCAATGCGGGATGAAATGGAATGTGTTCATTGTAAAATACCGTAAAAAATTTTTTCGAAATTCTTCGAGATGCGAACAAGAGATTAAAATGTGATTCACTGTGAGCTCCACACATTTCATACACAGGTTTGTCTTTTTTTGTTAATAAGAAGTTATGGGTGATGTGTGTGTGGCCTATGCGTAAACGACATAAAATTACTTCGATAAAACGTTCTTTATGACGGCATGATTTCCATTCTTTCAAAATAGGCTTTACAGTATGCAGCTTGTTGTTTCTTTCATTCTCCCAAGAAGCTTGCCATTTGGCTCTTAGTTTGCTATGCACTAACTTCATGTAATCCCTCGGAGGCAAACCCACATGTTTCACCTCCACGGCTCTGGCTTGTGCAGCACACGTGTCGGCTCTCTCATTATCCCTAATGGGACTGGGAACGTGACTGGGAACCCAGCAGAATTTTATAACATGTTTTTGTGCTGTGACCATTACTATATTGTGTATGATGCTTCCAATCAGTGGCTCCGTGGCATTTTTGGAGTTTAATGCTGTAAGGACGCTCAGTGAATCTGTGTAAATGCTGTTCTTTTTGATGTTTTCATTTGTTATTTTCTGTACCGCAACACAAATGGCATAACACTCCGCGGAGAAAACTGTAGCACATGAGGGCAGTCGTACTGCATTTTCATTTTTTCCTTGTATTACTGCGCTTCCTACATGAGCATGAGTGGGTGCTTTATGTGCAGGTATACTGTAGAGCAAAACATATATTATGGACTCATAACGCAAGAATGATTACACAACTGGCTAACATTGAGTAACCAAACTTTACATTTTAGGAGCAAAAGTCAAAATTCAAACTTGATTGCTTTAATTTAGGGAGCGTCTATTGTACGAAAGCGACACCGCATCGCAAAGAAAACCGGATAATTTCGAACACCTGGGGTTCTTTATCGGGCACTTACGTCGTCTCTTGGCTCCATTTAAATGCGAATGCCTTGGCGAGGATTAAACTCGCGTCTTACGGGCCAGGTGCCGAACAACATGACAACTGAACCACCGCGGCGGCTCTTAGGAAACAATAGAGTCGAGCCCACTTACAGCGAACACAATAGTAGCGCCATTGCATTCGTTGTATCCGATCTTCGTAGTAAATGTACTTTTCATTTTCAGCCAGAAATACGAAGTACGTAGAAAGAAACTTTCGTTTCTCAGCAACGTTCAATATGCACGTCGCCTTCTTCGTAGTAGACGATATCACGACGCTTTCCACGCTCTGAAAAGCGTGCGTGTGTAAGTTTTCCTCCGAGGCCAAGCAAGAAGCTGCTTGAAGAACGTGGTTTAAATAATCGCGGTTAAAGCTTTTATGGAAACCGGTGGCAGCTCGCCATCCTCCTCGGCAGATTCTTCAGAGTCGGGGAGCGATCGTACTTCGCGAACTTCGGCACTGTTTCGCTTTGCATTGTCGGCGTCCTGATTCGCATTTCTCGAAGTCATCCCAGGCGAAGTCATGTCCAGCCATCTGTGCATCAACAACGGCTTGTTACAATTCAACATGTGTCAAATCACGTGCAACTTCCACCGCGTCTTCCGTCGCTTCTTGGCCTATGAACTGTGTTTCAGGGAACCAATTTCCTATGCACCCCGCCTCATTCATTTCCACGGAGGTGAACAAAGATATCTGAAACAGAACATGGCCACCTTCAGCATCGTCTGGTATGAGCAAGTGCTGTATGCAGAGCCGATAAGACATACTTAGCCCGTGAATGACGCGCTTGTACGGTGGCTGAATGCTGCACTTTTTATTCGGTGGCGAGGAGACCATTG
Organism: Amblyomma mixtum; assembly: GCF_055824585.1. Taxonomy (NCBI): domain Eukaryota; kingdom Metazoa; phylum Arthropoda; class Arachnida; order Ixodida; family Ixodidae; genus Amblyomma; species Amblyomma mixtum. Next base: position 135,008,216 of record NC_143018.1, on the reverse strand, counting down.
GCACCATATTCAGAGAAGGCAACACGTAGTGCGTAGCAAATTTGTTAAGAACAAGCAGAAGCTCCCATATTTTTCGCCACGTCACGGATGATTTCAGAAGCCACTCCACACGACAATCTGCATCGCCCTTATGAAACGCCTGCCTTGTTGCTCACTCCACGAAGAACAACATAAAGACAGGCATTATGCAGGAATTCCAATTCGGCTCGAAGAGCACGAAAGCGCACGCGCCAGAATATCTGTTGGCTAGACTTGCCGATGAGAATGGAGAGCTGCCAGTTCGTAGCCGGTATCGCTCGTTAACGCGAAAGTTTGCGGCATCTTCCACCAGCGCAGGCGTCGCCTTTCAAGGCATTTTTTTGACAGCTCGATTGGGTAAAACTGTCGCTTCGTTGTCAACTTGTCGCTTTCCCTGCTGCATTATTTGGGAACGCAATCGTTCAGACGGCGGGTGCCGTAAGTGGTCGGAGCCAGTATTCAAACTCCACGCTTGACAAATAAGCGGGTTTTCCGACTGCGCGGCCGAATTTGCTGCTCGTCTCCGTTCATTACGGTGTCCTCAGTTACGGTGTCCTGGTTGTTCGCTGTATTTGAAATGCAGTCCCCATTGCCATAATGCTTAGTATAACGATAGCACTACCCTTGTTCGTAATAGGCGAGCGTTCGCTGTGATGCGGTCCTTATGAGCATGACCAACTGTTTGTGTACCGGCATAAAGTTTTCACAATCGATACGTACGTCACGCATCAGGTAGGAATGGAGGTACAGAGACGCCTGCATGGAGAGAAAGTGCGGCTTGGCGCCTTAGGTGGCGCAGAACGTAGTTTGGCATATTTTGCCAGACACACTACTGTGACTGCCACTATACTGAACAGCTTTGCGACGGCGATAGCAACAAGCACGATAGCATCAACGACTGCGATAACAATGATCGCTGCTCTTAGCCGCACTAAATTTAAAGCTGAGAAAGAGCTGTCTAGGTAAGGTGCGAAAAGCAAGTAGCTACAATGTCTCACGACGTAGTAGGAGTAGCGCTTAAATGCGGTAATTCGAGATAAATATGGTCCCGCTTCGCGAAGTATTATGAGGTCCGTACCGAGGTTATGTTACAAAATATTACAAAGCTTCACGGATATATGATCGTTGTACTAATAATGGCACCGATTTTTTCTTCAGTTCACTTGGCGCTCTAGTTATTCGACCTCCCATAGCTAAAGATATACGCTAACTTTGCAATACCCAAAATGGCTCGCTGAGTGACAGCTGATGAGCCAGTTCTTTAGGTGAAAGAATGCATATTCCAGGAACTTTCCATTTCTATTCCCGCACAAGGAGTTCTCGTGAATACTCTGCGCAGAAAGCGTGATATTTGATGAAGGCTGCCTTGATTTTGACAACGTGCTGCTAGTATGGGGCACGTAGGAATGCATGCGGCTTTCCGTGACACCCGCACAAAAAACAACAACCGAGCAATGTGCAAGAAAACAAAGGTACTCACGTGGGGTCTCCTTAGAGTTGTGTCGTCGGGGTCCCAGTCCTACTTGGTCGTGCAAGGTAAAGGGCGCGTTGTACAGCGAGGTAGAACAGCTTGAGTTGGCTGCCAGTGAAGTGTCTAAAAAAATTGCGAGGGCGAGAAATTTCACGATTTGAATGCTGCAACCAGTACGTTTTCTTGTGAGTATTGTCATGCTTTTCTCATTACATGTGCCTCAAGAAGCCAAGGCCAAGCAAAAAGAAACAAAACTGCGGGAGGCGTGCTGGCCTACATCTCGTTTTGCAGGTGTAAATTGTGTGGAAATACTAGTATTTCTTTTTAAAACAGAGCGCAAAACAACGCACAATCGAGCATATAGAGAGAAGCCACACTACGTTCGACAAAACCATTCATTTCATGCAACCTGGAATACATATTAGCGTTGAAAATATCGACATTGCGTGAGTCGTGCACAAAAGAAAAGGAGGAGTGCAATGTGTAAGAGAACAGTGTCACTCACAGGAGGTCTCCCTACAGTTGGGTCGTCACCGTTCTATTCCTGCTTTGACAATGAGTGCAGTATGGACAGGACACAGCGGGCTAAAACTGCGTGAATACGCAGCCAGTTAACAGCTGGACGCCGGCAGAACTGTTAAAAACTTTGCTGAATCTCGGTTACGCCCCGTGCTGATTGTCTGCACACCACGCCCACGTTGTCTGAAGTATTTATTTGGCGCCATCACGCGGTAACCACGAGGAACCGAACTTCGTGGAGCGTTTTTTTTTTTGGAAAAATTCTTTGGAAGCACTTAGATATCTCTTAAGTACGGGAAGGCGGAAGGCGTTTGCGACTCATTGCACCGATTTGGATTCGCCGTGCTTGAATTCATTTCACGACACAGCGATGAGCGTGGCGAGAGAAAGCGGTGACGTCGCGCCGCGCATGCGCAGCGTGTCGACATTTGTTGCTTGGCGGCGGATCACCGTGCTTCGACGCCCCTTCGTCTGATATGACGTCATCATGTAGTTTTCTTCGCTTTTGAGCAATTCTTACCTAAATTATAGGTGCTTCGATGATATTATGTCCTATTTACGCTTAATTACACATTTTAAATCTAATTTGACGCAAATTCAGCGTTTTCCCGCCGATATGAATGAGCAGCGCGAACACAAACCTGGAAGGAGGAGAGTATAGTACAGAGCGCTGAACTTCCAACTTTTATTTGAGCAAAAACTGAACCCGCACTAATATACACACACCGGGTAAAAGCCCACCAGGGGGAGTAATGAAGGCGCGCGATCGAACTGGTATCCACACGATGTCCAGGGCGTCAAAAAGATAACAAGAATCACACTGCACACTGCGTTGCATGAAATGAAGCACGAATGACATGCGGAAAAAACAAAAAAAAGGAAATAGAAAAAAATCAGGGTTGAGTGCGCACGAACGACAAAAAAGATGGAAGAAATGAAAAACAGGCTTGAGTGTGCATGAATGATAAAAAGGATGGAAAAAATGGAAAAACAGGGTTGAAGGCGCGAATTTTACTAAAAACATGAGGAGGGGAGAAGACGGTTGAAAGGTCAGCGGTACGAAGGTTGAGCGCCAACAATTAACGCGGCTAGAAGGAAAAGCAATATGTGAAATGTGCCTCTGAAGACCAGGTAAAATCAGACAAAACCAGAGAGAAAGGTGCTTTCTTTTTCAGATAGCGAGATAGATGTCATGCTTACGCAACCTTCCTTAAGGCATGAGATGTAGGCGGCTTCAACGATTTCGCGGTTTGGACCACATACGGCTCGGATGGCGACATAGAATCGACCCTTCAGGAAGCCGCCACAACTATAGCTACTCACGCGGCAAACATTGGGCTTGAATGCTCCCCCACAAAGTCAGCACTCATCATAATCCGCCCGCGGCACGTCCCTACCTCCCCCATCACGATCTACCTGCATGACACTTCCATAGCGCAAACACCTATCCTCCTCATTCTTGGCCTGCATTTACAGGACACAGGGAAAAACAACCTTACCCTGAAAGCACTAAAACAGTCCACCTACTCCGTCATCCATCTTCTAAAACGGGTTTCACATTCACGAGCCGGTCTAGACGAAGCAGACAATTTCAAGGTGCTGCGTGCCTTTGTGCTTAGCCGCATTCTTTACGTCACTCCTTACCTGAACCTCTCCTGTGCGGATAAAAACAAGATCAATGCTCTAATAAGCATGGCTACCAAAGCAGCGCTAAACCTACGAAAGAGCACCAGCACGGACAGGCTCTTCAAATTAGGAATGCACAACACTATACAAGAACTTATAGATGCACATCGCTACACACAGTACCTTCGTCTGGCTGGCGCGGAAACCGGACGATATATACTGGATTCTCTGGGAATTTGTATACCGGCACACACGACAGACTTCATTTCTCTCCCTCGCGCCATACACACCGCGCTTATCCTTAAACCCCTTCCTAAGAATGTCCACGCTGAATACCATCAATCCCGCCGAGTCGCACGAGCCAAAGCTCTCCATGAAGAATATGGCACTTCAGAGGATGTGCACTGGGTGGACGCCGCGTGTGGTCCAGACCGTTCAGTAGCTGTGGCTTACCATCCAGCAGCCCCCCCATTTACACATTTAATAGACCCCCCTTGTACCCTGGAAGACGCAGAGGAAGCAGCTATAGCAATAGCCATTGCCCAGACCAATGCGGCTTATATACTTAGCGATCCCAAAACAGCCATTCTTAACTTCGCCCGCGGACGCGTCCATCCCCCCGCGTGGCAGATATGGAGAATGTGCACCCTAAATCCCGATAGGCGTATTGAGCTCGTGTGGGTGCCGGCTCACATTGGCAATCCCGGAAATGAGGCCGCCGATAACGTAGCCCAAGGACTTATTTGCCGGGAAAATGGCGACCCCAGCCGGGATTTCTCGAGGGAGCGGGCACACACGTTCTCAGAACCAACTCAACAAGCACGCCTTGTCCGTCGACTCTATCCCCCTCCCCACCCCCGGCTATCCCACTCCCAACAAATCCTCTGGAGGCGACTCCAGACCCGAACTCTTCCTACCCCTCAGCGTCTATCCTACTTCCGCCAT